>NC_091256.1:80470000-80792142 GCF_042477335.2 Ovis canadensis
GAAGCATCGTCTTGGTGGGTCTTGTCTGACACTGGCTGGAGATTCACTCAGCCCAGCACTGTCTCCCAACTGTGTCTGAGATCGATAGCTACACCCCAACTTATTCACCAACAGATTTTCCACTTGTGTTGTGCGTCTTGGTTTTTCGATTGCAAAACGAGCCTCTAATGACTATTTGAAATGAAGTGACTTTATGATTTAGAAAGGGCTATTTTGCTAGAATTAGGAATTTTCTCTTCATGTATGTGACCACAAACAAGTACATACATGTGTCATTGAGACAAATAGTGCTTGGTTCAGAGACACATGGATATGTCCTTTTCAAGATCTAAGATCCAAGGTTTCATTTCTGTTAAAGCTCTAAGGCCTCTTCTGCAATAACTAGGAATCTCCCAATTCTGCGGTTTCTTAAATCTGGACTGAAATAAAATTTTGGATCATATATTTAAACAGAGAGAAACAGTTATTTCAGCCTTACAAATAAGCATCCATATTTACATATCTGTATCTAGATAAAGATATGTATGTGTGTATTATACACAAACACACTACATACATATATACATACATACATATATATAATACACATGAGTATATGCATCATCAACATTCAAATTCTGAATTTTCCTTAATATTAAAGAAATCCAAGAATGTTTTGCCATTGTTTTCTAGAAAATTTCTGGAACCCCTTTCCTGGACTCTCCTGGCCTTTCTAGGCATGATTTTCCACTATCATTAGTGTAAGC
Organism: Ovis canadensis; assembly: GCF_042477335.2. Lineage (NCBI taxonomy): Eukaryota > Metazoa > Chordata > Mammalia > Artiodactyla > Bovidae > Ovis > Ovis canadensis. The sequence continues at coordinate 80,470,747 of NC_091256.1, forward strand.
TCAGGAATACAAATTCATTTATTACTAGCCAAAGAAAAAACATAATTAGGAAAGTTAAAAATGTATAATTCATTCCAAAAATAAAAGAGAAATGACCTTTGGTGATTTTCTGCTTTGCATTATATGCCCTACTCTTTCCCCTCCATTAGAGTAGATAATTGGGAGTTAACCAGGCTCACATACACTCTAACAGCCTTCTCTTTCAGTATGGATAGAGTATGGATAGAATCTATAATCTGAATATTAGGGCTTTTTTAAAAAATGAAATAGTCATCCAGGTATTTAATTGTTATTTACATAGAGTGAGTGATTATTTGCAAAGCTGAATGACTAAATGTATTCTAAAGGAATGGGAACAATTTCTTGTTGGTTTATAGTGCCTGGTATTTATAAAGCTACAAATCAACAGTCTCCCCCAACCTTGACCTTCCCCACACCACAAATGGGCAAAAACATGAATGTTTCTACTATTAATATCTACATCTCCTGTTGAGTAGTACTGCAGGCTCAGAAAGGCTGCTGATTCCCACCCTCTAGGTGGCTGCATTTCAATCACAGGTGACTGATCTCTATGCATCCAGTTCGTAAAGCTCTTTGGACTTTTTCTGACTGAAGGGTGCTATCTAGACAACATAAAGCACTGTTTTATTATATCACAACACTGCAGATCACTGTACCAAGAGGAGTGATGGAGGTAACATGGACATCTACACATACACACACATACATACACACACTCACACACAATAACAATTTTCTCCCTCTGCTCCATATTCCCCTCCTAGAACTAAAGTATTGGGAGGATTCCTGGAAGAACTAGGCTCTAGAAACTGGTCGCTCCTCAGCCAATTGGCCAAAGCCCTTTAATCTGTCAGCTTCTGATGGTGCCCCACCAAGGTCCAAACCCCATCCCAGCCCACTGCGGCCCTTGACCTTTCTTTGCCTAAAGATGCTTCACTAACGGTTCAAGTTCCTGCCTGTCTCTGCCTTCCCATGCTGCCCAGTTTGCTGGCACGGAATGAGGAGGAAACATGCCTTCCACTTAAGGAGCTTGGCCAGGGAAGGAGAGAGATAAAAGGCTGAAGTTGCTACACAATTCAAAAGCAAACAGGACGGAAAACAGAACTTTTCTTTCAAGGCCAAGTAAAACATGGGTGAAGGAGAGGCTGCAATGGGTCAGCCTGCAAAAGGGGCTGCAACTCAGGCATCGGGCACAAAACCCACTGCAGAGAGAGGGGAGCATTGGAGAAAGGAGTACGTTTTGGCAGCTCGTGGCTTCTCCATGGCAGAGATAAGAACTTTACACATGGGGGTGGGCAGGGGAGGGTGGGGGGGGGAGAGTACCCAGCCCTAATAAACTAATCTCAGCTAATGTAATGTTTATCGAGTTCCTTGGATAATGAGACCATGGGTGTCATTATCATCATCAAAACCCAATCTCTGTTTTAAAAAGTTACAGATGATTAACACAACATCAAGTTGTTGCAAACAATTACTTAAAACCCCTACACAGACACAGACGCACGCACGCACGCACACACACACACAGACACACACACACATGCACACACACGGGACCAGGAGGTCCCCATATTCTGTAGAATGAGGGAGGCTGCAGCTGTAGGCCGACAGCTTTCATATCCTCATTTGAATAATGTGTCCTGAATCTGTCACTTTATTCATTCTCCTTATGCTCAGTGTACTCTACATCAACAACAAATTAAGTTGTAAATAAGAGACAATCATCACTTTTGTTTTTAAGCAGCTACTGCAGAGAGAATTTCAATGTACGCTCCTTTCGACAGGGGGGAAAAAGAGGTGCTAGAGTTTGCTTTCCTAAGCACAAATATGGGGAAACTAACAGAAACAAAACCAGAAACAGTTCACTGTGGCCAAGGGGAGGGAAAAAAAATTCTCTAAAGCGCATCCCTCCAGGACCAGCTGAAATTTCTTCCAAGGAGTTATGAAGACATATAAAGACAGAGGAGAAGTTTCCCGGACTAGAACGAAAATCCCCACGCGCTCAGTCTTTGGGTCTTAGTACACAAGGACCCTCCTTGCTTGGCACAGCTTTGGCCTGAAGGACAAGTGCATTAAATCAATTACAACACAGGTGTATTCACCAAACGACCCCACACTCATCTCCATTAACTTCCAAGTGTTCAAATTACTACCTCCTGCACAGAAATTGAAAACATTAATACTGAAAAACGTCCTTACCTTTACATCAGAGAAGTAGGTCTTCAGCATGTTGGAGCTGGGATAACGGGTATAAAAGAACATGAGCTTTGCTTTTTTCAAGTGATTGGGTGACAATCCTTCCTGCATGTAGGATGCAATTGGTTAAGGAGATAATTTCTTGAAACACAAGTACCTACCATCCCTCCCACCCCGCTGCCAGGAGTCTGGAGGCCCAACCAGTAGCCATGGAATCCATCACTAACTTGCTGTTGCTGGCTCAGAATGACCATCGCTGGTCAGAAATTGCCAAACATAATGGTGAGGATGCACGATTTAGTCGTGGGATCTTGGTGATCTCCTGGTGAGAATGGCAAAACTTCTATTCCCCCTGTTTGAGGTCCTTAGGCTCTCTATACGTTGGTTCACTTGTTGCTAAGGAGACAAATGCGCCCAACAGGTATTGCACAACTCTTATCATGAGAGCTTTTTTCTTCTTTGCGTTACAGTTCTGTTTGTTCCTCTCTTTGCTCTCTGCAGTTGGCATCCAATTATTATACTAATATAAGTGAAAATATAAAATGCATTATTTTGATCACTGTTAGGCAAGCTTCACATTTTACCTTTTAGTGCTACTATAAGGGAGCATCTTGACTCACTTTCTTCCTATCTTATTATTATATCTTGTTAATTGTTTCCTTTTCAATAACAGCTAAAACTGGGGAGGGGTAGTTTGGGCACTGAGAGAACAGGGAGGGGGTGTCGCTTTTGTTAAAGCGAGGATCCAAAACCAAACACAATTTGCCTCTCCTGGATTTATAGTTAACTCCTTGGAGAGTGGCACAGTGGTTGGGGCTAACAAATCAATAAGTGTGGGTTAGCAGATCAATAAATGGCCACTTACCCAAAATAAGAAGGCCTATTTATCTGGAAACATCATTACCTTTTAGATCTGTAAACAGCAGCAACTAAAACAGTTCCCAAGAGAATGTGAGGCTAACCATAACAATCCCGGCTTCCTGATTCTCCCCCAGATTCTTGGCACTCCTCAGCACACTCGGAGCGGGGATGGCTCTGGTCACATCTGTGCCGCAGCCTGGCCCTGCCATTTCCTCAGCAAATTAATGGCTTTATAATTTATCAGAAATGAAGACGCACGTGGAGAAAATCAATGTGGTCCCCCACAAGGTCAATTAAGGGTCCTTCCTAGAAGCTTCTCTAAGGATTTTCTCTTAAAAGAGAGTCTGGGAAAAAAAATAAATAAATAAGGAAAAAGAAAAGAAAATGTGCACGTGTGGTTATACGCACACATGCACAAGCACACACATCCTTGGCTAACAAGCTCCACAACCATTGCACACCGCAGGAAGCAAGGACAAATAAACCAATATTTAAGAAAGGTAAAGGTTTCTAAATGACCTCCATCAAGTACAGCGTGACCAACCTCAGGAACAGAGAGGGAAACCTGGAAGTTCCTAGAGAAGCATAATCGAATTAATACTGATAAGCTCTTGTCTACGTATTACAGGGGGCTTAACCAAATATAATGCTGAGAATTTGATCAATTAGCATTCCCTTTAGTATCATGCAGTTTGAAAAAGATCACCTTGGTCTGCGTATTGAAAAGTTAATGCCTTTTGTTTTCGCTGAAAATAAACACTAAACACTGAAGAAAGAAATTTTGATGTGAGAACTGTAAGCCAAAGCAGCTTAACTGAACTTGTGTTTTTGTTTGAGATCCTTAATGATTACAAAGACGATAATTTATGACTGACATACTTCTTGTGCCAAGGAAAGAGCTGAAAGGCCCTCCAGTAACCTCCATTAGACCGAGAGAGGGGACTAAAGGAGCCCGGCACACTTCAGGACCATCTGTCCAAATGGATAAGTGAAATAATAGTTGCAAGCTGTCTCCTATTGCTTCGTGATAAGAGTTTTAGGCAAGTCCAAACTTCAACAAACATGCTCAGATCTGGGTTCTAATCTGTTCTTTCAGACGGGCTACATTCAAACAACCTGGTACATTAATTATTAGCAGGGAAAAGCCCCAAGTCTTTTCAAATTTGGTCTCATACAAATCAAACTGCTTTGCTGCGTGCGGCTCTCAGAGATTTCTTGAGCCACCAAAACTTCCTGGAGCTTTCAATGTCTTTAAATTATGCTAAGATGTTTTCATCATTTTTATTTAAAAAAAACAAAACAAAACAAAACAGCAAAGTATCCATCTTGTTTTGATTGGGATTTAGAGGCTTTTTACTTCATGACAAAATCATCCTAATTTGAATTTCTCAAGTCCATTTTTATTTCTTATTTTTTGCTTTAAAACGCTTCCTGTTGGAAATACTTGGAATCGATCAGTGGCAACGGAACACAGAATGCATCTTTATTTCTTGCTCATCGTGTAATGAAGATAAAATTCCCATAAAATATATGTTTCTAATAAACTATTAAAAATAGCTAATGAAAGATTTAAAAGCCAACAGTTAGATAATCCTTTTTTTTCCTCCTCAAAATAAATCTGAACTGACCAATTGGTTAATTTCCCTTTTAAGTGCTTGTGCTGAAAAGCAACTGTTCTTCCAAGAAAGCACTAGCTGTTTCCAGGATACTTACACACGCACAGTGACTCATGATGGAATAGATTCAGTAAACATACAGCTGTACTGAACACGAGCTAAGCTCCATTCAAGGCCAGGAAAGAAAATGAGCACAAATAAATATTAAGGAGGTAAAGGGGGGTGGGGTGAGGGGGGATGGAGCGCAAACAAGATCTGTCCCGGCAGCTCATGTGGCTTTGCCTCAATTCTCTTAGCCATAGCTTTGTGAAGACAGATGACATTCAATTCTATGTATAATGCAAAATAGACAATAACTGCTGAAACTTGAGACAGCTGCCAGGTGTAAAAAAAAAAAAAAAAGGGGAAAAGAAAAGAAAAAGAAATAAAAGAAGAAAAGATGATAAATCCATAAATTAATGAAAGACATCTGCTGGGGAATATAAAAGATCAGAGAAGTAGGGGACTGCAGCTGAACCTAAAACGGTGTTCAAACAACCTGAGAATGTAAGCGTTGTCTGTTTACCAAGCACGGTACAACCTCACCTAAACAACAGCCGCAGGAGGAGCAGCGGAGGCAGCAAAAAGGCAAATGGGAGGATAATAGGTTGTGACGGCTGCAGGAAGAAAATTCTTTTTTTCCCCAACTGAATCCTGAACTGTGGCTAGAGATTTTACGTGCTGCAGGGCCAACCAAACAGATCGGGAGTACCAATTCTCAAACATTTTAAAATCTGAAGGATTTTAGCTTTCTCCTTAAGCCCTGATTTGCTATGTTTCTAAGAGACTTTTCCCCTTAGACACCTTAAATGGGCAGAAAAGATCTACATTCTCACCTGTCATAAAGGGATAGAGCCAGCTGTGGCTCCTAGAAGTTTTAACATAATCAATGGGCTGTGCAGTTTATGGATTTTTTTTTTTAATGTACTTACTTCATAATCAGAGGGAGGGAGAAAAGAGGAACCCAGAGTCTTCCAGTCTTTAACAGTCATGTTTCCCTACAGATAATACACCTAACAGAACTAACTCCTGTGGCCCCAAATGACTTCCAAAATAGTAAAAAATCAACTTCTATGGATTCATTCGTATTTTAGAAATTCATTTTGAATTCAGGTTTTCTGGGTGGATTTTTAGCTTCAAATCATCAAACCATTTTCCTTTTTTGAACCTCAAGTATTTTTTAACATTCTCCCTAAAAGTCCAACAGGGAAAGCTGGCTGCTGGGCTCAGTTTCTTCACCTGCACGTCTTAACTGCGCTTGGAACATGGCACTTGTGCTTTACTTGGATGCATGCAAATGCTTGAGGCCCAAACAAGGCTATTTTTCTTGAGATGCAAAGAGGATGAATGACAAGGAACATCAGGAGGAAAAACAATTGGCTGGCTGTTTCTTTTGGAATTTGAATAAAACTTAATATTTGATTAAATAGATTCATTTGCAAAGACACTGAACAAATTTTTTTATATCCAAGACAGGAGCCTCTGGGGCAGGTGCACTGACATTCAGTTTACCATGCACACATTCAATATTGCCTTTCTATCAGAAAAGATACCGAGGTAGTGCATTCCATGATATAGAACATATACGCTTAATGTGCGGGACTTGGAATGGATTTATCTGATAAGCTGGTGTCCTTGATAGTTCTTATCTTGGCTCCTTTGTTCAAAGAAACAGATGATGCCTTTGGGGTGGGAAAGAATTGTTCCTTAAATATTCAATTATCCATTACAGTTTGCAAAGCCATGAACTAAAGAGAAAAACAATAGTGGCAATCATGAAGATACCATTTCATCCCTTTTTTTCTCATTTCCATTGAGCTTTTCAAAGAATAACTGCATAACAGGTTCAGATATGGCCTTGTCTACCTAAACTGAAGTCTGCTCACTTGCTGTGATTCCTAGAGATTTCTTTGAACTCAATCAAAGCTTGAGAATTTTGCCTAGGCACCATCATCAAGAAAGTCAAGGGAAGAACTCATTGCCACACAAGGACCGAGACGAGAGAAAAGGAGATCCAGTCTCCCAACAAACCCTCTTGTTCTCACTGCCTTCAGAACTGTGTAGGCTCCAGAAAGTGGTACTCGCCTATCTTTTTCCTGAGAAATAACATAGCAAAGGGATAAATGGCTAACAGGGCGAGGGTGAGGCTGTGGAGGGGAAAAGAGAAAGAAACAGAAGCTGGAAGGACAGCCGGAAGGAAATGTAATCATTAATTGCAGGAAGACGCCAAAACTGTTTAGCGACACACAAGAAATAACTCCAGGTGTAAGCAACTAGTATTTCATAGGAACACAGGTGTTTCCAAACAACCCTGTTGAGCAGACTCTTCTACCATAAGAGAGACAAGTTATTCATTCCTTTGAAGAAGAAGCAACTAAATTCTCTTTAAAGCCTTTGATATGTATAGAAAGAAAAGGAAGTTCTTTCTATTCAAATCCTCAAAATTCCTCAGGGGATTTAGAGAGGGTGAGACAGGAGCAAAAGCAACACTTCCAGCAATCCAAAGATGGTTTTCTTAGAAGATTCAACTTATTTAAAAACCAACAACCAGAAACCAGCATCTTGAGTTAATGAGTTAAGTATGGCCTTATAAGACTGAAACCTGGCTTCAATAGTCATCCAAATGGGCATGTCCCTTTCCTCTGTGTGTGTGTGTGTGTGTGTGTGTGTGTGTGTGTGAGACAGAGTGAGTGAGGGGAGAGAACCCACCATCACTACAACTGGCTTCAAAATGAAGTAAGAGATCTCCAAGGAGCAATGGGGTCTCGCCCTGGACATGAGCCTGGTATGAGCCCCAGAAGATACTCTCCTGCAAAGCGAAAAAAAAAAAAATCAAAGCCTGTGTCTTTGTTCCTTGCCTTTCTCATCACCAACAGCTATATTCCAATTTGACCAATGTTTGTTGCCTGCTTATGATGTGTATGACATGGTGCCTGGCACAGCTTTGATTCAAGACTGGTGGATTCAACCTCAGATCTCTGGAAGCTAGATTTGTAAATCAGCAACCAAACCAAGACTCATCTATTTACATCTTAAGTCCTCACATCTTTCCCTCCAGATATTATCCTCTTCCTCTCTACAAAAAGAGACTCTGTGCTTAACTGCCCAAGTGGGTCTCATATGTATCACACATTCACCTTATCAGAAATCTTCACTGCTATCCTGAGTTGGCTGGAAAGATGACCTTCATATCAAGAAAAACACATTTCTACCACAGCTGGGACTTTGCCCTTACATGGCAGCCTCTGGAGTGGGCTTAGATATAAAAATGCCAATCTCTAGTCATCAAGACGATTGCTCAAAACCCTCACGTTAGCAACAGCCAACTTAATAGCTAAATTTTATATCCATCTGACAATCTCTTATAAAAGAAACATGCTTCTACTTGCCCCCAAATGCTACTATTCTACTCCCCCAAAACATCAACAACCACACGATTTTTTAAAAATTTACTGAAAGGACCAATTTATAGAGGAAAAAAAAATCATGAGTTAAAAATAACTAGAGTTCAGGACAGGTCTAATGAAAAAATGTAACTGGCATTTCAAAAGTCAGGTTCAAAATATAAAAGAGCCCTAAAAAGAGGCATTTTTAAAGTTGAATACAGCTGAGTTTTATATTTAATTGTGCTCTCTTGCTTTCCAAAATAATTTGCTTTGTGTATGTTAGGACAAAAGATTTCTGTGTATGGCTGAACAGAGGTTAATCATGCATAGAGGCAGCTGCACCAGACCCGAAGAACAGACCTTGGGTGAACGAGAGAGAGACGGATGTCGTCTGCATAAATTAGTACCTGTATATTTCCTTAAAAAAAAAAAATCCCCCTTAAAGAATAAGGAGAGCATCTGACTCCCCATCCACATCCATCTTTCTCCCACTGCAGCCTCCCACCAGCAAAGTGTTCCTCATAAGATTTAATCAGGCCTTCTTTAATCGGACCAGGAGCCTTCTAGATGGCTAAAGGGAGAATTCTTCTTACAGAATCTTGGGGATCTCGAAACTGACTTTACTCCACTATGAAACTATGTTAAAATCTGATGAGTGCAATATTACACTGAGATTTCCCCCTCTCCCATCCTCTAAAAATACTCTTGGGGGAGAAAAAGAATAAGAAGATAATACGGGAAGAAACAGCAGAAAAAAACACTGCTGCAAAAGCACAGATGAAACAGGAGGGCTTGGGGGCAATCAGCAACTTGTGAAAGTTGCAGGGATGTTGGTTTCCTGTAAAGCTTTTGTGCAACCAGAAGCACCAGGCAAGTGTTGAAAAAAGACTATGACTCCGAATAAGAGGGCAGACTGGAGAAGACAGGAATCTACATGACTCTGAAACCTTGGGTAAACCTGACCTTGGGGGAAGACTTGTTGGTTTCGGTTTGTTTTCTCCTTGGGGTGGGGTGGGGGTGGGGTGCAAATGAAAGGATATTGCACTTCCCGAATACGGTGAGATCTCAGACATGTCTTGAAGATCGCCACACTCGGATTTGATGAGAGACAAGGAGAGCCCTTCCGCGGTGCTGGGTGGGTGTGCTGGTGAACAGGGGTGGTGGCTCAGGTGGTGGGACGACATCTTGGTCCTCAGACTCGTGGTCTCCCTAGTTAAGTCTAAGGATTCAGGAGAGGCTCGGTCTTTCCCGGAGAAGGAGCCGGTGGGAGCACCTATTGGACTCTGAAACGGGTAGGCCATCAAGGGGAGTGGGAAGGGGTGGCGGAAGGTGGACGTGGTGAAGCCCGCGGTGGCCGACAGGGGCGACTGATGCAGGGGCTGGTGGTGGCCGCCGGTGGGGGGGCCGGAGGCAGACTGGTCCGAGGAGTTTTTGCGGACCACCAGGGGCAGGGCTTCCGTCTGGTCTGTGGAACCCGGCATCTGCACGTTGCCGAAGGTGTCCAGGGGATTCGGAATGATGACATCGCCAAAGCACTGCAGGCGCTGGTTGGCGGTGTGGAAGTTGTGGTTCTCCCCGTTGACTGCAAACCTGGCCTGGGGGATCTGCAGCGGTGGGAAGACCTGAGGAACTTGGCGGGAGGGTTTGGCCGAGAAGACTTTGACCACCGTGTCCACCACCTGCGACATGGCAGTGTTCAGTTCCTGTTTCAAGGTCTCGGCCAAGTGTTTGCCTTCAGGCTGCAGGGAGTTGGGCCCGGGGTCTCGGTCTTTGTGGCTGCCTTCTCGCTTGGGCTTGTTTTCGGCCATTTCCTGCTCCCGGATCAGGGCCCGGGCTCGGTCGATGAACTGCCCCGGGTCCAGCTCGCACATCTCATTGTCTGACCTCCCCACCGAGTCCTGGGCCCTGGCCTCCAGGATCTCGGAGCGCATGCTGTCTTCAGACAGGTTACCATCTTCATCATTTTCAGAATCGGTGCTGTCATAGATTTGGTAGAACTTTTCCTGCAGCTGGCGCAGCTGTTTCTGCATGTCCTCCAGCTGCTGCTTCAGCTGTCGGCGCTCCTCTCGCTTCTGTTCTTTGCGGGCTGAAACCAGCTGCTGGAAACTCTGCTGCTGCTGCTGGGGCAGCTTCTGCTTGCGTTTGTTTTCTCGGTAACTTTCTCGGGGACTCACAGACTGCGGGGCCATCTCTCTTTCATTTTCATTGCCCCGTAATGCCACACTGGGGGAATGGCTCATACCCCGGATTATATTCTCAACCCGGGCGCGCTTTGCTCTCAGGTGCTCATCACATAAGCGATCCATATCAAACTGGCTCATAGTAGGCCTGCCAAAAGGGGAAAGACACTCTGGGGGGCTGTCTCTTGAAGAGTTGCTGCATATATCCTCCTGATGTACTTCGGAGCCTGTACTAGAGAGACCGCTGGCTTGGAAACTGGGCTCCGTGCCACCATTTTTGTTCATGTTATTTTTCAACAGCTGGGAAATTATGGTTGCTCCTGGAAAAGGCATCATGGCATCTTCATACGAGTTCGCCCTCTTCAGCAGCTTGCGGAGTACGTTTGACTTCTCCCCATCTGCATGCTGCACCACTGAATACTCAACATCCTGCTCGGAACCTTGGGGATTCATGGCACTAAAAAACGTGGCTCTTGCCTTAGCGAAAAATGCAGATGCTGTCCCTACCGTCCTTTTCACTCCAATGTCAACTCTTCTCCTCTTGGTTTGCCGGCTTAAGAGGGCTGTGCTGTCATGGTCAGGCATCACTGGACAGTTATTGTGCCATCTTCAAAAGCTCGTCAGCTGGGCACAGCTCAAGAATCCCGGGACCCTGGCCAACAGAACAAAAGGACTGATGAATCATTTTCTTTAAATTTCTCCAAATTTCCTGACCTCAATCCTGAATCAAATGCAAAATGCATAGGCTCTGGGATTTATGGCACATTACAATTATTGCAATTTATTATGCACTCTGCTTGAAATGAAACATTTTTAAATATTTCTGCTCCACTGGTTTAAGATGGATTAAGATTAAAAAAAAAAAAAGCAAAAACTGCTTAAGCACCAGTAATATGATTCTCTTTCACAAATGCCTAAAATGATACTGTTTATCTTCAGAAGAAACAGTAGATTATAAGAACACAGCCTCTGACAACCAATTGATTAAATTTTGGGCACTGAGATTCATATTACAAAAGCAGATAAAAGTGGTCCATACTTAAGAAATAAGGTTAAATTTTGAGGATGCATGAAATCTGAATGAAAAATTCCATTTCTGCAATAGAATTATTGTGGCTTTAATGCTATTAAGGGGAAACGAGTCTAAAAAATGCAAATATTTCACATACATCCTTTATTACTGAATTTTAAAATATTTTTGTCATATGTGAAATGGGGAGGAGAACACTCCCATCAGCATCTTTCCAACACAAATGGTCAATTTAACATGGAAATAAATGCACAAATACTCATTTTACAAGTCTGCTTATTTAGCACAGATATGCGCTTTTTTTAATACTAAAAATTACATCTGAAGATGGTATCTGTTGCTGGATTTTAATGTAAGTATGAGAATATTTATAAATTTTCATCTTGTCTTTTTGATGACTTAAATTTTAAAGTTGGACTCAGTGCAAAAGAAGGACATTATCACATTTTAGAAATCCATATGTGGAACAATAAATTGAGTTAGGCAAGGATAAATACATCATCAGTACTAGTTTTTTTTTTTCCTATAATCTGCCAAAATAATACTTCAAATTCCTGAAGAAACTCTTTAACATACACCGTTTATGAACCTTATTTCTTATGCCAAATTAAAACATTAAAAAAAAAGACACAGAAAAAAAAAAGACTGAAAGGAGATACATAAAGAAGAAGGAAGATAACATCAATTAACTATGTGAGAAAGGGAAATACTGTCTCTGCATATGAACTTCCATTGTTTCTTGGGAACACAATATAAAAAGAGAATGTCCTTCCTTGCATTTTACAAAAGGCACTTGACATATTTTGTGGTGTTAACCAGTGATGGCTAACCCCAAATTCTGTCTAAACGTTGATGTCACATCTCCTTGCTTACAATGGACGTTTTAAGAAGAAAATGAAAAAAAAATTTTTTTTTCACACGGGGTTTATCTAATATTAAACTTCACGTTTGCTTAACAGAGCACATCTTCACAATAACAGGGTCTATTGCCAAAGGCAGCGTGCAGAGTGTTTGGAAGAGCTCCCATCTCTTTCGGTTCACCTGTAAAAACATCTACGTGCTCACTAGGCTGCATCTGTGGCTAGTTTTAAAGAATGACTATCCATGCAAATAGGCATAATTTCAGCATGAAATAACCTGTAAAAATCAAGAAAAAGCTCAGTGCTTAGATGGCAGTGTGTATTTTTTTTTAAGTGACAAAGATGTCATCTGCAACCCTTGTTCCCAGTTTTCCTACGAAGATGCAACCTTTAAATAAAACCTGGTTCAGAGTGTCAAGAAAGCAACACGATGCTTGTTTATATGTTTTTTGGATGCTTGAGGGTAAAATAGTTTTTGTGTGCCTCAGGATGAAATTTCCTGAACTTGGAATGGAATCAGATCTTGATAACTTCAGCATTAGAGTTCAAAATTGAATTCAAGATGATTGTGACCCCTCACACATTAATAAATGGACATTGGCTTCAGGAACACAAGAATCCAATGGCAAATAGTTCACTAACATGTTAGATCTGATAAATCAGGTACAGCTATCAAGTGAGAGAAAAAAGGGGGGAAACTGAGACAAACAAGAAAAAAGATGAATTATTTTAAAGCTCAGAAAGACTCACATATTGAGGGGGGCGTTTTTGCAAGGATGACTCTGTGTGTATATATCAGCTTTTCAAAAAGAGAGTTCATTGCCATTCTTTAAAAATTTTACCTCTTGGCTTTTTGTGTATAAATCATTTTCTCCTTAATAGCACCTGAAAAGCACATAGGTTTCCAATCAAAATGTTGAATAAACTTTCTGCAGTATTTGCTTCCCTTGTTCCTCCTAACATCCTATCTGGATTTTCCTCCTACCCATCCTTGTTATAGGAAAAGCATCTCTGCAAGAGAGGCTCAGACACAACACGCTGGTGTAAGAGATGAACACAAGGTCACCCACAGCCATCCTTCCTTTCCCAGCTGCCTCTACCTCTGCGTCAACTGCACTTCCTCTCCTCTAGCCTAGGTATCAACAGCTGCATCCCCACCTCACTCGTGAGCCAAGAGGAGGGCTGTGCTCTTTCTAAGGTGGAAAGAAATGATACGCTCATCTTCAGTGGCGAATGCGTGTTAATTAAACATGATAGTTGGGTGTTATAAGAAGAAAATATCCTGTAGCTTCTTTAAAATTCCCCAAACGAAACTGATTTTTGCAGTTCTCTTTCAACTGGTCAGCATTCTTAGATCAAATAATAATTTGTTTCTGTTTAGGGCTAAGGGGAATTATATACTTTTAGGTCTTATTGTAAAATGTACAGCTGAGACATACTAATCAGGACAAAACAAATGGGAAAACTAGGAAAAATGATATAATCCAGCAAGACAAGGCATTATATTAATAGGCGTGAATAAATAAATCTCTTCATATAGCTTTGAGCTGAATTCAAAAATGAAGGTATAAGAGTCATACACACTGGAATTATAACCCATGGAGGCTATAGGAGAGATTATATAAAATAACTGGTTGACTACTTTATCAGCATCATATTTCATAAACAGTATATATGAATATTTTACCACACAAGAAAATGCCTTGTTAAATGACTATAATACAAATTAAATCACCCCAAAATGCTTTCAAAAATGCTTCCATGACTTCCCAGTTCAGAATTTAGAGAATGCTATGGAATGAATTTATCAGTGATGTCAACCTGCCCATTAAAGATTTTTTTAAAATTCCTTTATTTCTTAATATGTGTATTAAGCCATATGTTTCAACTACAATTATTATTGATTTTTATTATATTTAATTTTAATCTTGAGTTTAACCTGGCAATGGGAAATCTGATCAGCACTGGTGAACATCAATATCAGCAAGTATGCAGAAAAATACTGATACAGAATTTGAACCCAAATGTATTATCGATCGATACACATATTCTATTCCTTTAATTAATATGAAAATCTACATAGAATATTTTATTATTAAATATTGGGTCATACCACTTGGCATCTAACTACACAAATGCTTTAATAATTTCTATACGAGGAGTATCTAACATTAGCAGATTCTTCCCAGAGAAAAGATAGGAACAAACATCCAAGTATAATCAAGTAAGATTTTAAGGACTCCACAACATTCTTCATTAAAATCTGAATTATCTGAAGGATGACAGATAACTTTACAAAGAGAATCCTAAGGAAGCTGATGATAATGTCAGTAGAAAAGAATTTTCAGGGGAGGATTTCAAAGGAACACTGCAGTGTGAAGTAGAAAGTGGTGAAGTGCTCTGCTCTAAGTTTGTGTGTGGTTGAGTCCCTTCGCCGTTCACCTGAACCTACCAAACACTGTTAACAGGCTATACCCCTATACAAAATTAAAAGTTTAAAGTTTGGGGGGAAAAAGTTATTTGGGGAAGGGGGTGCAACCTTTATGGCTCTATCTGGAGTCCAGATTCTGGACAAAGATGTGTTCACTATGGTTTTTATTCAAATAGTTCAGTTAAATCTTTCATGAGATGGGGAAGAAGGTATGGTTGGCGTGGTTTCCTGCTTGGATTATATAGATTATCAGTCTTGACTGATAAAATGATTTGAAGAAATTGCTCAAGTCTATGCTTTTACTTCTTTTAGAAAACCACCTTTAAGTGGGCCTCTGATCTACTTGGGTCAAGTCTCTTATGAAATTTCAAGTGGAATAACACCAACAAAGAACACTGTGAAGCCATCTGGAAATCAGTAATTCAAGGGGGAAAATCAGATGACTAGATTTAGGGACTCCGCTGCCCCCTCCCCCCCCCCCCCGCCGCCCCCGCCCCCGCCCCTGCCCAGGCCCCTTACCAAGCTGTCCCCTTCACTGTATTTAAGAGTTCATTTCTGCTAATTAGCAACTTTCTCCTTGGAGATGTTTCTGCTATAAGGTTAAGAAAGCCTTTGGTGTTTACTATGAATAATCCACTTGGTATTAGTTAATACTTAAATTAATTAAGATTGTATTGTCAAAAGCTTATAACAGATTCTAAATTTTCCTATCATAGAGTTCTCAAATCAGAACCATTTCATTTAAAATTTCTCCATTCTATCAAAAATTCCATACATTTTTCACCTGCAAGATGAAAACAGCAATTTTCTGGAACATACCTAAAATATTCATTTCTACTTATTTAAAAAGGAATAATTCACCAGATTAGTAAACAAAAGGGAGTGAGACATAACTTCAAGAAGAAACAATTTCTTTTCTTTCCGAAGAGAACTGAAATACTCTGTCCTTTGAAGCTCTAGAATACACCAGGCAATAGGTTTTAGAAATTTCTTATGTATATGTCTTTTACAATATATATGGATACTTAATTAGAATCCAATCATAACATATCAGGCACAATCCATCTTTCTATTATTAAATTACTAACATTTTATAAGCTTTTATTAATCTTGAACCTTACCATTCCTTATCTTAACAGTTGCAAATGCAAACAATACCTATAAGAAATTCATGAAAAAAGGCCTATTTCACTTTGAATTAATAAAGAGCATGCCTGGCAGCTAGGTTATGTTTTAAGATTGTAAGTGCTACTTACAGAAGAAAGATGTTAGGGAATGAATAAAGTGAGAACAAAGATGCATGTTACGTATGCATCACAGTTTTCCCACAAGGTGGTGATTAAACTAAATAGAATTCTGCATAATGGACACATAAAAATATCAATACATGTCCAGCACAGAAAATACTTAACAAAAATAAAGCAAATGAACATATCCATAGATGACATATTAATTATGAAAGAACTGCAAAAGCATCCAAGAAAAGTATTAGGAGGAACTTGGATGTTTAAGGTAAAAGAATAAATGACATACACTCTCTCATTTTCATGAAACAATGATCATCCACCAAGCAACCAAACCAACCAGCAAAAACCATTCACCAGCTAATCTAATTCTATGCAACTCAAGAAGCAGCCTGTTTGGAAGATAATAAATAAATAAATAAAAGATCAGATGTTGAGAATCCAGATATAGTGCCTACACTGAATTTTCAATAGCCTCCTTCACACACGAAGCCACAGTCCTTACCTTCACCTGTTTTACCATTGCAGAAACAGGTCCACGGTGTAGCACGTGGACAGGTTAACCAAATTACTCC
This sequence comes from Ovis canadensis, assembly GCF_042477335.2. Lineage (NCBI taxonomy): Eukaryota > Metazoa > Chordata > Mammalia > Artiodactyla > Bovidae > Ovis > Ovis canadensis. The sequence goes on from NC_091256.1 coordinate 80,487,186, forward strand.
CCTTTTTCTTCATCACCACCCACAGCCCATTTAATTTTGAAAATGCTCAGAAGTTCTTGCAAGAAACTCTTCAGAGAGCAGACTGCCTGTGTCTTGCATCAAACAGAAAAGCACAGTTACCTCTCACATACTTGAGATGTTCCTTCTCCATCAAAGTACTAACTAGGACATCTGGCACATGTCTGGTACAATGACAGGCTCATTCTACTTTATGAGAGTATTTAACATACGACTTGAAAGAGTTTATGCACATACCTATTCTTTCTGGGCAGGGAGAAAGCACGCTAAAAAGATAAGCATTAACAACAGTAACACTTTCAAACTGACTTTGGTATTCTTGGCAGTTACACATACTACCCATGGATGTCCAAATCTCACACACACACACACACACACACACACACACACACGAGAAAGCTCTCATCACTCCCCCGTAACACCCCCACAGACCTGGGAGACAGGCGTAAACCAGAGGGAAGCAAAGAGAAAGTCAATGTCCCTCCACCTGCTGCCTGAAGTGGGGGGTAATTTCAGCTGCCTGGCAGACAGGAGCCTGAGACACAGCCTCCCTAGCAGCCTGCCAACATCCTTAAGAAAAATAAACAAACACATACCAACTTGTCCCCCACCCCCAACCAAAGGACTCACATGGCAGGGCTCAAAACATAACAACAGCCTAGTTCCCATTAGCCCGGACAATCCTATTAACCAGGGCAACCATAAATTCATAAACCTCTACAACCCTGGAGCATGGCACCGTGGTCTGGAACGGTACGGACACATACAGACACAGAGGAAATTTGCACCTGTCTTTCTTGACACAACACACCTGTCAGGCCCTGCCCATGCACAGCCCTCGGCTAATAGACCTCTGCCTACGTAGTCTAGGAAAGTACTTTTTTTTTTTTCCTTTTGGTAAGGGAGGTTATAGATGGGAGAGAGGGTGGGGTGGGGAGAGAGGAAGAGAAGAGACTTCTAGCCTTGACTTTGAGAGAAGGCCACCCTGTGCTTGCACTGTTTTCATAAGCTCAAGGAGACAACCAGACCTTCTTGGAAAAATAAAAACAAGCAGGTGAGTTCTCAGCCTTCCCCCAGGCGGAGTGGGTTCTGGATTGCCAAGAACAGCAGTTTCACACTCCAACCTGCCTCCTTGGGCTATTTAAGACTGTCGATCAACCCCTCCTCCCAGTTGTTCTTCTCAGCCTGCCAGGAGAACTCTCTACTTCCGAAAAAAAAAAAAAGCTGAAAAAGTGGCGGGAGACCTGTGAGTCTCCCTCCAAAACTACTCCCCCTTTAACTTCCCTCCCGCGCCCCCCACCCCCTGCCCCTCCAATCCACACTCTCCACCTACGTTGAGTTTTAGCCGGAGGAGTAAGTGGCGGGCACACCCGAAGAACCAACAACTTGCCAAACTGGGGGCTTTGGGGAATGTCTCCCCACCTCCCAGCTTGCCCTGATCGCCCCCTCTCTCCTTGTCTGTTCAGGCAAGATAGCCGCTCTTCCCGCGCCGCTCCCCCCTCCTCCGGACTTTTCTTCCCAGTAGCAATCACGCTCACCTCTCCATTCCTCCCTCTCCAGTCCTCCGAAGTGGGGCAAAATTGTAGGTACCACCCAGACGAACCAAGATCAGATGGAAGCAGCCCAACCGAACCGGCCGCCGGCGTTGACTGCGAGCAGATCCGTTGGACAAGAACATCCCCTACCCCCACCCGCACCGCGATCCTTCCATCCTCCCGCGGCGCTCGCGCCCCAGCTCCCCCTCCTACCACGGGACCCCCCCCCCGCCCCCCGCAACCCGAGGCTTCCAGTGCCACCTTACCCTACTGAACTTGACTTAGCCCTGGGTCCTGGGAGCTCAGGAGAGGGGCGCCGCGCTCGTGGCCCGGGACCATCTCTCCACTGCTCCAACCCCGGTCTCAACATTTCGGCTTCGACAGCGTTTTGAGAGGCAAGTAGCCGAGCGCCCCCCACCCCCAACCACCCCACCCCCTCCTCCTCCTCCCTCTCCCTTCCTCCCTACTCCCTGGCCCTCTGCTGGGGTTAAAAAGGAGAAGTGAAAGGTATGCAAATGACAAGCAAATTGGAAGAGCCTGGAAGAAAGGCAGCTATAATAAACAAGACAAAGAGAGAGGACGTGGGGACTAGCCCAGGAGTTTTCCTCCGGGCGAGATGGGAAGGATGAGGCTGGGGAGGAGACCCGGGGGATTCAGACGAACAAAAAGCGACCCGGTCCCCCTCGCGGTCCTCTCTCCGGAGAAGAGAGGGCCAGAGAAAGAAGGAAAGGAAGCGAACGCCTCCTCACCGCGTCCCCCCCACCCCGCCCCCGAAACAGTACACAAAAGGTGAGAAGATCAGCGACAAGTCCAGCACTAGCAGCCTTCTCCCCCTCCACACACACACACACATCGCCAACACCACCCCCCACCCCCAGCCACCAGCAGCAAAGAGCAAGAAATAAAAAGCCAAGCGGATCACTTACTCTTAGGAACTGGGAGGAGCGGAGCGCTGAGTTCCACTGAGGCTCCTGCTTAGAAACTGTTTAGACGCTAATTTTTTTTCCCCCCTTAAATTATGATTCATCTAAAGAACACTCTTTTCTCCCAGGGATGGGGGTGGGGGGGGGATAGATGTATACACGGGTCTGAGTAATGGGAGTCTCTTTTTCTGGTCTTCTCATTCAAGAACAAGCCGGTACAAGTGATTCTGGAAAAGGGGAGGGGACTCGCGAAGCGGGGGAGAAGATACTTACGCGGTGCAGAGAGCAGTGGGACCCACCGAGCCTTTTGGGGGGGGCAGTCGGAGAGAGGAGGACACGCGCGCGCACACGCACCGGGAGAGATCTTGCGGGTGATGAATATGATAATTGGACAAGGGACGGTGAGTCCGTGCGGGCACGCGCGAGCGGGCCGGCGGGGAGAAGGAGACGGGAGAGAGGAGAGGGTGGGCAGGGGGAGGGTGGGAAGAGGAGCGGAGAGAGCGCAGCAGCGGCGGCGAGAGGTGAGAAGGGAGGAGAAGAGGGGAGAGAGGAGAGGACAGGAGCGAAGCGGAGAGGGAGCGGGCGGACCCGGCGAGAGCTCTTTTGCGCCGCGCTGCTTCCCCCGGCTGCAATGGTGTATTATTTCCGAGCGCTCCCTCGGCTGAGGGCTCCGCTCCACAACAAGATTTACTTTAAGACACAGCTGAAGGAAACAGGAAGACTGCACGTCACAGTCTGACTGACGTACCCGGCCCCAGCACCCAATCGCGAGGCGCCTTCGGATTCAAGGGGGGATAGCGAGGCAAGAGAACTTGGGAGGAGAAAAAAAAAATATATAAAAGGGGTGGGGGTGAGGGGCTGGGAGGAGAGGAGGGGAGAGGGGCCCCACGCTCCCCTCCCCTGCCTCCATCCCCGCCCCCCCTCCCCACCTCACCCGCGCCCTACTGCCGCTGCTTCGGGGCGACCGGCTCGCTGCGCCCGCGGCCGGAGCGAGCGGTCTGCGGACGCTGTGCTGAGAGCCGCTCGGCTCACACTCGCTCTTCCAGGACGCAGGTCCTTTTTTTTTTTTTTTCCCCTCCCCTTCATTTCTCAGATACCGCTGATCGAGTTCGCCGAGCGGCCGAGCGAGTGAGCGCTCCTCGGACGGGAGGTGGAGGAAGGCATAAAAAAAAGTGTTCTGGAGAAAAAGTGGGGGTTTAAAGGGGGCTGGGATGGTCTACGAGGAGAGAGCGGGGACCCTCAAATCATTCCACTTTTTAAATGATCGTAGCTATCAGGAATACATGTCACCGTGGCTTTCTTTGAAAGGAGATGTGGACAGTACAGGTAGGTTTGGGATTAAAATAATAGGTGCCAGAGGTTTGGCGTCGGCTCCGCTGCATCAGATATGAGAAGATCAGTATTGGCTGAATCCCAGTTAATCTCCCTTCAGAATTGTTAGGAAGAAGAATATTTGTCCTTGGTTACCTCTAACAACCTTATCTGGATTGTAGGTACAGCAACCATTGAAGGCGGGGGGGATGTTACAAACATTACTACCAACCGATTACCGCTCAGTAACTCACTCACCCCAGAATGATTAGAGAGAGGTTTCATGTAGGATTTACACCGTTTTGACGCCTGGGTAACAAACTTTAAAGTTTCCTAGGTAAGAAATTTCAAGCGCTTAAATTTTGGGCTTCTGCGTCAAGCCACAGAAAATTCACTTTGTTTTGACATTTCTTGGTCGAAAAACAACCAGCGAGATTTCTTTAGATCATGTGGTTCTTGAAGAGCTGCTTGGGATTTGAAAGTTGCTAATGCTAAAGCGCAAGATTCCAGCCGCAGCGAGGACCGGGCACAGTAAACGGGCTTTTAATAAGACAACCGCGTTTATGACTTCAAGGTCCTATAAAAGCTGGGACTTGCAAGGGCTGTGAAGCAGAAACATTCACACCCAATCGATAAGACACTAATTTTTTTTTTTTTTTGGTAGGATGGGGACAAGTATTTTTCCTGTGTCCCTCGAATTCAACCAGATCAAAGGTTGAATCGTGTTGCGTCGTGACCACAGAGTGTTTGTGAAGTGTGTTACAAGTGCACTGGCCAACTACCACCACCACCTTCCGCAACACACACATACATGCACACTTTTCCTGGGACAATTTCAGCCTCAAATTCATCAAACTGTGAAGAAGTCTAATCTTTGAATAAGAATAGTGACAATAGTATGTTCCAGTCCATACCCTGTAGGAAACTTTTGGCACGGGATTCAAACATTGAAAAGAAGGGGGAAAAAATTAAGCCGGCTGGGTTAGGTGTCGGGGATCAGAAAAGAAAGAAAGAAAGAAAAACACAGACTTGCTTGAGCATCCCCCGCCTTCATGTCTCCCTTCTCGCTGCCTCCAGGCACTCCCCCCACCCATTATGGAAACAACACAGAGGCTGGCAGACACACTACTCACACTTCCAATGATCGGCCACTGCATCAAGTGTTCTATCGAGATATGACAATTTAGACTGGGCACGGAAATAATCTAGCCACATGCCCATTAGATACAGGATGGAATAGTGTTTCTTTTGGTTGGGTCCTTTCGAGGTAAGCGGGTGTACTGAGCGGAGAAATGTGGGTTCTGTGAATGGATCAGCGCTACTTCCTTTCTCCTTTTTCGTCCTAGTAGTATCTTCCTTAAGTAGCCCAGTGTGTACCTGATCGCTCCAGCCCACAATTACACGGGCAGAAGTAAAGGACACATGCCCTCCACACCTTAAAACCATCTGCTCAGTTTGACATTTAAAAGGGAGGAGGGCAGGGAAGGAGGAGAGGAGAGGAAGGGGGGAAGAAAGGAAGCTGAGCGGGAGAGAAGGTTCAGACTCGGGAAGGAAACGGCTTGAACTTTAGCCCACAAGTTTATGTCAATTGCACCTAGCGCCCGGGTGCAAGTTTTGCACACACTACGCCCGGGAACTGGCGGTGGGGAAAGTTTCCTGCGAGCCCTAGTAAGTCCTTTATCTCTCCCGGGGGAAGGCAGGCCCGAGTCGAGGTCGGGGTACCCCGCCTGGCAAACAACAAAGCTCCTCCACCCCGCAGCCTCGGCGGCGGAGGCTCGCGGCTCGCCGGCTTTGCCGCGGTGGTTCGCAGCCCGCACTGGGGGCACCAGAGCGGCTTGTGGAGTGAAATAGGAGCGCGCGCGACGCTGGACCAGCGAGCTCGGTCCGCAGCCCAGCTAGGCGAGCTGCGTATGCTGAGGCCAGAACTGTCTTCTAAAGTCTGGGTGACATACAGGCCAGGCTCCTGGCAACCTCTCAGCCAGAACTTCGGCGTTCTCCCGTGTCTCAGGCCGCCCTGGATCAAGGCGTGAGGCCCAAGCTCCCTATCTCCGGCTACTCGCGGTTTGTTTTCTGATAGGCGAGAAGCGATCAGTCAGCCCGGAGACGAGAAGTCGCCTAGATACAGGCTCCATCTCTGAAACCATCGGGCAAGTTTAGGGTCAGTCCCTTTCTCTGCCCTACTGCCAACACAACCCCAGTAACTTAAAAGTTAACCCAAGTTCTGACGGGTCTTCCAACAAACCTCATCCAGGCAGTCTACATTTACTGATTTATCAGAAGGGTGATCTGTGCGTTCTTAGTCAAACTCTTTCACTTATCACTTACGCATCTGGTTCTGGGTTAAACACACTTCTGCTTGATATTTCTTCGGTGTATTTTACCCCTCAGGTTCTTTCTTAAAGCCAGTAGGTGGGGGTAGGAGAGAAGAGTGCATATCAGTAATTTTAAAACCTTACAAACAATCGTTAGCAGGTCCTAAACAAACCAATTCTGGGAATTGCAACCAGATCCAGCTGAGAGACAAACATGGATGTTTATTTCAGGAGAAGGATGCTGAAGATCCAACCTGGATATACACCTAACGCCACCCACCACCCACTACCACCACCACCCTGAAGAGAGGAAGAAAAAGAAATAAAAACCAACTCTAGGGTGCAGGCCGGCCTGCTGCAGGCTGTCTAGAGGCGGACTGCCTGCCTGCCTGCCATATTCCTGCTCTTTCTCTCAATCCCTATGCCCAGTGTGAGGCCAAGACCAACGTGGATTTGTTCTGAATTGGTGGTGGGGGGGTGGGGGAGTGAAATGCCAGGAGATCAGTAGCAAGCAGCAGCTGCAAGGTTTCTCTCCTGGGAACCCCACTGCTTAGAAGCCTCCAGAGCGATGCTTGTTTAACCAACAGCTTTCAAAGTAAACAGAAGCGATTCACTCCAAAGAAGTTGAACTATAACTCTTACAAAAATTTGGGGTCGGGGTGCTGGCAGAAAAAGTAATTTTTTAAAAAAAATAATAAAGCCCTCACCCCCAAATCAGGGCCCAGTACAAAGCTTCAAGGAGCCTAAAATTGTCATAAAATCCATTGAAAGGATTCCTTACAATAGCGACCTCAAAGAAAATCACTCTTCCCCCACAAACACACGCCCTGGGGAGGGGGGCTTGGTTGTCAGTGATCGAAGGGGCACACTACTACTTGATTTTATGGAAGTGGGCGAAAACAATCAAATGGAGGTATGATCCCTGCCCCAGAGTAGAAAGGAGTAGGCTGAGAGCTCTGCGACGCCAACCCTGGCTTTGCCTCAGGCACCGAACTTTCCAATATCAAGATATTAACAGATGGTGGTGAGCACATGGAGGGCTGTTACTTACATAATCCAGCCACTCCGCCCGGGCGCGCTGAGCCCAAAAAGGCGCCCGCCAGGCCGCGCGCGCGTGTCTTCGGAGGGGTGTTCTTGCCCCACCCCCGACCTCCCTCCGGAATAACTTGCCTTTTTTCAACCCCGCCGGGCTCTTTGAGGGTTAGGATTTGGAGAGGCTGTGATTTTAGGCGGGGGGGTGGGGGTTGGGGGGGAACCACACATCGATCCTCTTGGGCTTTATCTTCTTCATTCCACGGTAGAGAAGCCAAGGGCAGAGGGAAGTGAAGGGGACGCTTTCGAAGAGAGCTGGGCGATCTCGCTCCAAATCTGGGGGTGCTGAGGAGTGGGATTCACGCCATTTACACCCCTCCCTCTTTGGCGCGGATTAGCATCTCTTCCCGTGTCCCTGAAATACTAGAGCAGGCTCGGGCCGCAGCCAGGGAGAGTGGGGTGGCGTGAGGGTGTGTGTGTGTATGTGTGTGTGTGTGTGTGTGTGTGTGTGTGTGTGTACGCCTCTGCACGCGGGGGCGCAGTGGGCAAAGTTACGCAGAGCCTCTGGGCACCACCGTACTTTGGAGCTTTGGCAGGATTTTAAGCACTGGGTCTCGCACGTGGGGAACCCCTTTCGGGCGGTAGCGCCCGCTTGCCTGCACGCCCACAGCACCTCCCCGGAGGCCCGGTCGTCCCCTCCCCGACCCCGTGTGTCTCAGTACCTCCGCGTGCGTGCCCGGGGACAGATTTGTTTGACGAGCCTCCTTCCCGATGGCGACTCGGGGCCGCCCAAACCCGCGAGGAACACGCCTGCATGTGTCGGAAAAGTTTCGGGTCTGGTGGGAAGGCTGGGAGTCTCCTCTGCAGCCCCGAGGCGGGAGCGGGGCCTCCGAGTCAGTATCTTCCTCCGGGTCTCCTCCTCCCTCCCGGCCCTTCCTTCCTCGCCCCGGCCCCGCGCTAGGTGTCGCGGCCTCTCCGGTCGGGAGACAACGCGCGCGAATAGCGGCGGCCGTGGCGCCGCGCAGCGGGCGGAGGGCGCGCCCCCTCCCGCCCGCTTGCCCCGTGGGGGTGCGGGTCGCCCCGCTTGGACCCCGCGGCCCTGCCCTTTCCCCGGGGCCGCCGCCCGGCTCCGCGGGCCAGAGCTGGGCGCCCAGCGGGCGCGGAGGGCAGCCACCTGCTCCCGCGCGCGGCGCGGAGCCTGGAACGTCCGACGCCGCTCGGCCGGCGCTGCCGGGAGATCGCCCCCGCCGCCCGCCTGTTGCTGCGGGATCTAGGCGGCGGGGTTCCCGCAGCCAGTGGGATAGCTCAGCCTGGAAGGTGGGGGCCACCATTGGGGACCCAGATAGGGGCGGGGACGCTTGGAGGGCTTGAGACCTCCCCTTCTGCCCACCCCCTTTATTTTTTCATTTGGCTTTCCTTAGGACCGTTTTCAGACAAGGGTGTGAATTTCGGAGAAGATGCTCTTTTCAAGGGGCTTTGATGGTAGGACTTAAGTCATCCCTACTGCCCATTTTAGGAGGCTTTTAATCTGGACGCCAGCTAGTTAGAAATAAATAGGTGTAGGCCAGGCGCACAGAGGGAAAAAGAGAAGGAAGGTCCCAGTTTGGATTTATTTGGGGGGCGGGGAGCGTGAGTGACTCTGGAAAGTTGCATTTTGTTTAAATTAGAGCAAGACAAAGTTGAAAGCCAGATTTCTATAATTTTTCTAGTAATATTTCTTTTATGAAGTATCAAGTGTCTGTTTGTCATCATTTTGAGATCAAAAGGAAAATCCATATGCTGCATAGTTTTTCAAAATTGCTATTTAAATATGTTTTAAATGTTTTATCCGACGTGGAGAAGGCTGCTCAGAGGCAAGGCTGGTGACAGGGAGAGTCGGCTGGTTTGATGTGGAGCAGTGGTTCCCAAGGCAGGGCTGTTATCAAGAATCGCCAAGGGAGTTTTTCAAAAATAAAGATTTCTGGGGCCACCCCAACTAGGCAGTCAGCAGGAGGACGTGGGAATCCAGGGGTCATACTGTGTTTCCAGTAACTGCTTAGTGAGTTGCTGACTCTGTGACCGTGGGTGTGTCACTCTATCTGAGCCTCAGTTCTTTTTATCTGTTAAGTGGGGATATTATCCAACTCCCAATTGTAGAGAGCTTTACATGAGTAACGTTGTTCAGCATATGACTGGTGCTCAATAAAAATAGAAACTGTTCGATTTACAAATGTGTGTTCATCACACTTGCACTGGCCTGTCCTCCTCCTGTCATAGACACCTCTGCTCCCCCCGCAATATTGTGGTGAAGCTAACAGGACTCTCATTCAATGTCTGCATGTTTTAGCTCATGCATAGTTGCTGCTTTGGATGCTTCATATGCTCACCTTTCATTTCTTAGGCCATTAAAACTAGAATTGGGGCATGTTTGAAAGCGGAAGTTAGGCCCTGTGTTCTTGAACTTAGAATTGTCCATCAGGCCCACAGGCAACCATTTATCAATCTGAAATCCTTGCTTGCTTTCTTTCTCCCATCCTTTCTTCCCTCTTTTATAAATGCCACACCTTTCCTACAGAAGCCGCCTACTCCCGACAAAACCACAGGACAAATACTTCTATTCAAGGAGGGAAAAGCAAGAAGGCAAAAAAAGGTTTTAGGTAAAACTGAAACGAATGGACTTCATCTATCATAAGTGTGAATCAAATGGACATCATCTGTTTACATGTGTGAATGAACAGCTCCCCCAAATCTATGTCATGTACGATACAACCCTTCATAAAATTAGGTTTGGCCCAATGAATAGGAGCACGCCCCAAATTAATTAAGGGAGAGCTCAGCCAGAGGCAGCTGTGAGAAGGGAAAGTAAGGTTGATGGGAAGGGACCCTGGCTGGCTGGGACTCTACACCGATGAGAGGGGAAGAAAGTCAGAGGAATGGAACCAGCAGAGAACAGATCAAGAAGTGGATTTTAGAAGTGGACATAGCCGTAAGTGGCTACTTAATGTCCCAAGGATGCTTTGCTGGTATCCTCAGAAGGCTTGAGATTAGTAATCCCTGTGTATTCTTGGAGAGGGGTTACCGAAGAGATTTTTCCAATTTAGGGCACGCATGGGCCCAGCCCTTAGTGAATGAGCCCAGGGGCTGAGAGTGCTCTCTGAATGACGGACAGTGAAAGCATGACCCCTAGATGCCTGTCCTCCCAGGGTCCATGGATCTTCAGGCCAGTGTGGAAGATTCCTGCTTTCTGGCTCCTAGGGGTGAGAGGGATATGTCTATGACTCTAGGGGACAAAACAAAGGCCCTCAACAGGTACAGAGAAACACACACCTGGAGCCAGGCTGTAGGGAGATAGGTATCTTTGGGTTTCTTACTCCCAAGCGCCCTCCTGGTGGTGGTCCTGGTGGGAGGAGTACTTTTGCCCACACTTGTTGGTGGGGCAGGGAGAGCAGGGGCAGCAGTGGAGACAGGAAGATTTGGAGAGGGGGCCTATGTCAGGGGGTAGGAGAATGAGGTCAGAAAGGGAGTATGAGTAGGTGCAGGGTAGAGGTGAGGGGAGATCATGGGTGAGGGTGAGTGGGGGGAAGTAGCTGTCCTGCAGAAGGTGCCTGGTTGGGGGCAGGGGGTAGCTTGTGGAGGTAGGGACTAGGCAGTGGAGTTCAGGGGAAGGGGGAGGAGGAGATGGGTATGGACCAGAGCAGGTAACTGGGGAGCACAGGGGTGCAGGAGGTTGCGGGGGTGGGCAAGGAGGCTCCCGTGGGGCATAAGGGATATGAAGTATGGTTTAGATGGGAGGGAAGGCAAGGCTGGAGGCTAAATTCGACCCTGCTCCAGGCTGAGGGGGGTGGGTAATAGGGGTGGAGGGACCTGTACCTCTTCGCCAGTCTGGCCAGGCTCTGGGAGGCTCTGGGATACCCTTTGATCCCTGTTGGCAGGAAGACTTTAGAGCCCGCCTGTTGGCCACCACTTGACAGGAGCAGGCAGCCAGGCTCCGCAGTGGTGGGACGTGCCCGATTGGGAGGGGTCTCGCCATGCCTCCCCCACTACCCAGGGCTCCCTTAGCCCTGCTCAGACTGCAGGGTCCCTACAGCACCCTGCCCCGGTAGTAGCTTCCTCCTTCCTCCCAGCTTCATCTCCCTCCATCCTCATCCTAGGCCCAGGGTGGCTCCCTGACAACCCCAGGTCCCTGAGGAGGAGGCTGCATCCTTTTCCCTCTGGGAGTTGGTGCGTTCACCCCTTTGTCTTAATGCCAGTCTTCTGGGGTGGTGCCTGGGGGGGAACCAGGCAGGAGGGGCTGCAGAAATCAAAGTAGGCTCAGAGAAGATGGAATCATTCGACAGATAATTACTGTTTGCAAGACACAGCTGAGCATGGCAGTTGGTGACCCTGTTGAGAGAGCGAGTGGACTGGAGAATTTTTGGTTCTTTTCCAACACGGATGGACAGTGAGGATGTGTTGGATCTAGTCAGGTTTCTGAAACCTCAATTAAGAGCGGGAATCTAAAGGAAAGCTGTGTGGGGCAGAAGTGTCAACACCCCCCTCTCTCCATATTCCAAAGTGGTCTTTCGGAGAATATGAGAGGGAGGGGCGTAGGCATAGTGATGAGCAGTGATAGAAAATTCTAGCGTCTACTGAGCACTTCCGGCATCAGAACTGTGCCAGATGCTTTATGCCCAGCACTTCCATTTTCTTCTTTCTCAAATGCCATAGACTATAAGACACACCATCCATTTAAAGATGCCCTTTGGGAGAAAAGGAAAACATAATGACCTTAAATGCACAATCGATTGTAAGACATACTGATTGCAGGAACATAATAAAATATGAGAAAAAGCAAATCATAGTAGTGAAGAAACAAATACATTAGATGTAGTGCTCCCCACAGCCCTGATAAGAATTATCCCCACTGTATGGTATGGATGAGTAAAGACAGTCACAGAGGCGGGGAGGGTTTCACCACCTGTTCAAGGCCACAAAGCCAATAAATAGCCATCAGAATCAGAACCCATGTTTGCCTGCCTCCAGGGCACACAACCTCTGCAACGGTGGGGCTTGGGCAGCTGTTTTTTACAGCCCAGGTCTGTCTCGACCCTTTTACCATCAATACTCCCTCTCTCACCCTCCAAGCTATGAAGATTTCTAGGAGGGGAGAGTAATTCACTGGGGTTGGGGCGGGGGAGGGGGGGTATCCAAAATAGTCAAATTACATTTTTCAGATTCAGATAAAGTCTTTAAAGGGTAAAATCCATGCATGCCGGGTTTTGCTGTGCACCGCAGGAAATCGAATTCAAGGATCCCTGTATTGCTGAAAATAGAATTGTAAAAAATAAAAGGGGTTGGGGGAGAAAGTGAACGAAACTAATCCTATTAAACGTGGTAGCATGTTTTTGTGGCACGCAGGGAGAGATTAAGCACAGGAAAGGGGATAAGTACTGCTTCAGTTTCACTAAACTAATGTGACAACTTGTCATTGGAAATCTTTGCAGCTTGTTAGTAGATGACTAGCTGATTCAGAAGTGTTTTCTATCATTCCCTTTGTGTCTCCCATGAGTTTTGTTTCTTTTTTCAATTTTCTTTCTTTTCCTGTTTCTTTCTTACCCACGCTGCTCTATTTTGCTTTTTAATCCTTCATGTCTCCTTCAAGTCAAAACATTTAGCTGGCTCTAATCAACGTTTGGTTCTGAGGATGCCCCTTGACCTTGTCTTGCCCAGAGAAGCCCCCAAAGGGAACTCACGGCCCTCCATCCTCAACCCGCTGTCTGTCCTGGTTCTTGAGAAACGTAGCTCCTGGGGCAAACATCTCATTTCAATTTGCATTTGTCTGCAATCTTTCTTCTTTCTCCTTTTCTTTTCTTTCTTCTTTTTGGCTTTGTGCTTTTCCTCTCTCCTTTTTGCCTTTCATATCCATACCTTTTCCTCTCTCACTTACCCCTTCTCGTTTTCCTGTCTCATTCTCTTGCTTCCCTCCTATCTTGTCCCTGGAATTTCTTTTACCCCTTTAATACACACCAGTAGCTCTCATATTCTTTCTCTCCTTCGGATAAGGCAGTTAAATTGGTAGAAGGAAGCTAGGAATTCCTCCTGGTGGTTTCCATGTTGAATCAAAAGTGGCAATATTGTGGGCAGGGGGCATCAAGGCCAATCACAGACATGCAGGGAACAAAAGCTGATCCAAATCTAGAGGAAGCAAGAAGTTTAGGCTTGGTCACTGTCTTTCCAGAACAGGTGTCCAGCTTGTTTGGAAGCATGGCTCACCGTCCTGCTCTCCTCTGCCTTTGGCCTCACTCTCCCATTCTCCTCCTCCCTCCCCCGCTCCAACTTTCCCTGCTGGCTTACCACCAGAGGCGAGATGTTGAGTCAATGGAAAAACAACATTCGCCAACATTAAAGGGAGACTGTTTAGAAAAGGAAGGCCCTGGTGAGGTGCAGAGGAAGCCTGTACATTAACACGGGCCACCTCTTATCTGGGGCAGCTGGGCCTGCGTTGCCTGTGCTGATTCCTGGCTTTGCCAAGAGGCCTTCAGCAGAGAGGCCGCCTGCTTTTCGGGGGGTGGCAGGGGGGGCGCGATTATTACCCACAGGCATCACCAGCATTTTTTAGAGACACAAGTCATTGATTTTTTTTCTTTTTTCCTACCGGGGACTTAATGGGAGAACCCGGGCCAATAAGCGAAGCTTTGCAAAAGGCAGCATCAGCTCAAGGCCTCTGTCTCTGGACATGCCTCACCAGGAACCTGGCCCCTCTCCCCTGCAATCCTTTTGAGGACTCCCAAACCCAGGACGGACTGGCCATTCTGACTCAAATGTGAATTAAGGGAAAGGACAACTAAGTGACCCAAAGAAGAAGAGAAAGGCACATGTGTCGGTTCACCCTGGCTCTAGAGTGTCTTGAGCCAGCTTCTGATGGAAAGATAAGGTGAATCCCTAATCAGTCAATAATTAACTGAAACTCCGTTAATGGTCCAGTCAACCAAGTGCTGCTGACACCTTCAGAACCCTGCTGGAGTGGGAGGGTTAGGTGGGACCTTTTGATAGGAAGGTCTGTTTAGCCCAGTGTCTACTCCACTCACGAGTCACCATAGAATGGGGTAAAGTTCCTATTCCTGTATTTGCCAGTGAAATCTTTTCTTAGGTTAATGCCTTTGAGTAACTTTCAAAATTTCATTTTTTTAAATGTCAGTATGTGCGTTTATGTGTGTGTTGTATACTGAAGAACTTGGGGATCCACTCAGTTCCAGGTCAGTTTGAATCAAATCCCAAATGTGTTCTAATTGTTACTACATTATTCTTCCTGGAGGACCAAAATGTGTCTCTCCAGGCTTGCTCATCTTAGCCTGTAGTTTATTCTCAACGTCTATAGATATTTCTGTTCCTTCTCAGTGTTAGCTCCTCCTCAATTTGTGAGCGAAGCGTACTTGTGTTGTAACTAGTAAGCAACCACACAGCCCTACCAAAACATGCAGATAATTCTTGAATTTTAAAGAAGTAGGACTTTAAAGGACTAATAAAGATTTGATCTTGGTACTTCTGGTGGATCAAGGTCTTTTTTCTTTCTACAGAAGAATATTTTTAGAAAAGATGGTGTAAGTCTCATTTTATTTAATCGAATTTTTTTTCTTTTGCTTTCCTTTGTTTTTCTTCTGTACAGTATTTAGTGTGTCACCATATGCTTGTAGTTAAGCTATTAGATGAGAAAAATCAGTGTGTTAAGTGTAGTCTGAGTTTTTCCTAAAGTCAAGTTGTAAGTCATGATTGTGTGTCAATCGATGAACTTGACTCCTAATTTAATCTGCTCAAGCCACTTGAAAAATGTGTTCGTTTAGCATGAGAGGAATAAGGTATGAGAGTGTGGCTTAGTAAGAATCCACCTCCGTCACAGGAGAAAAACAACAAAAATGGCATGCTTGTCTACTAGGGTGTCAGTGGCTAGTCCTGCATATAGTTCATCTAGCTATGCTTCTGTTGGTTCCACAGCTCAGCCTCTGTCATCGTCAACACAATTATTCTCTTCTCAAAGAACTCAATAATCTGGGAGCTCAATTAATCTTTGGCTGCTTGGGGGAGTTGCCAATGGGTGGAAATTCCACCAATGATCTGTGACACCCTTTTCCACAAGTATTAATTGAGTGGCATTTCTTTTTTCCCCAAACCATCCATCTGTCCTTTCTTATGCAACCTTTGAGTTTCAAAAGGGTAGAAGGCAAGCTTCCTTTCCATCACATATTTAGCCTCACAAGACAGTCTATGAATTAGACAATAGAACCTACTGTAGTCTTGTAAAGAAACCTCAAAGATTCACCAGCCTGAAGCAACATGTTAAATATAAAACATTATATCCAGCCCTCTTTACCCTTTGCCTATTACAACTTCTTGTCTTTCATGAAGATAGTTGATAAATGGCTAGATCCAATGTTGCTATAATCATTTGAGGGGTTGTTAGTGGAAACCATAAACGAGGGACAATGAGAAGTTTTTTCTAAAGTAGCCATTATTCAATTTGTAGTAAACAAATTTAGGATCCTATATTTTTAGTTTTTGTGCTAATTTTTTTTGTTGTTTTAAAAGATCAAAATCTCACCAATAAGAGTACTACTGTTAAGTAAAGCAGAAGACATACATCAAGTTATGTGCATGGTGGTCCCATTGCTTGGATATTAAAATGAGATTAAAAAAAAAACACAAAGCCAGCATCTATTATTCAAGAAGTCAAAAGGCATTCATAATTACACTAATCATTTTTGAGCATCATGTTAACGATGATAGGAAACTGTAGATCTTGACAGTGGTATGTTTAGTTACATTCGCTATGAAAAAAAAAAAAGTTGTTTACCCCTCGAGAATTTCTTAAGAAGAAGAAAAATCCATCTCCATCAATGAGCAATACTTTTCTCCCCAAGGGATATTGATTTGAACATTGACTTCACAATGGGTGAGTTGTTTCCCTCAGACCCCCTGTTATGAATTGTTAGGTGTCATGTCTCTTAGGAGACAAGAAACATGGTGTTTCTGGGTCTAGTAATCTCATCAGGGAGATCTCCGTTCTGAATTGTGGTTGGTTTGGAATATTTCAGCTTTTTAAGGTCTGGGTTAAATATTTCCATGAGCTATATTCCAAGTTTAAAAGGCGTTCTCTCTCATCTTTCTGCCCTTTTAAATGAAGTATAGCTTTCTCGATACTCGAAAGGGCAAGTCAAGTGACAAAGAATCCTCAGCTGGACCTCCTCTCAGCTTGTGTGTGGACCCAGGACTCATATGCAGTCATGCACATGTCTTCATGATTCCCTTTTCTCCTTTTCTGTAACAAAAAAAATGTTTCCAATTTGAAAATGAACCAGATTTTCAAGAAACCAATATGTAAAGGAGCATAATGGTAGATGGGGAGGGGGGAAAGAATAGGAACTGCAGAATTCTTGTTAACATGATAGTCATTCATCTATTTATCTGTTAGAATTTGTGTATGTTTTCTTAACAAGCTTTTTTTTTTTAAAAAAAATTTATTTATTTGGCTGTGCCAGTGTTAGTTGTGGCATGTGGGATACAGTTCTCTGACCAAGGAAGAAACCTGAGCTTTTTGCACGGGGAACTAGAAGTTTTAGCCACTAGACCACCAGGGAAGTCCCTTAATGAGTTTCTTGCAAGGGCTTATTTACCCATCCATTTATTCTTCAACAAATATTCATTTATACTCATATGTCAGACATGGTGCTCAACACTGGTTGAGCACAAGATAAAGAAGACCCATCAGAGTCATTCATAGTGGTTGGGAAGATATTAGGTAAGCTAGTCATGAAAACACTTATAAAGCTCAGAGGCTTTCCTTCATGGCAGTTTGGAGTATCGAGGAAGCCTTCCGGGAGGAGGTGAACATAAGCAAACAATGAATCAGACCAGGGCCTTAGCAGAGGAAGGGAAGTGAGTCTGTGTCCCTGGTACCTGGTGGGAGAAATCTTAAGCAAGTTACTGCCTTAGTTTCCTTGTCAGCAAATTGGGAAGAATAACAATAGCTGCCTTTTGAGATTGTTGTGAAGATTAAATGAGAATGCATAGGAGGGCCCCAGCCCCGCGGCTGGCACAGAGCATACCTGCAGTAAGCGTGTGCTTGACAGGTGTGAGAAAAGGGGCAGATTTCAGCACGCTCTCTAACACTGACCTGACAGATATTTGTTGGGTACCTACCACACGTCGCCTCTTCATGCTGGATCCTGGGCAGGAACCAGATCGTTTGTCAGGAGGCCCCATGAGGGTGCATTGAGGGGTCCAGCGACGGGTGACTTGGGCCAGGCATGGAGGAGACACACCGCCTCAGTGCCGGGGAGCCTGAGGTGGCCTCTCCCTGCTGGAGGGCAGAGCAGAGCGCCCGGGGAGGCCTGGCAGACCGGGAAGGGCTACATGGGGCAGCCATGGCCTCAGCGCCGGAAGGACACGGGCACACACGTTCCTTTGGGGTTCCTCAGCTCCCTCGGCATTTTCCATGAACACACGCTGCCTTTCTGTAACTTGGCTATAGTCTCTTCAGGGATCCAGGCGCCCATCTCTGTGCGGCTCCCACCCTCCCCATGCTGCCTGTTGTAAGCTGGAGCCTCTGCGGCGTCCTCAGTAAATACGGCCAACTCCTCACACGGCCCTCTTCTCCGCCTGCTGAAATGGTCCCGCTGTTTCTTATGCCCAGGTGACTGCAGAAGGCTCAGGCTGAAACACTTGTTCTGGTGCTTATTCGAGAGATTCCTGAATTGGGAATTGTGATCCTGTCACTACCTAAAACTTTCTATATTGCTCAGTAAAGTCCGAAAGCCTGAATGTGTCCTATAGAACTTGGCATCATCTCATTCCTGTCCCCCAGAGTCCTGCCTCATCTCTTGAAACTCTCCCCATGCCTCCATGCCATTGGCTTTATTTTCCCCCGTTGTTTCAGCACCATGAGCACATTCATACACGTTGCTGCCTCTGTTTGAAAGGCTCTCCCCAACCCCTTCTCCAGACAAACGCCTCTGTTTATTTTATTTACCTAATTTATTAGAAGGCCTCTGCTCATGAAAGGTCTCCCTCATTCCCTAATGATACATACTCACAATGCCTATAGTTTTCCTTTATCCTGCTTATCGTAATTGAAATGAAGACGTTATTTGAGACCAAGCCTTATTTATCTGACATATATTCTTGGAGCCCGTAATGTAGGTGTTTATAATAACGTGCAGTAAGGCACTCAAAGGGCCTGCCCATGTGCTTGTATTTTGATAAGTGAGGCAATGCATAAGAAACCAAAGTAGATATGATATAATGTCAGGGAGTGATAAGTACTCTGGCGAAAAGTGAAGATGCGTAAGGAGACAGAACTGAAGATCAACTGGGGATGGGCTTAAGAAAGAAGGGCTTTTAGGTTGCCGCCATGTCCTGGCTATTATAAACTGTGCTGCAATGAACACTAGGGTGCATGTGCCTTTTTGAAAGGAGTGGATAAAGAAGACATGGCATAAATACACAATGGAACATTACTCAGCCATGAAAAAGGACAAAATAATGATGCTTGCGGCAACAGGGAAGGACCTAGACATCGTCATACTGGGTAAAATGTCAGGCAGAAAAAGAAATATCATTTGATATTACTTATATGTGAAATCTTAAAAAAAAGTACAAGTGAATTTATATACAAAACAGAAATAGAGCTACAGATGTAGAAAGCAAACTTATGGTTACCAGAGGGGAAAGGAGTGGGAGGGATAAATGGAGAGACTGGGATTGACATATATACACTATGTATAAATAGACAACCAATAAGCACTTATTATATAGCACAGGGAAATCTATTCAATACTCTGTAATGGCCTATATGGGAAAAAAATCTAAAAAAAGAGTATTGTGTCCTTCTCTTTGTGACCCCCCTGGACTGTATAGCCCACCAGGCTCCTCTGTCCATGGAATTCTTGTCCAGGCAAGAATATTGAAGTGGGTTGCCATTCCCTTCTCCAGAGGAACTTTCTGACTCAGGGATCAAACCCTGGTCTCCGGCATTGTGGTGAATGGTAATGGTGAATTCTTTACCATCTGAGCCACCAGGGAAGCCCATTATTACTTAGCACAGGGAAATCTATTCCGTATTCTGTACTGGCCTGTGTAGGAAAAGAATCTAACTAAGTGACATATGTGTGTTTATGCACCAGATTAACTTTGCTATACACCTGAAACTAACACAACTTTGTAAATCAACTATACTCCGATATATATATATATATATATATATATATATATTTTTTTTTTTTAAGCAGGAAGAGCTTATGAGTGTCCTAGGCTAGAATTCCCAATATCCAACACAGTGCCTGGCATCTAGAGAGTACCTGATAAATGTTTGCTGAATGAGAATCACATTGGCCCAAGTAGACCCAAGGGGTGAAGGA
The DNA here is from genome assembly GCF_042477335.2 of Ovis canadensis. NCBI lineage: Eukaryota > Metazoa > Chordata > Mammalia > Artiodactyla > Bovidae > Ovis > Ovis canadensis. The sequence goes on from NC_091256.1 coordinate 80,506,685, forward strand.
CACTGAAGAGGGCTTACTGGGTTGTATTGTTACGCTTGTTGCTCTCCAATGTCCCCGACTAAGGACTGGGACAATTCGGTCTATGTGTTCACCCCCTATCCAGTGTGAATCCACGTCAAACCCAATTTCCTATGCAAGTTGACTACAGTCACACCTTTCGTGAGGTCACTTTGCATACTTTCTTCTTAATTGCCCTGGGCAAAATTGCAACTGGTTGGTGAATGAAATATTTATGCTTTGAAGAACTGATGTTCTAATCAGTTTCTATTTATACTGATGATCAGCTCTTTCTCAGTGAGGAGGAGGAGAATTTTTTCTGTGATCTACGCGCTTCTAAATGACTAATGAAGTCAATCTGGGCCTGGCAGATTTTTGCCACGACTTGGACAGACATAGCGCTCATGATGCTGTGTTACTTCTCAGCCCCCTGGTTCCCTGGTTCCCACTGCAATGATCTCATCATTGGCATTTCATTTTCATAGTGTCAGATCACCCCTGCTTTGCATTATGCCTTTGTGTGTCTCGGACTTGGGGCACTGTCATTTTTCTCTCCACCAAGATGGACTTCTTAAGGGAGAGGCCAAAGAGTAAGCATCTTCAATTAGCTTTGGTTTGTTTTCATTTTGGTGGGATGGGGAGAGAGGGAAATTCATGCCCTCATAATGTCCTTCAGTTTGAATGAAAGTACTTCTGCAGATCAGGGTGGATTGTGATCCAGACAAACTGCGTCCATTCCCTGGACTTGGTTTTAAAAAATCAAACAGCATAAAGGAAATGAGCCCCAGGAATGGCTCCTTTCCTTGTCTCTGGACCCTACTGCGCCTTCTTATTTGTGCTTCACCTGGCTCCTCTCCTCTCTGCCCCAGAGGCCTTTTCTGGTTCTGCACTGCTGTAGGAGTCTGTTGCTTTGTTTGTACCACTCTTTGGACAAGAAATGCCAGTCAAAATCCATACTTTAGGGGAATTTCCAGGTGGTCCAGTAGTTAGGACTCTATACTTCCACTGAAGGGGCCACGGGTTCAATCCCTGGTCAGGGAACTAAGATCCCACATGCTGCACAGCAAAAATAAATAAATAACTAAAATATTAAAAAATCCATATGCATACTCCAAGTTCATTTTGGCTTTAATCCATGCTATTTTGACTGTCCCACCCCCTTCTCTCTGCACATCACTGTTCTCTGTGGCAAATTCCCAACTCCCCAACAGAAAAATGCCACATTTTCCATCTAGCATTAACCAGCTTCCCCAGCCACCCCAGGCCCTAATAATGAGGGCTTCAAATTGTTGCTGCTCATGGAATTGGTTAAGAAAAAGACTGAAGAGCAATAGAATGTTTCTCCATTTTCACCCTGCTTCCTTCAATCTTATCAATTTGTAATTGTATATTTATTTATCTTTTCACTTATTGACTGTCCCCCTTCCCATAAACGTTGGGAAACATGTCTGCCTTGCTGGCCAAGGTATGCCCGATGCTGGCCAGAGTAAACATGTTTAGTGAATCTCTGTGGAAGGGAAGAAGCTTATTCAGGGTGGATTTCCACCCACCCTAAAGAAGGGAAATGAAAGCAAACTTTGGTGGTTTTGTTTTACTGTGGGCAAATTCGTATGGACTGAGAAATTCAATTAACTGTATTCATCAATTTTTGTCTCTGGGGTAGAGTCGTGAGACTAAGACCCAGAATTCTTGGTCCCACCCCTTTTGTGGCATTAAAAAAAAAAAAAAAAAAAAGCTTGGCCTATTACACCAACCAGATTTTTTTTCTTTGTCTCAAAAGGCTCAGCTGAAGGCTAGATTCCTCACCCAGTGCAACAATCAAAAACTCAGAAAACCTCAGCTGCCTCAGATGATGTCACAAAACCCTTAAGAATGCTCACTGCTGAGTTGGGCACAGGTCCAGCAAACACAATTCTTTCTGCCAGTTATTCAGGGTCTTTGACAGATTAGGTGGTCTTTTTTATTCCTCTTCTTCTTCTTCTTTTTTTTTTTTTTCCATCCTCTTAAAAGGCAGTTCAGTTTACCTCTAAGCAAGACATTAGCTCTGGCTGCCCCAAATAACATTTTAATTGAAGTCTCAGTCCAAACAAATGCCTGGTCTCTTTATTAACCCCAACAGTGTAATTTTTCAACCTAAGACTGATTCAGGGGGAAACCGTCTCACTTAAACTGCCGTGCAACGGAACATGGCAGTTTTCCTCAATCAGTCTCTTTTTGACCTTAATTTGAACCTTAATCTCTTTTAACCATGTTCTCTTTATTAGCTGCTCATAGCCGTGGCACAATACTAATTTTCCTGTTTTTAGACTATCAGTTTACAGAGGTAGTTCACTCCCCTGTCTGTCCCCAAATGTATCCAAGATTTCATGGACCTTTTTGGGAAAAGGAAGGTAATACTTAACCTTTTTTTTTCTTCAGGTTTAGTAATTTAAATAGCTGCTTTGAAAAATGCTCTATAGAATTTTAGACTGGGTATTTTTTGAGGTACATTAAAGTTTAGGTACAAAAGATTAGACACTTAATTGTCAGAAAAACCTAAAAAACCTTTTAAATAGTTACAAAAGATTTTTCATCCATAGACAGGTCCACATTCATCACGTGGAAACTAAGGCCATTATCTTAATAATTCAGGCAAAAACAGTATGTTTTTATTAGAAACCTCTAATCTTTGGGGGGAGACCTGAGTTATCCAGATAATTGCTTCTATTCCTTCCTTTTTTAATGCTTAGATATAATCAATGAGTAAGGATAGAGACAATCATTTTTTTCTTAATTATACCTTCCCATTTTTTGACATTGGTAAAATGATCCAAATTAAAAAGAAAAAAAATCCACCCTTTTCAATAACAATGAAAAAAAAAAGTGTTTCTCTATTTGGAGTCTACCTTAATATAGCAGAACTATGTAGGTAGAAAAACAGTGCTTATGATCATGTGCTCAATTAGATTTATTATAGGTTTTTGTACTTTTTGGCATTAGCATGAAAGCATATTGGTTATTATTCTTTCTAACTTAATTGAAGGCTTTGTATCTAGTTACCCCTCTGTTCTTTCCTTAATACAATAGTTTGTTGATTGCAAAAAATTACATTTCTGTGACTTTAAAGTCCTAGAACGAGGACTGTCATTGAAAGTTGGAGATTCAGCCTGGTGTTTGGAGGGCAGGAACCATGTGCCCTCTGAGTGTGAGGAGGTGGGCAGCTGGGAACAATGGTCTGTCCCCTGCGGAGTTCTGTGGCAGTAGCAGCATGTTGGCACGATAAACTTCGCCTTCATTTCACTGGCTCAAACAATTAGTGGGATTGAATCAGAGTTCTCCTGGATCATGGTTTATTATATGTTATTAAATTCCATTATTCGAGAAGTTGCTGCTATGATTCTAAAACTTCCCAATGTCTCACACAAAGCCCCCATCTCCATTCTCTGTGTATTTTCTTTTACGTTTATCTTCTGCTTCTCTGATAGTCAAGGTTTCCTTTTTCTTTCCCCTTGGTACTTATTTAAAGAGCTAAGAGCTAATTTGAAAATACATCTTTGAAAGGGCAACAAAAATGAGATGTGAAAAAAAATGGATGAAGATTCTTAATTAGTCCATTATTTGACACGCACGATTTAACATGGTATGCTTAGCATTGTGCATTCCCCAAAAGAACAAGGCTCTTTTTTTTTTTATCCCAAACTTTAACTCCCTCTCATTCATTATATCCCTTCTTGTCACTTTCCATTAGCTGATCATGACATCCTTTGCTGGAAGGGCGAGCAAGCAGATTACTTCCAAACTGGTGTAAGTGACACTCAAAAGACTGGCCTAAAGGGGGTTCTGTGATAGCAACAAGCTCCTCAGCCCCTGGAGTTGGAGAATGTCATTTCAATAATATATCGGAGTTCATTGTCACATCATTCCTGAAGCAGCTTGGCAACTTCCCAGAAGTGGCAGGAATGGGTCTTCTGCTGGACTTTGTGTGTAGACACCATCTAATGTTTTTACAGTTGCTAATTATTATCATATAGTAATAATTGTTATTGTTTATTGTGCCGACGCAGACCTTCTATCTAGCATAGCATCCTGCATTTTACAGATGAGGCAACCGAAGACCAAAGAGATGAAATAAATTTTCTGTAGCTGATGAGTGGCAGAGCTAGGACTTTTAATTGTGGTCTGACTATGTCTCTTGCCATTAGAACAGGCTACATACACCACATCAATGGCTAGGAAACTCCAGCGTGTCTCCGTAAATCTAAGGGATAAAGAAATGATCAAAAGCATATTCATTTTAATGCAACTGAAACATATCCTGTCCCCAGGTTCTTCTAAATGGGGGCAGGGGGTGACTGAATGAGTTAGGGATTAAACAAACAGATTGTGCAATGAAAAGAAGTGGAGACTCTGATGCTCTGATCAGAAAGCCCTGTACATGTGAACAGTTCCCCAGCCCAGCATCCCTGCTCCCCGCCTCCCTCCCATACCCGCAAAGGTCCTATCTTAGGAATCTGCCTTGGAATGGGGTGGACCTGGGGAGAGAGGAATGGCTGCAGATTGAAGGTGGATCTCAGTCAGTCACAGCGAGCCATGAGCTCTAGCCTGAACGGTGCCAGGACTGAGGCTGGCCACCACGCAGGACCCTCACTCCGGCTTCTTAACTCCTGGGATCTTCTGCTCCCAAGAAAATCACATTCAGTTCATTCATCAAGTTTAAGCTTCTTCCCTTCCTTAAACAAGTTTTAGCTTCTTTTCCCAATAACCCTTCAAACATTTTGATTATAAAATAGGGAGTTTGGAAATACAAAGAAACATGATATAAAAGTCCCCTATTCTTCTTCCATTGAAGTAAAAGTCACTTAGTTCTGTCTGACTCTATGACCCCATGGACTATACAGTCCATGGAATTCTCCAGGCCAGAATGCTGGAATGGGTAGACTTTCCCTTCTCCAGGGCGGTGTCTTCCCAACCCAGGGATCGAACCTAGGTCTCCCACACTGCAGACAGATTCTTTACCATCTGGGAAGCCCAGTCAGATATTCTCATGGTATAGATTTTTCTGGGGTTTCTCTGGTGGCTCAGTGGTAAAGAATCTGCCTACCAAGCAGGAGACCGGGGTTTGATCCATGGGTCGGGAAGATCCCCTGGAGAAGAAATGGTAGCTCCAGTGTTGTTGCCTGGGAAATCCCTCGGACAGAGGAGCCTGGTGGGCTATACAGTCCACAGGGTCACGAAGAGTCAGACACGACTGCGTGACTAAACAGCAGCACAGCCTAGATCTTTCTAGTCTAGGCTATCCATGTATATGCTAGGTGGTAAAACAAGTAGTTACAGGGATGGACTCTGAAACCAGACCACCATCTTTAGATCTAGACACTGCCATCAGCAGCGTCACACAACCTCTCGGGCCCCCTGTTTTCTCACGTGTAAAGTTCCCCCCGCCCCCACAAAGTTGTGACAAGGGTTATTACATGTGAAGCAGCTGGCCCATGGGCAGCACTTACTGCTTTTCAGCTACGGCTGTATATATGTTGTTCCTGTGTTCTTATCTTACTTGCTTTTTCTGACCGTGCTCCAGCCTCCTCGAGTCCAAGCCCACAGATAACTTCATACTCAACTGAGTAGCTGTCTCTTTTCAGTCCATTTGGTTTGACTGGCCTCCCCCTCACAGTGCATCAGTGATTTCTTCCAGGTCTCAATGCTTGTTCATTTACCCATAACTCTTAAACAACTGTGGCCAGCATCTTATTTCCACTTCAGTCTGATGGACACATTTCTGCTTGGCTCCCCTGCTTACCAAGCCTGGCACCATGGCAAAGCCTGAGCAAGCTTCCTTGCTCTTTTCTGTCTTGAGTTCCTTGAGTGAGTGCAGTTGGAGGCAATACCAGGAGCTCGTGATCACAAAGACAGCTCCAGCATCCACCCACGGTTTGGGAGCCTCAGGAAGGTCAGTGAAAAACTAGGTGCCAAATATAGATAGGCAACACAAGGGCAAGTTTATTTGCTGAAAACAATTTAGATGTAAGAAGGATATTTTTAAAAATCATATTCTTTTTAAAAACTGTCTTTGTCAAATCCATCTTCTCAGAGATTTTTGCATCACTGAGAAGGGAAAAATATCAATAAAAATTTTATTTTTAGATAGCACATTTGAAGTGTGTGTGATAGGAGCGTGGATGGCCAGCCACAGGAATGGGAGAAGAGGGAATTACATTTAATGAAGCTGGGACCTTTCACGTAGACCTTTCAGACTTAAAAAAATTGTTGATTTTACATGCCAAAGTCTTGAAAGGGCCTTGACGGCTCACGGCTTTGGTGTATTTTTCCAGATGGCAAATGCCATTTTGTGTTTTGCATAAACTGACTAAATTTGCTTGCTCTTTGTACTTATTTCAGAGGCAACCATTCTTTGCTTTCAATAGGACAGAAGAGCTCCTTGGCACTGGAATCCTCCTGGTCTGGGGAGGGAGGGATGGTTAAGGGACTGTTCTGAGGATATGCAGGCGTCATCCCAAACTTCCTACGTTCACTCTGAGGAAGGAGGGTGCACCAGGGCATTGAATCCTTGCTCCCTACGGATATTTCTGACTCTGTGAGCAAGTCACAGAAAGTAAATTGTGCTGGAGAACTTCTGAAAGCTATTTTTTCCAGTTTTCCCATTGTTATTTCCATGGAGGACAAATAGGTTCATTATGTTCTATTTCAACTCCTCTCTAGCCTAACTACTAGTTGTATGACCCTTTAATGTAATTCCTTTGTACTTCAGATTTTGCAAATATATGTGTGTGTGTGTGTGTGTGTGTGTGTGTGTGTGTGTATTATGCTAAGCAGCCCTGGGATTTCTTTGGAAGGAATGATGCTAAAGCTGAAGCTCCAGTACTTTGGCCACCTCATGTGAAGAGTTGACTCAGTGGAAAATACTCTGATGCTGGGAGGGATTGGGGGTGGGAGGAGAAGGGGACGACAGAGGATGAGATGGCTGGATGGCATCATGGACTCGATGGACGTGAGTCTGAGTGAACTCCAGGAGTTGGTGATGGACAGGGAGGCCTGGCGTCCTGTGATTCATGGGGTTGCAAAGAGTTGGACACGACTGAGCGACTGAACTAAACTGAACTGAATAAAAATAACACATCTCTCAGAATTTGTCGTAAAGATTACGTGAGTAAATCCAGATAAAGGATTCAGTGCCTGATATATGGTAAATGCTCAAGAAGTTTTGATCATTATTGTTGTGATGATTACTGTCCATGGGAATTTTCACTTTTTTCCCATTTTCTGCTGATTGACCCTGCCCTACTCCCGTCACCATTATGCAGACTCTCTGGGTCATTCTTTATGGAAATAGGCTGGCAATAGACTGGTTACAGTATTGGTTTTGAAGTCAAATAGAATCAAGTTGAAATTCTTGAAGTAACATTTAATAGCTATATCTTCTCCACAAGTGACTCAATTTCCTTAAGCCTCAATGTCTTCATCTATAAGATAAGGATGATCATAACAGTACCTACCTCATAATCTCTTGAGAGGCTTCAGTGAGACAATGCTTGCAGTGTCTGGCAAGAATGTACAGCATGTTACGTATGTTATTATTTTTGATGCTCCAAATTTTATCAGGGTAGGACTCTTCTAAAAGACACCTAGAAGCTTGTCAAAGCTCCAGGGCTCCAGTTTTATGTCAGCTCCCCTACCAGAAAAGAGGGCAAGCACAGAAATAGAAAGACGCTATGAGGCCATGACTTGACAGAGACTCTTTGCCAAATCATGTCACTGATTTGACAGAGCTGAGTATCAGTTAACACGAATTTCAGTTCCAGTTAGGAAACTCACATTCCTGAGTGGGCCCTCCCAGCTCATTTGCATTGGAGATTCCAAAGGATAGGAACTATTGGGATAGGCATGAAAGCTGTATTCTTCTATCCTACACTCCCCAAATAAAGCATAGGGTGGGGGTAGATTGTAAGGAAGAAACAGTTACTTGTGCTGGTAACTCAAGGAGGAATGTGGCATTTGCACATTATGGAATATTCAGATTTCCCATTTTCCAAAATGTCTTTCTTCCCTCAAACTAAAAATGGATAGAAATTGCATCTGCGAGTGAAAGCAAGCCCTCTAAACACACACTTGTGTTACCGGACAGCTGAAAACTGTCTAACTCACCTTTGCCCTTTGTTCTCTAAGGATCTCCGTAACTGAGGATCTCCATAACTGAATAAAGAGAAAACCAAGGAACTTTTGAAACTCTTGCCCCCAAAGCTAGAAAGAAACCTGAAAAAGCTGAGGAACCTGGAACAAGGAAGTGTGGGTGAAAACAGGAACAATCTTGCAAATATTTAGTGCGCCCTCTTAGATTTGTTTCAGCCTCTCCCTGCCTGTGACTTCTAACAGTATGAATAAAATGGGTTTGAGTGAGAAGGAAAAGGCACTGACATAACTTCTTTTCTCAGTTCTGATAACAATTCCGTCTTTGTCCTTGACCTCATACTTAGAAATTACTCAGAACACAGAATTCTACAATGGTCACTAACAGTAAAATAAGACAGGAAAGTAAGTTTGAGGAAGAGGCAAAGAAACCAAGGAAAAAGGGAAGAAAAGTGGGAAAGAATAGGAGGAATCTATATTATTAAAATGGGGAAAGAAATTATATAACAGAAAAGAAAAGAAAAAAAAAAAACAAACCCTTTACATTATTGTAACAGAGATGGCTAGCTGACCCACCAAGATTTACCCTCCCCTTTCACAGTACAGAACTGTTTCTGGGAGTCAGTTGATCAGCCAGGGACTGTATTTCCCTGACTCTCTTGCACGGATGTGGGATTATGTGAGGAGCTCTTATCCCTGGAATATGAGCTGAATTAAAGAGATGGTTGTCACTTTTGTCTTCAGTTAAGACTGTGTGCAGTTTTTCTATTCTTTGTCTGTCTGTCTCCCTCTCTCTGTTTCTCACCATCCTCTGGCTGGATAATACCAGGACAGTCTTGATGGCATCCATATACAGGAGATGCAGAGCATGACATGAGAAGAATGTGGATTCCTGACTCACTCTTTGAAGAAGAGCATCTCAGGACAGCTGCCCAACCAGAAATGGCCACGTTAGACCTTGGGTGAGTGAGACATACACTTTCATGTGTTAAGCCACTGAGCTCTGGGGTTTATTTGTTATACCTGCAAACATGACTTAGCTTGACTAATAAGGAAATTGATACCAGAAAGAAGCTCCAGAAATCGTTGCTTTTTCTTTTTCTCTTTGCTTAAAAACCAGTTAATCATTTCCTGATATCCTCTTTTTCTTCTATGATGTTGTCAACAGCGGCCAGTAACAGCCAGTGTGTGATATTTTTCACTTGTAAGCACAAGAGTCACATGGTCAGGACTTTCAAGTTACTAAAGGCAACAGCTTTGATGAGTGTTTTTCTACTTCCTGCAATGGATCTCCAACCCTCCAGACTAATATATCTGCTTCTTACAACTTGGCCACAAAGTCAATGCCACACACGTTAGGGTTTTGTTGCAGGACACCACATCTGGTACCAAATAGAACGGTCAAGTTTAGTTAGAAAAATAGAGAACCTCTCATGGCAGAGATAAGGCAATGTGTTCACCAGACCGTCTCTTCTCTCTGGACACAGGGGGAGACCACACTCGCCTTGCAATTTTAACTGGGACTTCAGGACCAGTTCTTTGTAATGGCATGTCAGCAGGAGTCCTGGGCCACCTTTGGTCCAGGAAGTTAAGAATACATGCGTGCTTTCTCTGTGTTCTTTCCTTCTCTTCCTCAGGGGTTTAGAGGGCATGTGTTCAGATAATGTAGCTACAAGGCAGAAGCCACTCAGTGTAAATCCTGAACAAGAAATAACCTTATTTTTAAAAATAATTCAGTGTTAGTTATTATTCTTTATTTGGGGGGGTTAGCAAAAAATTTTTTTAAAAAATTTTATAGAATTTTTGAAGGTTATACTCCATTAAGAGTTGTTAAAAAAATTGCTGTATTCCCTGTGTTGTACAATACATCCTTGTAGCCTACCCTGCACACAGTAGTTTGTTCCTCCCACTCCCCTGCCTCTGTAAGACCCCTGCCACTGGCAACCACTAGTTTGTTCTCTGTATCTGTGAGTCTGCTTCTTTTTTGTTATATTCACTAACTTGTTGTACTTTTAATTCCACACATGAGTGATATATGTGGAATCTTAAAAAAATGTATATTTGTCTTCCTCTGATATTCCACTTAGTATAATGCTCTCCAAGTCCAACTGTGTTGCTGCAAATAGCAAAATCCCATTCTTTTTTATGGCTGCATAGTATTCCATTTTGGGTTTCTAAGGTGGCTGTAGTGGTAAAGAATCTGCCTGCCAATGCAGGAGACATAAGAGACACAGGCTCACTCCCTGGGTTGGTAAGATCCTCTGGAGGAGAGCATGGCCACCCACTCCAGTATTCTTGCCTGGAGAATCCCATGTACTGAGGAGCCTGGTGGGCTATAGTCCATAGCATCTCAAAAAGACTGAAGCAACTCAGCACACATGCACAGCATTCCATTGATATATACATACACACTACATATTCTTTATCCATTAATCTGGTGATGGACACTTATTTTGCTTCCATATGTTGGCAGCTGTAAATAATGCCACTGTGAACACTGAAATGTATGCATTTTTTCAAATTACTGCTTTTGTTTTTTCCTTCAGATATATACCCAGGAGTATTTTGTTATACTATTTGGAGTTTGGAGGTTGTTACTGAAATATACCTATCCCATTCTACTAATATACTTGAAATATTCCCATCAGGAAGGAATTCAGTGTAAGCAGTTAGAGGTTTACAGGATCTATGGGAGAGCTGGGGAATAAAGGTCAAGGGGGTTGGTCAGTTCAGTTCAGTTCAGTTCAGTTCAGTCGCTGGCATGTCCAACTCTTTGCAACCCCATGAATCGCAGCACGCCAGACCTCCTTGTCCATCACCAACTCCCGGAGTTCACTCAAACTCATGTCCATTGAGTTGGTGATGCCATCCAGCCATCTCATCCTCTGTCGTCCCCTTCTCCTCCTGGCCCCTATCCCTCCCAGCATCAGAGTCTTTTCCAGTGAGTCAACTCTTCTCATGAGGTGGCCAAAGTACTGGAGTTTCAGCTTTAGCATCAGTCCTTCCAATGAACCCAGGACTGATCTTCTTTAGAATGGACTGGTTGGATCTCCTTGCAGTCCAAGGGACTCTCAAGAGTCTTCTCCAACACTACAGTTCAAAAGCATCAATTTTTCGGTGGTCAGCTTTCTTCACAGTCCAACTCTCACATCCATACATGACCACTGGAAAAACCATAGCCTTGACTAGACAGAACTTTGTTGGCAAAGTAATGTCTCTGCTTTTGAATATGCTATCTATTTTGGTCATAACTTTCCTTCCAAGGAGTAAGCGTCTTTTAATTTCATGGCTGCAATCACCATCTACAGTGATTTTGGAGCCCCCCAAAATAAAGGCAACCACTGTTTCCACTGTTTCCCCATCTATTTCCCATGAAGTGATGGGACCAGATGCCATGATCTTTGTTTTCTGAATGTTGAGCTTTAAGCCAATTTTTTCACTCTCCTCTGTCACTTTCATCAAGAGGCTTTTTAGCTCCTCTTCACTTTCTGCCATAAGGGTGCTATCATTGCATATCTGAGGTTATTGATATTTCTCCTGGCAATCTTGATTCCAGCTTGTGCTTCATCCAGCCCAGCATTTCTCATGATGTACTCTGCATATAAGTTTAAAAAGCAGGGTGATAATATACAGCCTGATTGACTCCTTTTCCTATTTGCAAACAGTCTGTTGTTTCATGTCCAGTTCTAACTGTTGCTTCCTGACCTGCATATAGGTTTCTCAAGAGGCAGGTCAGGTGGTCTGGTATTCTCATCTCTTTCAGAGTTTTCCACAGTTTATTGTGATCCACACAGTCACAGGCTTTGGCAAAGTCAATAAAGGAGAAATAGATGTTTTTCTGGAACTCTCTTGCTTTTTCCATGATCCAGCAGATGTTGGCAATTTGATCTCTGGTTCCTCTGCATTTTCTAAATCCAGCTTGAACATCTGGAAGCTCACGGTTCACATATTGCTGAAGCCTGGCTTGGAGAATTTTGAGCATTACTTTACTAGTGTGTGAGATGAGTGCAACTGTGCAGTAGTTTGAGCATTCTTTGGCATTGCCTTTCTTTGGGATTGTAATGAAAACTGACCTTTTCCAGTCCTGTGAGAAGGGAATGGCAAACCACTTCAGTATTCTTGCCTTGAGAACCCCATGAACAGTATGAAAAGGCAAAATGATTGGATACTGAAAGAGGAACTCCCCAGGTTAGTAAGTGCCCAATATGCTATTGGAGATCAGTGGAGAAAGAACTCCAGAAGGAGTGAAGGGATGGAGCCAAAGCAAAAACAATACCCAGCTGTGGATGTGACTGGTGATAGAAGCAGGGTCCAATGCTATAAAGAGCAATATTGCATAGGAACCTGGAATGTTAGTTCCATGAATCAAGGCAAATTGGAAGTGGTCAAACGGGAGGTGGCAAGAGTGAACGTTGACATTCTAGGAATCAGCGAACTAAAATGGACTGGAATGGGTGAATTTAACTCAGATGACCATTATATCTACTACTGTGGGCAGGAATCCCTTAGAAGAGATGGAATAGCCATCATGGTCAACAAAATAGTCCGAAATGAGGTACTTGGATGCAATCTCAAAAGCGACAGAATGATCTCTGTTGATTTCTAAGGCAAACCATTCAATATCACAGTAACCCAACCTATGCCCCAACCAGTAATGCTGAAGAAGCTGAAGTTGAACAGTTCTATGAAGACCTACAAGAACTTTTAGAACTAACACCTGAAAAAGATGTCTTTTTTCATTAGAGGGGACTGGAATGCAAAAGTAGGAAGTCAAGAAACACCTGGGTACCAGGCAAATTTGGCCTTGGAATATAGAATGAAGCAGGGCAAAGGCTAATAGAGCTTTGCCAAGAAAATGCACTGGTCATTGCAAACACCCTCTTCCAACAACATAAGAGAAGACTCTACACGTGGACATCACCAGATGGTCAACACTGAAATCAGATTGATTATATTCTTTGCAGCCAAAGATGGAGAAGCTCTATACAGTCAGCAAAAACAAGAGCAGGAGCTCACTGTGGCTCAGATCATGAACTCCTTATTGCCAAATTCAGACTTAAATTGAAGAAAGTAGGGAAAACCGCTAGACCATTCAGGTATGACCTAAATCAAATCCCTTATGATTATACAGTGGAAGTGAGAAATAGATTTAAGGGACTAGATCTGATAGATAGAGTGCCTGATGAACTATGGACGGAGGTTCATGACATCGTACAGGAGACAGGGATCAAGACCCTCCCCATGGGAAAAAAAATGCAAAAAAGCAAAATGGCTGTCCAGGAGGCCTTACAAATAGCTGTGAAAAGAAGAGAAGCGAAAAGCAAAAGAGAAAAGGAAAGATATAAGCATCTGAGTGCAGAGTTCCAAAGAATAGCAAGGAGAGATAAGAAAGCCTTCCTCAGCGATCAGTGCAAAGAAATAGAGGAAAAGAACAGAATGGCAAAGTCTAGAGATCTCTTCAAGAAAATTAGAGATACCAAAGGAACATTTCACGCAAAGATGGGCTCGATAAAGGACAGAAATGGTATGGACCTAACAGAAGCAGAAGATATTAAGAAGAGGTGGCAAGAATACACAGAAGAACTGTAAAAAAAGAGCTTTACAACCAAGATAATCATGATGGTGTGATCACTCACCTGGAGCCAGACATCCTGGAATGTGAAGTCATGTGGGCCTTAGAAAGCATCACTATGAACAAAGCTATTGGAGTTGATGGAATCCCAGTTGAGCTATTTCAAATCCTGAAAGATGATGCTGTGAAAGCACTACACTCAATATGCCAGCAAATTTGGTAAACTTAGCAGTGGCCACAGGACGGGAAAAGGTCAGTTGTTACTAACTTTCCAAAAAAACCTCAGGTGAAGTTGAGGAATCACCAGGAAGCCAGGCTGCTGCTGACCTCAGCTGCCTGCAGTACTGAAAGAGGTGGTTCTTCAGAGGATGCTCAGGAGCCCATACCTAGCTCCATGCCCAATGCCCACACACCTGCTTGTAGCTACTTAGTGATAGAGGAAAATGGTCTTTACTTCTCCCTTCAGGTGATTGTATCTCTCAATGGCAGGTTCTACCAAGTACCCTACTGGCAAGGGAGGCTGAGAAATGTAGTTTCCAAGCAGTCAGCCCTGTGGTACAGAGGGACACTTAGAAGGTCAAAGATGGTACTTACAGAGTCTCGACAAGAAATTTCTAGTACAAGTGCTCCTTGTTTCTCCCATAGGAAATTCAGGTGGTCATTCTTCTCTCTTGAAAGCTCCTTAAGGTTAGATCTTAATCAATGCTCTATCCCCAGTGCTAGACTGAACCAGACAATATATTGTTCTGAGTTGGTCTGAATGGAATGACAACATGATCAATAGCAAAGAAGAAAGTTGTCCCCCTTTTAAGTTGGATTTCAAGGTCTCCTGTTCCTAGAATCTGATGATTCTCCCTAATGACTGTCCTAGATTCTGCCCCAGCTTAAGTCATTTTCCTTCCTAACCTGCTCAGAGTGATCATGAGAGATGTTTGCTCAAGTGACTTGAAGCTTGAGTTCTAGGTCTTGTCTGCACAGTGAGAAGGATTTGAAAATAGTCTGGTTTATTGGATCCATGGAGATTGTCAGTTACGTATTTTTTTTGCTTTAAACTGCATTATCAAGTTGGTTGTGAAAAGTTAGTCAAGGTATTTCTATATTTTATTCATATGGTTCTAAACAGAGTCTTCATGTCCTACCAAAGTTGGGGTCTCTTTAGAAATGTGGAGTTTATGATTCACCTTGGGGCAGAATTTGGAGTATTCAAAATGAAAAGGGAATGGGGTAGGTTTGGGTGTTCAGAAGGCCTGTTCAACTGTAAGAAAAGGATATTCAGGAAAGGGGGGACCTGGTGTGATTTCCTCTGAAAAGGCACAGAGTTAAAACTCTATGAAAGATTAAAGACATCCTCTTGAAATTTATTTTTCTCAGTAAAAAATGGGTAAGACTATTGTGCCTATGGTAAAAATAATGGCAGGGTGACTCAGACTTATTTACAACCATCAAAGAAATGAAAGAGATGGATCATGTCACTAATTAATCTTTTTATCATTATCAAGTGGTGACTGTATCCAGCTAGAGAGTGCTGTGTGCATAATAGCACAATTATGGGGGATGTGATGATGTAACAGCTGCTAGTGCCCAGCATTTAGCCTCTCTTTTCCATTCCCACCCACCCTGATCTCTGGCTATATTTAGTTGTTTTACACAGTGTACCTGGACCAAAGTCTGTTTTACAAAATTAAAAGAGTAGAGAGAAGAGTCAGAGTCTTCATAGAAAAATCAGGCTTCGCAATGTTTATTTCCCTTGATTACCCATGTTCCTTCTTGGTTAATGTATTTTCTCCTATGTTGCAGCTAGAATCATGACTGAAATACAATCATGAGTTTACTTTGTGTAAAGGGAAGTAGGGCATTGAGCAATCACCTAATGAATACAGTCAAGATGGTTAGTGAATCTGGAAAATTCCACTCTCAAAAAAATTACTTTCTCTACTCCATAGCAGATTTCCTCTTGGCCTTAATTATCCACAGAGTTGTCCAATTTTCTGATAGTCTTTACTGTTGTTGACATCACCTTAATAATTTATTTAATGGATTTCAGTGGGTTCATTTGGGAGCCCTTTCTTCTTAGTGGCTTCTTTTATCAATTAATTTATGTATTCAATAAACACTGAACACTGTTCCAGTTATCTATTGCTGTGTAATAAGCTACCCTAAAACCTAGTGACTTAGTGCAATAATTTTGTTATTACCATGTGTAGTTCTTAATGTTGATGGGCTCAGCTGTTGATGGGCAGTTCTTTCTTGAGTCTGTCATACAGTTGTGGTCAGATGGTAGCAGAGGCCAGAGCCACCTTCACTCTGCGCCTGTCACTGGGCTCATCAGGCCTCTCTCTCTCTTCCCGCACATGATTAGTTTGGGCATTCTCAGAGCTTGTTGATCAGCCTGCTTCCCTTGTGACCAACTTTGTGCCACATGTGTCTTCTGAAAAACTTCATGTGGAAGTTGCAAATCCTCCTTTGACCTAGCCCTAGAAGTCATCTTCTCTCTTCTGTTTGACAAAGCGGCCACCAGATTTGACAATCTACTTCTTGGACTCCAAGAGTTGGAGATGTAGAGTCCACCTCACAGTGGTGGAATGACTTGTGCCTTCAAAGATGACCGCCTAAGATGACAGCCATACCAAGTTACCTCTGGCACCTGCTACATGACAAGCCTTATGGTAGGTGCTGGGGAAAAGTGTTGAATAAACCAGGCACTTGTGGAAATTAAAATCTAGCTTAATTAACTTTAGTCTGATGTGGTGGTGTTTACAGTCAACTGCCCAACAGTGGATCTCAGAAATCAAGTATATTTGGTTATGAGACTGATAAAACAGCTCTTCTGATCATTTGTGGTCTGGTCATTTTGACTTTCTCAATAACCCAACTGAATGAAACTCATGGTTATCTAATCTACAACCTTATAACAAACTCGATGAATTCATCTCTGTATTTTTAAAAACATAATCTGAACAAAACTGGGATATTCATCTGTGACTTCACATTTGAGTTCCTGCTGGGCATAGAGGATGAAACCAACTTTTTAAAACTCCTAATAGGGAATGTGAGAGGAGCTAAGAAATCAGGTTTTACTCCTGATGAGTTTCTATTCTTTTGAGTAGTTCTGATCTAGTGAAAGTGGGGTAACTGGTGACGATGACAAGCAAGAGGGGAACCCAGACAACACTTGCTAAACTAGACAGGCAGGATCTTTTAGTTTCCCTCCCGAGAATTATCTTTTGGGGAGAAGTAATGGGTTATTTGCCTGCATTTTCTTGTCTCTTGTATCATCAAAGGAAGGTGATCAAGGTTTGTTAAGTAAAAGGAGATTTCAGGACAGGAATGTTTGCAGAAGAATCAGTGCTGTTCAGCAATTCTCAGGTCTTATTGTTTTTGGCACAGTTTGTGTCCATTCAGTGTAATAGCTATGAGGGGCTGGGGGAGGGGGCTTGTGATGACACAAGAGATACCTTGACATTTCAGAGGCAAAGGTCAAAGCCCAAAAAGGTCCAAGAGTATGAAGAAGTCCTGTGCACACTTGTCAAGTTCCCTGCCATGAAACCAGTATCATACTGGGCCTTCTTAGGTTATGTCTATATACTGTGTTATCTTAGCATGAAAAGACATCCTAAGGGGATA
Organism: Ovis canadensis; assembly: GCF_042477335.2. Classification (NCBI taxonomy): domain Eukaryota; kingdom Metazoa; phylum Chordata; class Mammalia; order Artiodactyla; family Bovidae; genus Ovis; species Ovis canadensis. The sequence goes on from NC_091256.1 coordinate 80,523,999, forward strand.
TTTTATGTAAAACAGCAACAATAATATATACTTGGCCTTAATGACAAGAAAGGTTCAAGCAAAACTAAATTTTGGCCTCATTGTCATACAATGAGTCTCATATATCAATCCATTCACTTTAACTTTGTAGCACATCCTTCATCAATAAGCAGACTTGTCTCGTACTAGTGAATCTTGTGTCCCCTAGGTGTGATTACTAAATTAAACTTCTTTCCATTCCTCATGCCAAGTTACTTACCTGTCTGAAATCCCTATTTCTACTTTACCTAGAAATTCATAATAAATGTTAACAATCACTTATTCTTCATGCAGCCAGCATCTACTTACTTGATGAGTTTTGTGTTAGGTTGTTTTTTTGTTCCTAATTTTAGATATCACTTTATAACTTTTCACGGGCACCTAATCTGCCCAGTTAGTTGGTAAACTGGCAGGAGATTCTCTATATACACAGCTGTGTGAGTGTGCGCGTGGGCATGTGTACTAAGTCGCTTCAGTCGAGTGCTGGAAAGCTCATACATAATTGTATATATGTGCACTCAGTTGCTTCAGTCATGTCCAGCTCTTGTGATTCCATGGACTGTAGCCACTAGGTTCTTCTCTCCAGAAGAATGGAATTCTCCAGACAATACTGGAGTAGGGAGCCATTCCCCTCTCCAGAGGATCTTCCTGACCCAGGGATCAAACCCATGTCTCTTACATCTCCTGCATTGACAGGCAGGTTCTTTACCAGTGCCACCTGGGAAGTCCAACTCCATATGTATACATGTTCACACACACATAACTATACACGTATGTATATATACACACATAATTATACATATAGTATGTGTACGCATGCACACATACACAGAAGACTTCTTTCAACAGCTGATTGACATGTTCTATGTTCCACTTTCTTTTGGTTTTTGTAGGTTAAAAGCAAGTAAGTTATTTTATAATTACATGATGAATTGGATCATACATATTATAATGGATTATTCAGATTTTTAACACACCTTAACTTCACAAAGATGAAAACAGTCTAGATTATTGCTCATCTTTTCCTCTGAGAAAGTTCTTTTCATAGGTTCATAACAAACATAAGTACTTGAACTATATAAGTGCTTGTGATTGATTATTTAAATAAAAATTTTTTTTCTTTCCCCTGGAAATGTAGAAGTCTTAATTCTCAACTTGAGGCTACCAAGCCTTTGAATTTCCATGTTGGCCTTGTGGGAGTTTATCAAGTTTTGTTTTTATAGGTTGTGAGGGAGTTACAAGCATGGCTTGGAGGACTTGATCTCTTCCTTTATGATATTTAAATATTCCTCCCACTCAGACTTCCGAAATGAACAAACAGTTTAAGTAGAAACTTGAGGTTGGCCTCAGGAAAAATCTCCTGACCATCATGTCACCTCTGCTTGTCCCTCTTCTAACTAACTCACTGTCCCTAAAATCTTTTATAGGCGAAGTCTGGTGCTGCTGCTGCCTATTTGCTAGATAAGGGGCATCTCAACTTGACTGATTTCAGGGCCATTAGAAAACATTTCCTATTCTCCAAATATGATGAACAATTTCTACATTCCTGGTGTTACATTAACACGGGATAAAGCTTTCTTTTCATAATAAGGCACATATTTAGAATATAAATCCTGTTGGAAGCATTGATGTAATACTGGGTTCTTTCCACATAAAATGATAATGACTAGCAGATAGTTTTTGAAAATAACTTTTGATTAGGGCAAGATATCGACTGAATTTAGGACATTGGTAGGCCACTGCATTCTTAAAACAGTGGGTTCAAAAGTAGAATATCCTTACCCTACGGAGAATCCAAAATGACCCATTGAAGTGCAGAAAGAAGATATTAAATCTTCTACTTATTTTAATTTACATTTCATCTTAAAGTTTGGTGTGTTTATTTTTTGAGGCACACAATATAGAAACACATATGTAATTTGTAAGTAAAAATACACATATTAGATATGCCTCAAAATTTTTTTCTGATAGAGGCACATGATCTAAAAGGTTAGAAACCAAACTGCTTATAAAGAATGAATGTGGATGAGGTCTTGACAATGCTACGTGGAGTAACAGGAAATAGTTACAGAACAAGTGTTTACAACCTCAGAATTCTGACTCCAGTTATTACTGATTTCAGTTCATTGATCAATAGGTAGTTTACTAACTTTCAACCTGACGCAGGACAGTCCCTTTTAAGATGTTGAGAAATTGCTCAATTTTAGGATGTTGACTGAAGAAAGTAGATTTTAATCATGCCTTTTTTTTTTTCATTTTGTTTTCTCAAGGGTCCCATGGGAACAGAAAGTTTTGAGGGTGTTTACTGTTTGTGCAAGGTGACTGGTTGGGTAAAGAAGTTCAAAGTTTATTATCTGCAGAACAAATAAAGCCTGGGCAAAGGTAACTGCAGTGAATGTCTCCCACCTTGTCCCTTGAGCCTGTCTAAGGGGATGTTTGCGCCAAAGATTGCATAACTGAGAACCTAATCTATGCAAGTCAAATGGAGAGGAGGTGCATTTTAGACTCCTACTGGTTAAAAAAGTCACTGCCTTTTATTTTTCTTGGTTTGAGAGGCAGTTGATGGTGGTGCCTATACAAAAATCATTTTAGAAATCTGTTTTTGGATAAGCTATTTCTAACTATCTGGGTTACTTGTCAGATAGCATCTGAGTGGCTGAATTAGAATGTTTCCGTCTTCCCCAAAGGTAGACAGAACATAGTGCTAGGTAAATACTAAAATAAGTACTAATTCAAGGTTCATCTGGACTTTTATTGTTGGTGTTGATTAATGACATCAAGGGTAGCTAGACTGTTCTTGTGATTAGTCCATAGTAATTACTGACAAGTATTCAGAATGGTCAAACATATGATGTGAAGCTCAGCTATCTTTTAGAAGATAACAGCCTATGCATAAATGTTGATAGGAAAGAAGTAGAATGTGATTGAATGGTTGAGTTTAAGAACTTATTATTGGGGGAAAAATGCTTTAGGTCTCAAATATTCTTACTGACCAAATATTTACTTTTCATTCCCATTTTTTGGACTCTGTTGTTGTTTATATTGGAATTTGATGTTTGGAAAGCCAGTTATGGAGGCTTTTTATATCGCACAGTCATGAAGTGTGACAATAAATGATCCAGAAGCCAATTGTGGATAGAGGTTTTATAGATTAAAGAGTTGACCTTTCATTTTAGAGTAGGTATTGCAGAATTTTATGAATTTTTCTCAAATATGTTTATCATCTGAAGACTTTTTATCTCAAATAAATATTTAAGAAAGGGTTTAAACATTAAGAACAGGGCGATCAGAGTGAGACTCTGTCTAGTTTTTGGATGGTTGAAAAAAATTTCCAGTAAGATTAGTAATGTGTTGTGAGAAATCCACAAAGAATTGCCTCTTTGTGTGTGAGTATGTATGGATAGACACAGTGATAACTAAAACTAGCTACTTGGTGTAATTATTAAAAACAACAACAACAACAAACCCTTCAGTTTCCCAATATGGAACAGACAAATTCCCATTACTAAAGCCTAAGCCTTTCTATGACCTTGGTTTGGAATTTCTCTTATGACCACCTATTCAAGTGGAAAATAACTAAATACAGTATAAATTTAGATATTTGGAAGCACCAAAGGCTCGAGAGACACTGAGTTGAATTATAAATGGATGTGTAGATTCTGGATTTTTTCAAAGTCCAGAGTAGATAGTTACATATCTGAGTCTATAAACTTGTAGTCTTTCCTGAAAATAATGACCTTTGGAGGCTTACCACGTTGAGTGTGTGACTTGTCCGTCCCACCTTTAGAAGGAGCTGCTGCCTGTGGAAGGTTGGTGACTGTGGGAACATGTGAACGCTGCGAGAGATAGTGAACTGCCTGGTAAAGACGATGGAACAGTTTGTGATTCAAAAATAGCCTTGGAAACTTGCAGCACCTATTAGATCAGCCAACGAATAATCATAAAAACAATAGCTCTCTACCCGGGGACATTAAGGCATTTGGTGAAGAAGATGACAGGATGGAAGGGACAAACGAGAGAGACAGAAGGAGAGAGCCAGAGCGAGGGCGCGCAGGAGGCGCATGGCTGGCGGGCTGCGAGCTCAGAGGCCTGGTTTTCCAATCTGGCACCGGGCTTGATGAGTCTGTTTATTCAGCTACAGTATCAGACGTTCCCTTTTCCTGCCCGAAGAAGTCCCCTTTGAAGAACTGCTCTGCTGGGGAGTAGTTTCCCCTTGGACGGGCTAGTCCTGTTTGCAGACCTAAAGGAAAAGCGCTGGAAAGGCCACAAGAATGTTCTTTAAAGCGATATTCCAGCGCCACGTGAGGGGAGGATGAAATAGCCGTAAAAGATGTATTTCCTGGTTGAGGTAGTTTTTTCCCCTCTCTAGTGAATTAGGCGCCGAACAAAGGCGTCACATGAATGCGCCGGGGTCAGAGGTTCTTGGGGGCCCTCCAGGTCTGTGTGGTCAGGTGATGGCTGGGGGTGGGAGAGGAGGGGCACGTCAAGCTTCTGTAGGTAGACCTGGAGCGAGGAAAGCACACCAGTGAGAGCCGGAGAAAATTCAGTAGGACCGGCATTTCACTCCCGCATGTCTTTATCTGCAAAGGAATCAATGGTGGTGACTTATCAGAGCACCAGCCTATGCCTTCAAAGCAGAGAGGCAGACGGAACTCGAGGGACTTGCGGGACAAGGTTCATAATCAAATTGGACCATTCAGAAATTGACACGTTCAACTTTGGAGTTTTTCATATTAATTTCTTATATTTCAGTGGCCTTTTTTTTACTTTTCAAAGAAGGTTTTCATCTAGCCCTCTTGTTAATCCAGTGAGATAACCAGGGTAGATGGCTGGTTCCTCACTTTTCCTCTTTGGAAAAGGATGGAGGCAAAGAGAGATGGTTCTCTAGCTCATCACTGGCAGGGGCAGAACGACAACCCAGGTCTCTTGACTCCTGGACCAGGTCTCTTTCCTCTGTATTCTTGGAACCTGTACAAAGTGATGGTGGGAGTTTCAGAAAAAAGGAAGGTGACATTCTCCATCTCCTCCCAGGCACATAGAAAAGTGACTGTGACTTTGAAGCCACCGCTTTGCTGTGTCCAAACGCTCTCTCTGGGACTGGCCTTAGGGAGGAGATTCAAAGTGAAACCTTCAGAGGGGAAGTCTCATATTCTAGTCACTGCGGCTGTCCATGCCTCTGGTGGGTTTGTTCAATCTTTACCTGAACCACATAAAACAGGAGTTCTCCAGAATGAAAAGGGTTCTTTGTTCCATCTCTGAGATGAACCCTTTCAGTAAGAGATGCCACTTCACAGTGAGGCCAGGCTCTCCAGGAGAGGGGATGGGACCCACACATTCTCCTCGACTCCTGCCAGAGCCTCTGTGACTCTCGGAGTCTCTTGGGGCCTAGGAGTGAGGTTCATGCAGTGCCTGTTTGAGGATTAAGAGAGAACCAGAATTTTCTTCTGGGGAATATGGATTTGTTTGTCAGAGCTCCAGGGAGAAACCTTTCGAAGGGGTCTTATATACAGGCTGCCTTTTCTGCTTTGACATACACAGGCTTGTATTTTATCTATTTCTGGGTGTTTGTCTTCTTTCTACATGGAGAGCAGGAGTTGCTCGACATTGAGCCATATCTCGTAATTATTTGTATCCTCTAAGGCTTCCTAGTGCTTAAAATATCTGATGGATGAATGGGAATCCATTTTCAGCCAACCCCTTATCCCAGCCTATAGTTTGAATCAGAATCACCTGGGAAACAGGCCTATGTACTTTGAAATAAGTCCTGAGATGAATCTCATGTGAATCAAAGTTGGAGAATTACTCTTTATCCTTTTTCTCCTTGGCTTTGAGAGTTCTTGGGGACTTTGAACAATGCTATAAACGCAAACACAATCTCAGATTTGCGTCATGTTTTCTCATGTGCAAAGTTTATTTCTCAATGTTCCTCTCATTTAATCCTAATGTAATGGGGCTATGTTAATAGTGGTCCTATGATATGGGTTCTTTTTCCACTCCTTTTATGGAGAAGGACACAGGAAGCGATAGTCTTGGGCTCACATAGCTGATCTGTGGCAGAGCCTGCATTCATTGCAAGTCCTGTGATTCCAGGTGTTCTGCCCTTCCCCACCATAACCCCTGCAACTTCATCCCTTGGCAGGCATTGCTGTTATTTGTGTGGAAGGTGTTATTCCTGATACGACTTGCAGTCCACATGGCTGGGGGCAGTTACCGTGGTACAGGAAGCCAGAAGAAGCAACAATCTGTTCTCCTATAGTAGAATAAGAGACTAAGGCTAATAATGACGTGTCCTTTCATGCAAATATCAGAGTACAGTGTTTTGTGCTCGTTATTAAATTGGAAAAGCAGAACTGGGTACCAGGTGAGAAAAGAGAGTCCTTTCAGAGAAGGACAGACTGTGTGTTTGGTGACGGGTGAGTCATCTGATGGGTGAACTCTGTTCTCCTGATTTCATTTTACTGGAAATGCTGATGGAATGGGGAGCAGGCTGAACCTCTAGAATTGGCTGTGTGACCTGGAGTCCCAGGGATAACCGGGCCAGCTCTGTTGAGATTGGTTTTGTTAGATGTCTGGGAGGCTCGAAGCTAGGGAGGTCCAAACAAGATACCTGAGGAAGGAGTCTGGTCATAGGGAATTCTGTGTTGGATGGCAGTTCTCCTCTCACTTAATTTAAAAGGTCCTGAATGCTCCAAAGTCCACTTGACACTCAAGGGAACATGTAGCCCCACTTGCAGAGGCAATTTAGTGGCTGCTAGACTATTGTAAACAGAACTTTCTGGATGGCTGTTTACTCTTTGATTAGTTGCAATATACAGACAGCCATCAGAAATGGAGACTTGTCAACTGAAAGAAGAGGTGGGCCTGAAACTTCTGCTTGTCCTGATATTCTCTTCCACCCAGCTGGGAAAGGCACACTTCTTTCATCATGGAGTAACAGATGATTGATATGACTGTACCCTGATTAGAAAAGGTTTCATTTTACTTGTGCACGGTACATGGAATTAGTTAAGGGTTGCACAGGAAAAGAAGTGATGGACTATTGTTCACATTAAATTATAATGACAGCCTTCCTAACCACTTTGTATTTATTATGTAAGAAAAGAAAATGTCTGGTAAAATTCTGTATAGGTTAATAACACCTTCATAATATACTCCTTCTTTTCTATTGACTTGAATAGCCCTCCTACTGACTTTTAATGGATTATTAGAGTTAATTACATCAATTGCAATATAATTGATTCTTAAATACTATGTAGAAACCTCATACAATTATGGAAAAACAAAAGTTATCTAGACATCTCAGATCAAAAAAGATTTGGAATTCCTGCACATTTAATTTCTGATAATCACTAGTCAGTTTGGACATTAAGATTGCATGGTGTCCTGTTTTCTCTTTGCTAGGTTTTGACAGAATTGATAGTTTTACAACATTTAACTCAATACGCATGGAAATATAAGATTAAAGCTGTGAATGCAATTTTTTTTTCTATAAAAAGATCACTTCATGGCTTAAAAGCTGAAATGTGTTACCTGCCTAACATTGACAGAAACAAACTCAAGGGAAAATCAAAAGTGAATTTGATGTTGAGTTTTAGAAATCTCTCTCCATAGGTGTAAAGATTCCTGTGGGTCTTAGGGTTTGTTACCTGAGGGCTTTAAAATGTGGCAAGGGGATGAACTGCCTAAAGGGACAAAAAATTTATCGCATTTTATTACCTAGACACGGGTTATGTGTTCTAATGTCAAAACCACTGGTTGAAAAGTGAAGCATCATTAATACCTGTTATTTGATGTCACATAGATCAAAAGAACGCCCTGTAATAGAGTTGTTTGAATGCAACCTTTTCATTTTTAACTGATTTGGGGAAACTAGTTTATGGGTATTGACACAGTTATAAATGTGCGTTTTCCCAGGGATTCTGCTTCACAGACACAGATTTCTAGACTGTGCTAACATGGTCAACAAATAAGTGTATAAAAGGGTGATACCCTGAGGTGGCTGACTGATCACTGGAATGGGTATCAGCAGACTTGATGCTTTCTCCTAGCTCTTAGCTCTATGACTTAACCTGACTAGGTCTTACCATTCTCTTCTGAACTGTCCGTACTCTCAATCTCCTACCTTTAAACTCTATTGTCTACAGTAACTCATTCGACTCTTAATTTAAGCTGGCTTTTTATCAACATGCATATTGTATGTCAATATGCCTTAATTGCTGCTAAGTCACTTCAGTAGTGTCCGACTCTGTGCGACCTCACAGACAGCAGCCCACCAGGCTCCCCTGTCCCTGGGATTCTCCAGGCAAGAACACTGGAGAGGGTTGCCATTTCCTTCTCTAATGCATGAAAGTGAAAAGTGAAAGTGAAGTCACTCAGTCGTGTCTGACTCTTGGCGACCCCATGGACTGCAGCCTACGAGGCTCCTCCATCCATGGGATTTTCCAGGCAAGAGTACTGGAGTGGGGTGCCATTGCCTTCTCCATGCCTTAATTTGTGTATGTATATATGTCTTATTGTGTTAACTTGTTTATAAGTTTCCAAGGAGAGGAGCCATATCATATACTGTGTCCTTATAACATAATTGTAGTTTCCTAGCACAGAAGAGCTACTGTTTGACCAGCCAACCTACCCCCGAAGGAAGTGTTTACGTTTATTCCCTTGATGTGCTATAATGAGAATCATGACAAAACATCCCATTTATTCATAATGGTTTAACCTTTAAAAAATTGTACTCTATGTTATTTTATGAAACTTGGAGTTTTAAATCAGATGCATTTAAGATGGAAAATTTCACTCATTTCTTTTCATACTTTGAAATGCAGTCCCGTTTCCAATGGGATTGTTAATGGAGCTCAACAGCCTATTCTAAAGATCATCTGGAAGAGCACTACATGACAAATAGCCATGAAAAACAAGGAATTAAAAGGAATGAGGACTTAGCTTAGTAGTTACCAAAGCAAACTATGTACCCATCTGAAGCAATACACAATGGTAGTGATACAATTAGCACACTTTTTTGTGATAGAGAAAATAACCAAAAAGATTAGATTCCAGAAACAGACCTAAGAATATAGGGGAACTTAACAGATATTATGGAAGCGTTGCCAATCAGTAGCTACAGAATAGACTGTTCAGGAAATGGTACTGAGGCAACTGGCTCTCCATCTGGACTCATAACATACACAAAAGTAAATTCCAGATGGAACGAAACTCTAAACAGAAAGATCAAATCTATACAAGTATTGGAAAGAATTATGAATGAACCTATTAAAAAAATATTCTTAGGTGAGAAGGTCTCTGTAAAAAAGATGAGAAATCCAGAGGCCATTAAGGAAAAGCTAACAGAGTTGATTTTATTTAAAAAAGAATCATAAAGTTAAAAGAGAAATGGCAGAATGGGACAAAATAATTGAATTATACATTACCGAAAAAAAGTTACTATCCATCAAATTAATGAGAAAAATATAAATTACTTACTTTAAATGGGCTAAAGATATAAAATAAACAACCCACAGCAGAAAATGCAGATGGCTAAGAAATATTTGGAAAATATGCTCAACCTCAGTAGTAGTTAAAAAAAAAAAAACCAACTGTGCAATAAGAGAACATGAGTTGCCATTTTCTATGTATCAGATTGGCAAAAGTAAGGGAGTTGATTGGATGTATCAGTTAAATGAATGAACATCTAGACTGTCAAGGATGGATGTCAGTAATATGCTGTTAGGTGAAAGAAGCAAGTTATAGAATATACATTGTATTATGTCATTTTGGTAAGGCTTTTAAAAATATGTATATAAATATATTTTAATAATTATTAAAAATTATTTATGCATCACCACTGTATGACATTATCTTGTATAGTAGTTATCTCTTGGAATAACACTAAGCTGAGTATAAGTATACATCTCTGTTCTTTGTATTACTTTTCAGCTGGAAAACATCCCTTTTATTATGCTTTATTTAACACTCATCAAGCTGAATAACTGATCTTTAGGAGGCAGTTACAAGTCATTAGTTCATGGGGTGTAATTGAATTGAATATTATATGAACATAGTGCAGTATTTTATGGAATCTCAGTCAACTCTGATTAAATTCTTCAAGTCAGTCTTGTTGAATTGGGTCAGTTAAATAGGGTTCCGGCTCCCTGTGGTCGTGGTCAAATCCTGTCAAGACCTCTTCTATCTTTAGGTTCCTGAGCTTTGTGCAAGGGTTGTGGTAGATCTGCCCCCTCTGTCAGTTGTAATTATTCCATGTGACATCCACAGGGCACTTCTCACCTGCTTCATGAACACTCTGTGCATTGAATAAATCACCACAGCCCGGAACACAAGCCATCAGTGAGGTTAAACAAGTCAATGTAAATAAAGTCTTGTGATTAGTTTGAACTTGCTTCCAAACTGTTTTGTTAGCAAGGAGTTAACAAGTTCAGACTTTTGGTCATATGGGTCTTTAAGGAAAGGTTTTTTTTTTTTTCCCCCATTCCAATGACTTCCTGTTCATGGGAAAATGAGAGGAAATGAACCTCTAACAGGAGGATGGACCCACCCTTTTCCAGTCGTGTGGCTAATTTGTCAGGTGTAATATTGGCACCTGGTGGCTTGTGTTGGCTTCCTGCCCACCCTCGCTGGGGAGGTATCCAAATACTTGTGCTAGGCGGTCGAAGACTTCAAAGCCATTTGTAAGGGAAAGGATATTGTCATTAAAGAACTTAGTGGTGAATACTCCCAATCATTTAATGATGTCAAGATGAAAGGAAAATTTTAAAAACACATCATCTAGTGGGGTTTTTTTTTCCTGATGTGTCATATGACCTGCTAAAACAAAGCAACGCAGTTGATTTAGTAATAATACATTTTTCAAGACTATGTATATATTGACTGAAAGTCTGCTTTTCCCGTTTTTCAGAAATTAGCAAAGGTATTAATTACTTATAAGAAGATAATGAGTTATTTCTTTAAGGGTGCAATTCTTCTTGCTCAAAATCATCCTTAAGTAGATACTCACTTCGTGCCTGCCAGTGGATTATTTCCCTTGAATCAGAAAGGGAAACTACAGTAATATCAAGTGGGTCTGATAAGTGAAAAAGGACAAGGTGGGTCTTCAGAATTCATTGGGAGTCTTGGATAGGCACAGCTGGTTCAGTTCCATACCTCCCCATTTTTAGCTAGAAATAATTACTGCCTTTTGAACAATGGTATCATTAACTGTCCAGCAAGTCAAGGTGAATTTGTCCACAAATTGTGATTAACCAAACTATAATCAGTGGTCATTAAACCATAATAAATTCTGCATAACAATGGAACTTCTTTTAGTTTTTATATTTAATGTAAACTATATTGGCTTTTGTATCTAAAACTCTCACGGCAGAATCAGTATTCATGAATATGGAAAATAAGAATAATCTCTCTAAAACATATATTCACCAACTCAGTGGACATGAGTTTGAGCAAGCTCCAGGAGATGGTGAAGGACAGGGAAGCCTGGTGTGCTGCAGTCCATGGGGTGGCAAAGAATTGGACATGATTGAGCGACTGAACAACAACAGAGCATATACTCATGGTGTCATTACTTGTATTAATAAACTTCAATCAGTTGTCATGAAATGATCAACAAATATTTATTGAATTTTTAATGGTCTAATACGGTATTAGAAATTTACATGTTAGTTACATGTTATTAATTGTAAGATACTCTTTGAATGTTTACTCAATTAAAGAGTATATAGTTGGACTTAGGACTCCCCTGATGGCTCAGTGGTAAAGAATTTGCCTGCAGTGTAGGAGATGCAGGAGACATGGGTTCTATCCCTGAGTTGGGAAGATCCCGGGAGGAGGGCACGGCAACCCACTCCAGGAGAGTTGGTTCTTGCCAGGAGAATCCCATGGACAGAGGAGCCTGGTGGGCTGTAGTTCATATGGTTATAAAGAGTTGAACATGACTGAAGTTACTGAGCACACACAAACACATCGTTGGATTGCTCTGGCAGAGACTGATGGCTTCCATAGGGCTACATAAAGATGTATTACATAGGGGTTCCTCAACTCTGTGAGTGGATGGCAAATGTTTCAGCTATCCAGAGATCTCATACTCTTGCAATTTAGTCTGGCAAATGTGAAACAAACACATGAACAATTAGAAATAATACATTATGTGTTATAAACTATAAACAGGGTGGGAGTTTAGAAAAGGGAAGATGAATGTTGATTGAAATAACCTTTGAAGAAGAGGTTAATTTTCTGAATCTTAAGAATAACTAGTATTTAGACAACCCAAAAGGAAAACAGTGGGCATTTTAAGTGGGTGGGAACCAGGAATGAGGGTAGAGTGGGAAGGTCCTTTGAGGAGGTCCAGATGATGGCAGCATCTGGCAGGTTCTGGTGTGGTGAGAAGTAGGGTAGATTGGTTCAGTGGTAATAATATGAATGGTCCCCCATCCAATTAAAATAAATAAATAAATTTAAAAAATAATACGAATGGTTTTGTGAGCTCAGCAGATAAATTTAAGCTTCAAAGTATGGGGTGGGGGAGGGCTAATGTCATTTAAATAGTAATTTAGGAAGGCTTTTCTGACACTGATTTTACAATGACTACAGCAGAGAGAGGCTGTCAGTAGGGAGAGATTTGTTAGGGGGCTCTTTGGGGAGAAATGGTTAAAAGACCAGATGGTGATGGTTGAAATGGATAGAAAAAAAATGAACTCGAGACATTTTGAAGGAAGGAGGGAGGGATGAGTCTAGAAGGCATTGGTTATAGGGATTGGGAGAAGAAAAATAAGTCAAAAATTACTCCAGAATTTCTATCCTAAAAGGCTGGGTGATTGATAACACCACTGTTCTCTTGTGAAGGAAAATGATGTGTTCTATTTTTAGACAGGTTATATTTGGGATCAGTTTGATGTCCCATTGGACTATCTTATAAGCAATTATAAACATGGGACAAGTGAGTAACCAAAAGGCCAGGAAAAAATTGATGGTTGACGGCTACATACCGCCTGTAAATCCAGATTCCACAGCCTGATGTTCAAGGTCACTGTCACCCAGCCCTATCCTACCTATTCACATTCATCTTTGGCTACCCACGGTCTGGGCCCCTCCTCTGGCCCAGTCAGTCAGCAAACTGTGCTTTTCTTTTTTTTTTCCTCCTGGATCTTTGTATCAATTCTTGCTATTCTCTATGCCTGGAACGCACTCCCTAAATCTCTAATTATTAGCATGTCTTTGTGTGATAGGGCCAGTGCAGGTCCTTTCCATTTGAAGATGTTTTTCAAAAACTCCAGTGCATACTCTTCTCTTCTGAAGTACTGGAGCATTTACAGCTTGTGCTATTTGTAAAGCACTCAGTCATATACATGTCCATGTTCTTGTTGAATCAGGTCAAACATGAATACCTACCTGGTTTTGTCAGTGAAAATATACATGCCTTGAGGGTAAGGATCAATGTTCTTCTTGCATCAGTTAAGAATTATATTTCACTACTGAAAGCAGAAACTCCCAGAGTGGCTGCAAAACACTGAGAGTCAAAGTCACTCAGTTGCGACCAACTCTTTGTGACCCCATGGCCTATACAGTCCATGGAATCCTCCAGGCCAGAATACTGGAGTGGGTAGCCTTTCCCTTCTCCAGGGAATCTTCCCAACCCAGGGATCGAACCCAGGTCTCCTGCATTGCAGGGGGATTCTCTACCAGCTGAGCAGAGTTTGATTTTTCTCATATATGAGAAGTATGGAGTCTAGTAATCCAAAACTGGTTTGGCAAACCTTGATGAGAGCAAAGACCTAGCCTCCCTTGATCTTTCCACTTCATCATCCTTAGCATGGATTTGTCACTTCAGAATCACAAGTTGGCTGATCCTCAGCAAGTGTAGAGTCAGTGCTGCAAGCAGAGAGAAGTGGGAAGGCGAGGGGCAAGCATGCTTGCCCACCTCATCAGCCCTACTTTTAGCCTGCTCCCCTGGAAGCTCCAAGCCCACAGTTCTTCTACTTTGTTGGTCAGTAGTTAGATATATAGCCACTCTTCTTTGCAAGCAATGCTGCAAATATTTTTTTTTAGTTGGACATATTAGCATCCCCACCAAAATTTGGGTTATTTTTTGTGAAGAGAAGAGGTGCTGACAACTCGTAGGCAATCAGTTTTTTTGTGCTTTATGTCTATTTCTCTCTTTCTCTCTCATTGTGTATGTGTTTGTGTGTGTATGTGTGTGTGCGTTCTTGTTCAGATACAGACACCCCCACACACATATGTGGAGAGAGACAGAGAGATGATTCTATATATCTAGATACTTATCTCTTTATATTTCAATAATCATAAAATATATATGAATATATATTATATGTATGTATGTAGAGATTTGTTATGTTTAGTGCTATATATATTTGAACATACACACACACGAGTTAGTTAAAACTCAGAAAAATTTAATAAAGATAAGAATAAAATAATCTGACATAATAAATATGAGGCTGATTATGATACACAGTGTGATTAGGCACACGTGGAGCTATTTGTATAGTATTATTAGCACAAAGTTAAACCAAGGCTTTTCAGTTGCTATAGTGGCTCTGATTAGTTTTCTAGTGGCCAGTAAACATCACTGTTAACAAGAATCTCTGAAAATGGTCACGCGATCACATTTCTAAGTTAAAGGTACTGAGTTAGTGGTATGGGGATTTAATTTCTGCATGCTTAAATATCCCCCTTTGTTCTCTTCCACTCCCATGATTTAATCAGTGGTAACTTAAACCTGTGTTTGTGATATATTTTTGAATGTTAGAATTATTATGCGCACAAATGAAAAGATGAAAATACACCAAAGTGAACTAAAAGGAGATTGGTTAATAATTACACACAAATCGCGGCCATTTTAACAATCTTCAAGAGTCTGTAGAAGCATCGTCTCGTATCGAGTGGTCTGCCCATCACTGTTGGTACCGTGACACTCTTCACCACCCTGACCGTACTTTCTTACGTTCTCCCAAGGTGCTGACTCCATTCGTTTATCAACGGAGCTGTGATTAGGACTCAGGTCCCAGCTCTAAGCTCAGTGCTCTTCATGCTGTTATTCACAACAACAGCGACAACAAAAACAGCAATATATATTTATGCAGAACTGCCCAGAGTACCTCAGCAACCATGCACTATAGACAGGGTGAATACAACTATCCTTTTTAGATAAGGAAACACTATTTAAAAATCATGGCAGGTAGTAGAAAAGCAGCAACTGGGACACTATCTCATACTCACTGGTCATTGGAGGAACTTTCCCCAAGAGAATATACGTACTCAACTGGTAGCTCTTCACCAAGCCGACAAATCAGAAAGACCCACCTGAACCCCTTGGACTAGTCAGCTGGGATGAGGTGACATCTGCCTGAAGGCCATTTCCTAGCTACTCTTCCTATTATTTAATCTTAACCAATGTTATTATGTCTTGGTAGTGAAACAACCAAATCAATAAGAAAAACGAAAAATTACCATACTCTTTTGCTACACACCATTGCCTTCAATATGATAGTTGAGCTTTTAATTTTCTAAGACAACATTATCACTTAGGGTTTAGGCATCTCTTAATCTGCTGGCTGATGAAGTGTGTGGCAGGCATTTTCACACCAGGACCATATGTGATATAATTACCTAAGCATCACAAAGGAGATAGGTATAGGACCCGTTGCATATCTATTAAGGGGATGACAGGGCTTAGGTAGCATAGATCAATGGCAATGCAATAGTTAAAGACAATCAACAGTCATTGGAACTCCCTTGTTTGTTTTCTTTTGAAACCTTAAAGTTATCCAAATGGAGTGTTAATTTAAAAAAAAAAAAGAAGAAATGTTTTCTTGGGAGAAGACAATATTTTGAAATGTTTTTAATTTATGAGAGCCTGTTTCCTTCAGTCTCCCATTGCTGCATGAGGTTGAACAAATGTTAGCTGCAACTAATTAATTAAGTTTGTAGAAAGTAGCAGCAGGGGATTGGAAACTTGAAGTGGAAGTGAGCATTTTGACTGTAAACATGTTGCCTGCCTGAGAGACTATATCTGGATTGAGTGGTTGCTGAGTTATCCAAAGAAATGCATTATCTCTGGGAAAATCAGGCTTGGCAGGGAGATAAAATAACAATGTCTCTTGCTGGCAAATCCATTCATTTATTTCCCTGGTTCATCGCATGTGTTTTGCCTGGTTGCAGCCACACACTATTACTATGCCATCCTCCCCGTGTATGAAGGTGACACTGTAGACTTTCCCTCAGAAGAAAAGGAACTAATATTTGTTGAGTACTTTTTCTGTGCCAGGCTCTTTTTTTTAAATGTACATCGTGTCATTTCTTTCTGTAAAATAGACATAATTCTCTCACTTTATAGATAAGGAAATTAAGACTCAGAATTTAGGAATTCACCCAGGATCATAGGCACAAGAACTGGGATTTGAACCCAGACTGAAGCTTTTTCGCTACATCAGGAAGCTTTTTAGGGTATAGGGTGGAGAAGGGCTGCAAGGAGACCGGACAGCCCCTTGCCTGGTTTTGCTTATGGTTGAGGGAAGCATAACGCAGGGGAAAGACCTAGGACTCTGCAGTGGTGTTGTTCAGCCACTCAGGTGTGTCCGACTCTTTGCAACCCCATGGACCGCAGAGCACCAGGCTTCCTTGTCCTTCACCATCTCCTGGAGCTTGCTCAAGCTCATGTCCATTGAGACAGTGATGCCATTCAACCATCTCCTCCTCTGTTGTCCCCTTCTCCTCCTGCCTTCAATCTTTCCGAGCATCAGGGTCTTTTCTAATGGTTGGCTCTTTGTATTAGGTGGCCAAAGATACAGCTTCAGCCTCAGTCCTTCTAATGAATATTCAGGACTGATTTCCTTTAGGATGGACTGGTTGGATCTCCTTGCAGTCCAAGGGACTCTCAAGAGTCTTGTTTGGGAATGCATGTAAGAATTAAAGATTTTAAAATTTAAAAAATAAAAAACTAAAAATTAAAAAAAAAAAAAAGCTCAGCTTTCTTTATGGTCCAACTCTCATATCCATACATGATTACTGAGAAAACCATAGGAATACTAAGATCACAGCATCCAGACCCATCACTTCATGGCAAATAAATGGGGAAACAGTGGAAACAGTGGCTGACTTTATTTTGGGGGGCTCCAGAATCACTGCAGATGGTGATTGCAGCCATGAAATTAAAAGACACTTACTCCTTGGAAGGAAAGTTATGACCAACCTAGATAGCATATTCAAAAGCAGAGACTTTGCTTTGCCAACAAAGGTCTGTCTAGTCAAGGCTATGGTTTTTCCAGTGGTCATGTATGGATGTGAGAGTTGGACTATAAAGAAAGCTGAGTGCCGAAGAATTAATGCTTTTGAACTGTGGTGTTGGAGAAGACTCTTGCGAGTCCCTTGGACTGCAAGGAGATCCAACCAGTCTATCCTGAAGGAGATTAGTCCTGGGTGTTCATTGGAAGGCCCGATGTTGAAGCTGAAACTCCAGTACTTTGGCCACCTGATGCGAAGAGCTGACTTATTTGAAAAGACCCTGATGCTGGGAAAGATTGAAGGCGGGAGGAGAAGGGGACAGCAGAGGAGGAGATGGATCGATGGCATCACCGACTCAATGGACATGAGTTCAGGTAGATTCTCGAAGTTGGTGATGGACAGGGAGGCCTGGCGTGCTGCAGTTCATGGGGTTGCAAAGATTCAGACACGACTGAGCTACTAACCTGAACTGCACTGACTAGATGGACCTTTGTTGGCAAAGTAATGTCTCTGCTTTTTAATATGCTGTCTAGGTTGGTCATAACTTTTCTTCCAAGGAGCAAGCATCTCTTAATTTCATGGCTGCAGTCACCATCTGCAGTGATTTGGGGGCCCAAGAAAATAGTCTGTCACTGTTTCCATTGTTTCCTCATCTATTTGCCATGAAGTGATGGGACTGGATGCCATGATCTTAATTTTCCGAGTGTTGAGTTTTAAGCCAACTTTTTCACTCTCCTCTTTCACTGTCATCAAGAGGCTCTTTAGTTCCTGTTTGCTTTCTGCCATAAGGGTGGTGTCATCTGTATATCTGCGGTTATTGATATTTCTCCTGGCAATATTGTTTCCAGCTTGTGCTTCATCCAGCCCAGCATTTCACATGATGTACTCTGCATACCAGTTACACAAGCAGGGTGACAATATACAACCTTGTCATACTCTTTTCCCTGTTTGGAACCAGGCTGTTGTTCCATGTCCAGTTCTAACTGTTGCTTCTCAACCTGCATACAGATTTCTCAGGAGGCAGGTCAGGTGCTCTGGTACTCCCATCTATTTAAGAATTTTCCTCAGTTTGTTGTGACCCACACAGTCAAAAACTTTAGCATAGCCAATGAAGCAGAAATAGATGTTTTTCTGGAACTCTCTTGCTTTTTCTTTGATCCAGCGCATGTTAGCAATTTGATTTCTGTTTCTTCTGCCTTTTCTAAATCCAACTTGAACGTCTGGAAATTCTCAGTTCCTGTACTGTTGAAGCCTAGCTTGGAGAATTTTGAGCGTTACTTTGCTAGCGTGCGAGATGAGTGAAGTTATGGGGTAGTTGGAACATTCTTTGGTGTTGCCTTTTTTCGGGGTTGTATTGAGGTCATTCTTGAGGTCATATTGGAGGAGTAAAACCATACCAAAACAAAAGACATCATCTTTTCTTCTGGCAGGAGTGGGTAAGTTTGTTACTGGTAACCAAAGAAATCTCCCTTGGAGTATTTCTTCTTTACTAAACCTCTTCTTCCTTTACCTGATCATTTTAGATTTTTGGCTGGAGGTAGGGGTTTTAGTTCTGCTTAATTTCTCTCTCTAGTTCTGGAACTTCTAGGTTTTTCACAATTGTATTTCTCTGGCTACTAAGTGAATGAGTATCCCTGGGGGAATTCTAATGAGAGAACCATCTTGGTTACTGATCCTGAAAAGCAGTGTCCAGGCAATCATTTTTGCCTTTGGGGGTCTGTGTATTATCATTGGAACAGGCAGTAAAAAAAGAACAGTATAATGGATTGTACTTGCTTTTCTTGATTTGCTTGAGTGATTTTTAAAAATAGATGCTGCACAAATATAACAAAATAGATTGTACCTAACTGGGGACAGTGGGAGCATACTGAAACCCCTAGAGATTAACAGATTTCAACCAGTGTCCTATCTTGTATGCAGATGAAAGGATAGATGTATCTTGTATAATCTGAATATTTATCAGTGTCTACAGTTTTCTGGGTAGGCCTGTGGCAGCTCTTTTTGTTGTTGTACCCCCTTGCTTTTCCCTGTTCAGTGCTTAAGGTGATATTAGTCAAACCTGGTTCTCTATCGATATCCTCATGACATGTAGCCCGTGCAGTCTGGAACTGTGCTTGTCTGCTCAAACCAAGAACCAAATGTACACATTCATACCCCTTGCACATAATATCCCTCATTATTCATTTCTCTCACAGCAGTCTGGTCTGGGGAGAGTCTCCCACAGTTAGGACTGTGGCCCTTTGATTTGGGGCCCAGATCTCCTTCCTAGTTCTTGCCCTTTTCTCTCCCAGGAGATGGATCTGTATCACTTCAGATCTTCAGATCTCTCTCTTGCCCACCTCATGTCACCTTTTCTGCTGCATGCGTCAAATCTCCCTCTTTCTCTCTTGTGTAAGGGAGGTTGTGAGTATATAGAGTACCAGCCTGAATGAAGCGGGATAACGTCCCCATCTCAAGATCCTGAATTACATCTGCAACATCGCTTTTTGCCATATAAGATAATATCTACAGGTTTCAGGGGTTAGAACCCAATATCTTTGGGAGACATTATTCAGCCTACTACTCTGAATTGCACTAGAAGCCCCGGAAGAACTTCTAAGCATGCATTGCCCACACTCCACCTTGCTGCTCAGTCGCTTCAGTCGTGTCCGACTCTGTGCGACCTCATAGACGGCAGCCCACCAGGCTCCCCCATCCCTGGGATTCTCCAGGCAAGAACACTGGAGTGGGTTGCCATTTTCTTCTCCAGTGTATGAAAGTGAAAAGTGAAAGTGAAGTCGCTCAGTCGTGTCTGATCCTCAGTGACCCCATGGACTGCAGCCTTCCAGGCTCCTCTGTCCATGGGAGTTTCCAGGCAAGAGCACTGGAGTGGGGTGCCATTGCCTTCTCCGACCTTAGATCACTTCAGTCAGAAACTCTGTCTAAGGCTTGGGCTTGGCTTGGGCTTATTCTTTCAAATCTTCTTAGATGAGTCTGAAACAACTTCTAGACTACTAGGCTGAGAGCTACTGCACTAGAGAATGATGATGGAGGAGTCGTAGTGACGGGCAGGGTGTCCTCACTGGAGACTTCTGCTGCTAATAACCGTGTTGGCTATCAGCACTGTCTGAATGAAGCCCTCACTTAATACACCTCTTTGAAAGGTTTTCTGATTTTCTGTCATTGGGGTCTTGGCCCTGCCTCCTTCAGTTCTTGCTGCTGCTTCTCCATGAAGACAACACTGACTGTGATGCCCAAGTCCATCCGAGTTGTAAAGAATGCACAGAGTTAACTAGTCAATAGGGATCAAACTTACCTGATCTGACCTCACACAAATATAGAGTTGAGTGTTCCAGAGTTGAAAGTCCAAGTCTGAAGAACATGCCCTAAGGTACCTTTGTAAATTAAAAAAAAAAAAAAAAAATTAACTTTGGTCTGAACTACAAACCAACCTTAAAGGCAGATCCAGAATTGGAAAGTATGTCAGAGTCCTCCAGAACTCACCATTTGTTTTGGCCATAAAAAAGGAGTGGTTTTTTTTTTTTTCTTCTTCTTCTTCTTTCTTACTGTATCCACTTATCTATGAAAATACTGATTTTTTTTCAGTGAATGTATTTGAAGAAAATGGTAATTTGGTCTATCAAGATCCTTGTGTTATCATGTGCTAAGAATTTGATAGTTTGGGAAAAAGAACCTATTTTGGGAGTTCCTCAGTAGCTATTTGCTAGTGGATCAGTGTTTTCAGTGCCAGTTTGAGAGACATTCCCAACCCTCACTCACCACTGGGCCATTAATTTGAGGGAAGCCATCTTTGCTTCTCCAAATCACTAAATTGTCTCTGGAAGGGTAAAAATGCAATGATATTTTGGAGGCTTCAGCCTTTTCATAGTTGGAACTGCTATACAAATAGGCTCCATCCCCGAGGGAATGCTAGTAATACCTGGAAAAGTGTGGATTGCATCTTTAAGCACTGGGAATATTTAACTGGGAATCCTTTGTGGATGGGTCCATTGTCTACATAGCATCGTTCTTCTGACACAGTGTACCCCTGCCACAGTGCCATGTCCTGTGTTTTGCTATTTGTTGCTGATCGTCACCTCAACTGGGGCTAGACATCACTGAAAAGAGTCTATGAAAACAGGATGTTTCATTTGGGAAGTCCTTCTATAATCTTTCTCCTTGTAGCTACCCTCTTTTTGATTCCATTATTACATGCAGCATATTTATCTCATATTACTTGGTAAAAATAGTGAATGTGTCTGCTTATTAGTGGGCTTTCTTTTGTGTATCCTTTCAATTTAGGGAAGCTGGGTGGTGGGGTTCTTTTCTGAGTCTTTAGTACAGAGCATGTTGAATGCTCGAGGTTTGAATTTATGATGGCCTTCCTTTCTGAACCCCCCTTTTAAGGCTCTCTATCTAACATTATTTAACATATCCTTTCTTTTCCAAAGTGGCGACTTCATGTCCTATGAATATCTTGCCTTTTCTCTTGATTATCCCTTTAAAATGGAAACAGGGTTGTTGTTCATTTGCTAAGTTGTATCCCACTCTTTGTGACCCCATGAATTACAACACACCTAACTCCTGACTCCCCTGACCTTCACTATCTCCTGGAGTTTGCTCAAACTCAAGTCCATTGAGTCAGTGATGTTATCTAACCATCTCATCTTCTGGAGCCCCCTTCTTCTCTTGCCCTCAATCTTTCCCAGCGTCAGGATCTTTTCCAGTGAGTCAGCTCTTCACATCAGGTGGCCAAAGTATTGGAGCTTCTGCATTAGTCCTTCCAATGAATATTCAAGGTTGATTTTCTTTAGGATTGGTTGGATCTCCTTGCAATCCAAGGGACCCTCAAGAGTCTTCTCCAGCACCACAGTCTTCAGCACTCAAAAAGTTCTTTTCTGCTTAGCAGCTCTGGCAGGTGGTCCCAGTAATACCTTTCTTATCTAGGAAGTGGTTCAATTATTTTCATCTCTAACAAAATGATGAACTTCAGAGTATTCACCCAAGGATAAAGGATGCCAAGAGTGGAGTTGCTAGCCTTACCACCCCCATGTGGAGTATGATACCTGAAAACAGCCTCACTCTCAAGCATAAATTCCCCTCTTTGTCCAAAGAGTAGCAGTGGCCGAGGCGTTGGCATGCAGATACTTGCAAAGTGAAAATGGATACACTTCCACACTTCTCATTCCTGGCCTGGAGGACAGCCTGCCAACCGTGCATGCATGTCGGTTTGGCACCGAGACAAATGTTCCCTGGAGCATAGACTGAAACCACCGAACTGATATCACATGGGACACCAGCCAAATTCTGACCTTGCTCTCTGTAGGTGAGTGGCTGTGGAATTAACGCGCTATGGTTTCCTGCTCCAGCTTGGTTGGTGGTCTGGATTTTTTTTTTTAAGGCCCTATTTGAATATTGTCACTCTCCTCACTCCACTAGTATCTACCAGCCACAGAACCAATCTCCTGGTCTTCCCTTGTGAGCAGTGGGCAGCTATTTGGCTCTAAGAAATAGACAAACCACACGATTTCTTCTTATCCCTTGAGAGGGAAGGGCCGCTAAGGAAATAGTCCCAAAACTGTGCCCAGGGTGGCAGGCCCTGTGGCTGGCATTGTGGGCATCTGTGATCACTATCTGTTCCTTCTGCATCCTTCTCTTCTACATTTTTCTCCCACTGCTCCAACTCCGCCCCTCCTCCCTCCTTTTCATTTTTTTTTTGTTTCCAACCCTTATTTATTCAGAGCTTCCAATATTCTAAGTTTTTCATGAATTCAGGGCTTTAATTTAGCATGTGGGGTGCTGGCGCTTCCAGCAAGCTGCTTTGGTCATTATTTCCAACTTGAGGGAATAAAGAGACAGCGGGGTGCAGGGGAGAGCGAGGGGGCTGGAAGCCAGAGGCAGCATCCTAGAACCGGGTCTGCCTCTCACTGGCTGTGGGACCCTGTCTGGACACGCCCTGGTTGCTGGCCTCAGTTTTCTCCCCCAACAGGCGGGGGAGTCAGGATAAGATGATTTCTAAGGCTTGTCTCACGCTGTCACTCTATGGGGCTCACCGGCCACGTGAAATCCATACTTGGTTCAGCCAGTCTCCCTTTCCTTTTTGTTTTGAAAAACTTTCTTGTTCAATGGGTGAATGAGGAGATGTGAGCAGAGTCCCTAAACTAGGTTTCTCCAATGCAGAATATGGAAGGGAAAGCTTTTCTTTAAATCAGTTTTCAGGGGCTAGAGACAAGGAAGAAAAAAAAAAATTGCACTTCCTGTCTTGAATCGAGAACCAATGTTTTCCGCCAGGATCAGAAAGTGATTCAAGTGGTATTTGTTGTTTTTTAGAGATCCGATTTCTGTACTGTAACAGAAGCATGTATACTTGTGAGAGGAAAATTGTACTTTTGGAAGGAAAAGGTTAAAGTTGGCTACTGATATTCATCAGGAGATGGATATTTAATCTTTAATCTCTTGTCCTAGGCCTCTACTTTGGATCAACTCATTATCCCGAATAAACGATGTGTCATTCCCATTATTTATGTTTCACTGCAGCCAAAGTATCTGGACCTCGTTTTAGTAAGCGCCATTCATTTCGACCCATTCAGTATTAATCTCCCTGCTAACATCTTTCCTGTTCTATGTGCTGTCCCCTATTTGCTTTTATGTTTTCTGCAGAGTGTTTATAAAAGGATAATCTTTTACAAAGCAGACAGAATTTTTGTGTATAAACTGCTCTGTTTGAATGCCTCATTGATATACCATCTAAAAACTGAAGTGTTCAGCAAGATTAGCAAAGCCCTGAGCTATGGAGCTGGGGGAAAACATGAGAACCAGCTCCTTCTCTACAGGAGGCAAAGGCGACGAAAGATGCCTGTCTTTCTCAGTGGGAGTGAGGCAGAGCTGTTCCCCACGCAGGCCCCCATAGGCCTGGCTGCCTCCAAACTAAAGGGGCACAAAGCAAGCAGCTTAGAAGTCACTGGGAAAAGTGCGGTGGTCCTGTGACTTTCTTTTCTTGGAGATTTCTGGGAAAATGCCATGGCTATACAGATGCTGAATTTACACGTGGTCCTCCCTTTGGCTAAAGCCTTTTCAACTTTCCTGAATTACCTGCATGCTATGGCTCAGCTGTTCTGTGAGCTTCAGTCGCTTGTGTTACTCTGGTCCACCCTGTGGAAAGCCAGTAGCAGGAACGAAACAAGACTTCAAGGAGGACGACAGTCTCTTCTGCCTCGTCCATCTTCTTTCTCCAGGCATTGGGATCTCATCCAAGCAGCCCTCTTTCACAGAGAGGAGGGAGGGAATCACTTCATTTCACAATGGACAAAGAAGGTTCCTTTGTGGAATTTTGCATGGCATGGGGTCTCAAATACCCCACTGATGAAAAGACTTAACAGATGGACTCTGAGAATAGGAATACGTTCAAGAAAAAAAAAAAACCCACAACATTTAAAAAAATCAGTGGAAGGGGGTTGTGAGTCTGGCCACTGTAGATGCTGAGTGCAGGAAGCGCTGAGCAAATGCTTTGGACCTTAGACAGGGTGAGTTCAGCTGGTAGAGACGAATGGAAGCATCTGAACACAGACTGTGCTTGGGCTTTTAGTTGGCAATGTTGTCGGGGGAAAAAAAGTCCGAAGATGCACAGTGCCAAAAATTATATGTGCCTTCAAAAGAGTATTTTTTTCCAACAAATTGATCACTTTGATTACTCAATCACAAGGCTTGTTATTTTCTCAGAAGTGCCCTGTGCATACATGGGCATTTTTGCCTACATTTCCTCATTGGTTAGGGAAAAGTTCAAAACAGGCATGTGGCTGTGCCACTGTCACGGCATAAACGCTTAAACACGAAGGGCCTGCCAAATCTTTCCTGAAGATCTACTCCATAAAAACACTCAGAATGTCTGAGACTCAGAATGTCTGATGTCTCAGAATGTCTGAGACATCAAGAGTGTCGACAGTCAACACCGCGAAGGGTTTTGTTTTCTTTCAGAGCTACCGTTGCTGGCCGTTTATCACGAGGATAGGGGCCCTTGTCTTAATCTGCAATCCACATCAAGTGAAGGCTCACAGACATTTGAGAAGAACCTTGAACCTAGTTCTTTGGGGGGCACTCTCTGTGGCCTTTAGGGAAAATAACAACAAAATGATAGCTCTTCCTCACCACTTTGCAAGAAAGCTCTGTACATGGGGGCCACCGGAGGGTCTGGGAGGGACTGCGGAGTTCTTATACGGAGCCTGTGTGAACTAAAAGAATATAGTGACTAGGTCTTCATGACAGGGAGTCAACCTCTTCACCAGAGGGAAATTATGGTGTTGGATCCTGGGACTTTGAGGAGCCATGTTAAGAATATACAAAAGGGACTTCACTGGTGGTCCAGTGGCTTTGATGCTGTGCTCCCAGGGGCCTGAGTTCAATCCCTGGTCAGGGAAATTGATCTCATGTGCTGCAACTGAAGATCCCACATGTGGCAACTAAGACAAAGCAAAGCCAGAAAAAAAGAATCTATGAAATAAACTCCTCAAATAAAGGGGCTGCTTCAGTTATTTCAGAGATACTGATCTCAGCGGTGCCTCCTTTTGGACTTTATTTCTTCTATTTTCCATTCCTTTTTCACCTATACTTCTGTTTCCTTAATTTTCTTTATGTCCCCCTCCCTCTTTCTTCCCCGCCCCCCCATCATTTTCTGTCTACCTCTTGGAGCTCTCCAAGGCTATAACATAGTACACACCATCTTTGCTTCAAAGGGTTACAATATCAATAGGTAAATACAGCTAACACAAAAGTGTCTAATGTAAGGGTTTTCCATTTCAGCACCTATCGCTTATTAGCAACTGCCTGGAGACCTGTGTTGAGAGGACTCTGAGTTTAGAACTGGGCTCAGAGGGAATGAATGCCCTGATCAACTCGATGTGACAGCAAAGGACAGAGGGGAAGTGGGGAGGAGGAGCCCTCGTGGCAGAAACTTGCCATCCTTGGTCTCAATCAGGACTTATCAGCTGCGGCACTGCTGACATTTGGGCTGGATGATTCTTTGTTGTGGGGTCTCTCCTGTGGGCTATAGGATGTTTAGCAGCAACCCTGGCTGTACCCACTCGATGCCAGCAGCACCCCCACAGTTGTGACAACTAAAACTGTCTTTAGTCATTGCCAAATGTTCCCTGGAGGGTAAAATTGCCCCTGTTTTAAAAACTACTTGTCTAAATAACTGCCACAAGACTAAGCACAGGGAAGTAAATGAAAAAATGAAAGAGGCTGGAAGGACGCAGAGCTGTGGAGAGGGGGCGAGGCTGTGCAAGAGGCAGCAGGACGTGTGACGGCAGAGAAGTCGCCAGCCACTCCCATCACCTTGTGCTACGTCTCACTGGCTCAGATGGTAAAGAATCTGCCTGCAGGGCAGGAGACCCAGGTTCCATCCCTGGGTCAGGAAGATCCCCTGGAGAAGGGAATGGCAACCCACTCCAGTATTCTTGCCTGGAGAATTCCATGGATCAAGGAGCCTGGTGGGCTACAGTCCATGGAGTTGCAAAGAGCCGGACATGACTGAGCGACTGAGCACCTGGATCCATATGTATACAATGTCCGTGCACTGGAATTGGCTCACAAGGCCTCCGATCTGCAGCTGGCAGGCTGGAGACTCAGGAAGAACTAATCTTTTAGTTTAGTCCAAAGGCAGGGAAAATCTAATGTCCCAGCTCAGAGTTAGTCAAGCAGGAGTTCCCTGCTACTCAAGAGAGGGCCAGCCTTTTTGTTCTCTTCAGGTCTTCAACTGATTGGATGAGGCCCACCCACATTAGGAAGGGCAATCTGCTCTAGTCAGCCTACCTACTTAATCGCATCGAAAACAGCCTCGCAGAAGCACCTAGAATAATGTTTAGCCAAGTATCTGGGTGCCTTGTGGCCCCGTGAGATTAACACATAGAATTAACCATCACAGGTTTCAGTCTCCCCATTTGTAGAACAAAGGTAATTATAGTACTTTTATGGTGACTGAGATGAACCCTCTCTGATCTTGTGAGTGGATGAAAAGTTCAGGAAAATAGAGTGCCCTCATTTGTGTCTCCAAAAAATGCTATCATTGTTGATATTTTTATTGAAAACACTTATAGACAGAGACTAAGTTCCAGACAGAGGGAGGTGAGGGTGCCAGGGAGGGCAGAGAGAGGGACAGCTGACTTCACGGGGTGTGTGACCTGCATAGTCACACTGGACCCCACACTTAGAAAGGCCCCAAGCTTGTTTAATGCATCCTTGTTGCTTTGTCAGAATGCTTAATAACTGTAGAACAAGGGCCCTGAATTTTCATTTTGCACTGGACCCTGCAAATGATGTAGCTGGTCATGGAGTGGGAAATAGAGCATTTTAAAACATGCCCAGAGAGGTGTTGGCATGCTCTCTGGGCTCTGCCATATCCCAGGTTCCCCTCCCTCTGCTACAGAATTCTGCAGGCATGAAAACTGCCACAAGACATTCATTTTTAATGACTTGTTATGGGCTTCTTAGCAATATATCTTTGGGTATTAAGGTGTGGAGTCAGAGATTTAAAATGATTGATGTCTTTGCTCTACACGCGGGGTCTCCCACACTTACCGAGTGCCAGATATCCACTTGGGAAATTTATGAGAGCTCTCAGCAGCCTAAGCGGCCATCAAATATTAATCAAAGATATGTAATAACTAATATATACTTAAAGAATTGAGGAAAATTAATATTCAAGGGAAGCATTCAGGGGCCCATAAAAATAACAAATGCTTAAGAGACTCAGTCAAGGTTGGCAGGTTCAGAGCTCGGTCTGCTCTTACACTTGCTTGGAGACTCTAGCTTTGCTGTCTGGTCCTCAGATGCTTAGATGGCAAGAAGGGGATGGGGGGCATTAGTGTTTATCCCAATGGATCTGGACTCTTGCTAAAAGGAGCACACTCCTACTTCAGGACATTGCATTTCTACCCTACTTCCCACCCCCTTTCCTCTGTACCTCTTTCTCATAGCATCCAGCACACCCAACCTGCAGCTAATTCTCCATGAGGTTGTCTTTTGGCAGCCCCTTGAGGGCATATTGTGTCTTATCTCTCTTTATATTTTCAACACCTAAGACAGTGGCTTGCTAAAAATATTAGGTTGAATATCATGATATTTCAAGTCTTGTAGGTCAAAAATGGGCAAATAGCAATTTTACATGGCTCAACTTTAAAAAAATGTTAAAACTAATAAACAACAAGGTCTTACTGTATTGTGTGATAAACCATATGGAAAAGAATAAGAAAAAGAATATGCATATATATATGCATATATATATATATATGCTGCTACTGTTGCTACTAAGTCACTTCAGTCTTGTCTGACTCTGTGTGACCCCATAGACAGTAGCCCACCAGGCTCCCCCATCCCTGGGATTCTCCAGGCAAAAACACTGGAGTGGGTTGCCATTTCCTTCTCCAATGCATGAAAGTGAAAAGTGAAAGTGAAGTCGCTCAGTCGTGTCCGACTCTTATCGACCTCATGGACTACAGCCTACCAGGCTCTTCCATCATGGGATTTTCCAGGCAAGAGTATATATATAAACTGAATCACTTTGCTGTATAGCAGAAATTAACGCAACATTGTAAACTGATTATTCTTCAATAAAAAAAATTTAAAATAGTACTACTGGACCTAGCCTTTTTAGTAAAACGTTAACATTGGAACTGAATTGCCTCTGCAGAGCAGGCCAGAAAAATTCTGATAATTCTTGCTCTCAATCACTGAAACTTCTGATGATCCCACAGGCAGCAGACAGGTGTCTGGTCATTTACTGAGGCAGTCTCATTTTGCAATCCATTAGCCAAAACAGAAGGGTATAGACCTGTCCAGTAACGTCAGCTCAGTTGTCTCCAGTTACTGCTTTGGCTGAGAACTTCTATATTCTTTCCTTCCCCCTCTTGTTTTTGGCCTTCGGTTCAGTCTCACCACCACCCTATGCCAGTTCTGCTTCCTTTGGCAGCACTGGATATGCAAAGGAGTTACATGATTAACTTTTATCTGCAAAATAAAAGTGAGCAGCAGAACTCAAATGAGCGGGGCTGCTGTGAGTGTCTCTCCCAGTATTTCCCCTGGAAGGATGGGGATGCTCAGCTTCGCAAGAGACCAGGGATGCTCTTTAGTCTCCAGAGAGGGGCAGACATCAGCAGAAAGAGCCTGCTTGGAAGAGAATAGTTTGTTCGCGTGTTGGACCACCGCGGCAGTTGCTGGTCTGTTCTGTTATTGTGGAAAATCAGGAGCGGGGCCTGTCACTTGTCATCTGTTCTTTGAGTGTAACCAACTTTTCTTCCATGGGCCATTTGGTGTGGCTATGAATGATGGCTCTGGCTAAATGACACCATCCTGATGGTGGAGTAAACAGAAGTGATGCTGGAACAGGCACCTTGGACCCAGCCTGTGTTTTCAGAGCTGCAGGAAGGGCCCGGGATGGAGTGGAATGCACATAGACCGGGGCTGAGGTCTCGCCTGGGCCTCTGTTAATCTCTCTGAGCTACTGGGGCACCCGCCAGCCTGTTGGCTGGAGGGCAATCCTATACACACTCACTTGCACTAGATTCCATATAGGGGTTTAGAGCATGTGTGGAATTTCAGTATCTTTTAGTTACATGCCCTCATTTTCTAACCAGGGGCTCAGAGAGACCAAGTGGCTGGTCCTGGGTCATAGGTTTGGCACTGGCAGAGCTGAAAGGAGAACCAGGTTTCCTGCCCTGCGGCTATGTGTCCCTTCTCCTCCGTGGTGCGTCTATCCCCATCCTCTATTTCCTCTATTTTTAGGTACCATTGTTTGAATAACAACTGTTTGTTTTCTGAGGATTTAAAAAGCCCTCTTCTCCCATACTGGGGCTTCCCAGGTGGCTCAGTGGTAAAGAATTCACCTGCCAGTGCAGGAGATGTGGGCTTGATCTCTGGGTCGGGAAGATCCTCTGGAAGAGGAAATGACAATTCTGGCCTGGGGAATTCCATGGACAGAGGAGCCTGGCAGACAACAGTCAATAGGGTAGCAAAGAGTCAGACACCATTGAGTGACTAAGCATGCACTGCTGCTATGTTAAATGTTCAAATCCATTTTAAAACTTAATTTAAAAATGTTAAAATGAGAAAAAAATGCATCGAGAGGTAGTGTGGAGTAGTGGATGGAAAAGCAAGCTCTTGATTGCTGAAAGACTGGGCTCCATTTCTGGTCTATCACTTTCCCTCATCTTGGGCAAGTTACTCCCCATCGCTCTGTTCCATTATTTTGGGGGCTAAAAATAGTGCCTACTCCAAGGGCTGACATAATGAGTAATCGAGATCATATATGTGAAATACTTGGCACATAGTCGGTGCACCCTAGTCTGGACTATCATTATTCATGTATGTGTTCGTGTATACACACTATACCCGTGGATGAGGGAGGCAGAGAGGAGTAATTCACAGGTGGTGGCAATGCAACGCTGGGGGATGGATAGCTCGTTTATCATTCCAATTCTTTTTTCTTTTTCTTTTAATTGGAGGCTGATTACTTTACAATATTGTAGTGGTTTTTTGCCATACATTAACATGAATCAGCCATGGGGGTACATGTGTTTCCCATCCTGAACCCCCCTCCCACATTCCTCCCCATCCCACCTCCCTCATCATTTCAGTTTGCCTGTGAAAATATTTTCTGAGGCATGGCACACTGCCTCAGCCCTTGGTTTCCAGGTTTATTGATCAGGCCCTGGGTTAGTATTGGGGCTTCCCTGGTAGCTGAGATGCTAAAGAATCTGCCTGCAATACAGGAGACCTGGGTCAGAAAGATCCCTTGGAGGAGGGCATGGTGTCCCACTCCAGTATTCTTGCCTGGAGAATTCCATGGACAGAGGAGCCTGGCAGGCTACCGTCCCCGGGGTCGCAAAGAGTCAGACACAACTCAGTGACCAACGCTTAGGTAATGTTGAAATCAGTTAAAAGATATGCCGTTTTCCATAATTTTGTGCCCTCTTTAGCATCCTTCCCCAGGGTTTAATACGAGCTATAGGAGACAGTTCACACGAAGTGCAGTTTGCATGTATCCAGCGCATAGCAACCGCTCAATAAGCACCAGTGGCTATCAATACGATACAGAGCCTATTGTGGAGTTGTATGACAGAGAAAAGAATAAAATATTATTAATTTCAAAAACAATTTGTGCTTCTTCTATCTGGATAGCATATTCATCTCCCAATTAATTTTCTTCACAACCCAGTTGGGAGGAGTAGGATGTACCCTTTCCTTTTTTTTTTTTTTCGGTACAGGTGGGGTGATGGAGACGCTGAAGGTGACATCACCAACAGGCAGTGACCTAAGAAGTCAGGGCCAGAACCAGGTCTGGAATACAGACTTCCTGGCTCCTGACCCAGGTTCCCTTCTGCCCGGCAGCCTTCCCCAGCAGGCTGGAGGGACCTGGGAGGTATCTGTTTCAGGACTCTTTCAGTTGCCCTTGAAAGTTTATCATCTATTGACTGAGTGTTGACCCAAAGCATACTAATTCCTGAGGCGACCTTACAGGATGTCCTGTTGAGACTTTTCCTCCTTTTTTTGTCAGTGCTTTGCTGGCAGATTAAAATTCAGTGGACCCCATTTGTAGGAAGTCTGATAAAATATTCTCTTCTCAATCACAAACAATTTCTCCATCTGCCACTTGGCTGAGAGAATCAAACTCAAACACCCTCGTGAGAGGGGAGCGTGATACCAAGCAGAGGAAGGTACAGGAAACAGCAAGGGTTTGTGCCTGGACGCAGTCTTTACCTGTCTGATGGGGCTGAGTAGTCAGCTCTGTTAGGCTGCTGATTTTTCTTCACCATATTGATAGAATCCCCTTGAAATTACTTTTGGCAATTATTTGGTATCTAGTAGGTACAGCTGTATATGTGCAGTGCATAGATCTTTAGAGAAACAACAAATCTGGGATTTGGTATAGATAAGCTAGGGAGGAAATAGATTGGTGGCTATATGAAGAAAGATCAGAAAAGCTAATTTGGGAAAAGTGGTGCAGTTAGCCAAAGACATTGAAGGAAATCAGTGTAACCCACTTAAGGAGGTGTTTATAATACCTATTATTTGCAAAGAAATATTTTGGGGGTGGATAGAAAATAAAAAAGACATGATCCTACATTTGAATTGGTGAGGAAAACATTTTTTAATTCAATGATCCTCAGTAAGTGTCTATTATGTGCCAGACACGGAGATATACTAATGAACAAAAGGGAATCTACTCTCTGGAAACTTATATCTTGTGGGGGAAGGCAACAAGGAAAATGTGACCGCAGTTTGGGATAAATAAAGAGCATATTGTGATAGAGATTATTGAGTGGGTGGACTGGTGCTATTTCAGATCAAGGAAGCGCTAGAGAAGAGCACTGTAGGCAAAGGGAACTTCAAATGCAAAAGTCTGAGAAGAAAAATCTTGGTATATTCTAGAAGTTACCTGGAAGCCCACATGGTTGGAGTATAGTGGGAAGAAAGATGATAAAGCCGGAACAGAAATCTAGATGAGAAATGACACAACGGGGCAGTAGGAGGGAAACCAATGGATAAATCCAAGATTTGGGGGGGTGAGGGTGGTAAGATCAATGACCCTGGCTGAGGGATTGGATATGGGAATCAAAACACAGCTAGATTTCTTCATTAAGAAGTTGGTATATGGTATATGGTGCTGGCACTTACCATAACAGGAAGCTTAAAGAAGGACTGTCTTTGCAAGGGGTGTAATAAAGGATTCCATTTGGAGGCTGCAGAGTTTGAGGGGAATGTCCAAGTAGACATTTGTGGTGGTTTAGCCGCTAAGTCGTGTCTGATTTTTGCCACCCCTTGGACTATAGCCTGCCAGGCTCCTCTGTTCGTGAGATTTTCCAGGCAAGATTATTAGAGAGGGTTGCCATTTCTTTCTCCAGGGCATCTTCCCGACCCAGGGATCAACCCCTAGTTTCCTGCATTGCAGGCAGATTCTTTGCCAACTGAGCTCCAGGGAGGTCCTATGTATAGTTAAATATAGTGGTTTGGATTGAAGATATATAAAATATTAATTTAGAAAGAAATAAATAAGTAAAGTGCTATGTGTGTTTGGAGAATGAAGTAATTAATTCAGACTAGGGGTACATAGATGACTACATAGGGACATGCTAAGTTCAACAAAGACCATCAGCAAAGGAACAGAGAGTAGATAGGAAGAGAATTAGAGAAATGTCTTTCTTTGTATGATGAAAGAAAAGGTTGATGATTAGTGATATTAAAAAGATTGTATTTCTAAATTTCTCCCCAGAGAACTCAGCTAGTAAAGGGACAAGGTGAGGTCTAATCCATCACTAAGAAAATGAATGTTCAAGGCACAGACTGAGGAAAAAAATGTAATATATAGATATATAAAAATCTCATATCCATAATATGTAAAGAATTTATACAAATCAACAATAAGAAGTCAAATCAAAAAAGGGGCAAAAATCTTGAACAGACATTTCACAGAAGATCTCATACAAATAGCAAGAAATAAATGAAAAACCATTGCATGTGGGTTAGTTGCTCAGTTATGTCCTACTCTTTGTGACCTCATGGACTGTAGCCTGCCAGCTCCTCTGTCCACAGAATGTTCTAGGCAAGAATACTCGAGTGGGTTACAACTTCCTTCTTCAGGGGATCTTCCTGACCCAGGGATTGAACCCAGGTCTTCTGCATAGCAGGCAGCTTCCTTACCATCTGAGCCACCAAGGAGGCCAGTAGTCATCAAGAACATGCAAATTAAACCAGTGAGCTGCTTTTACCAACATGAAAATGGCTAAAACCCAAAAAGATGGTCAATACCAAGTGTGAGCATATGGCACAACCAGAACTTTGATATGTCTGTTGGCAGTAGTGTAAAAATGACCCACCACTTTGGAGAACTACTTAATAGTTTCTTAGAAAGTTGATCATATATCTACTCTGTATTCCAGAAATACTAAATTTGAGGTTCTTACTCAAAAAAAAAAAAGAAATGAAAATGGCTTTTACAAAAACAATGATAGCAATTTTAGTCATAATCACCAAAGACTGGAAACAACCCAAATTTCCACTGACAAGAGAATGGATAAACAAACAGTAGTTTATCTGCATCAGTTCAGTTCAGTCGCTCAGTCGTGTCCGACTCTGCAACCCCATGAATTGCAGCACACCAGGCCTCCCTGTCTATCACCAACTCCCACAGTTCACTCAGACTCACGTCCATCGAGTCAGTGATGCCATCCAGCCATCTCATCCTGGGTCGTCCCCTTCTCCTCCTGCCCCCAATCCCTCCCAGCATCAGAGTCTTTTCCAATGAGTCAACTCTTTGCATGAGGTGGCCAAAGTACTGGAGCTTCAGCTTTAGCATCATTCCTTCCAAAGAAATCCCAGGGTTGATCTCCTTCAGAATGGACTGGTTGGATCTCCTTGCAGTGCAAGGGACTCTCAAGAGTCTTCTCCAACACCAAAGTTCAAAAGCATCAATTCCTTGGTGCTCAGCCTTCTTCACAGTCCAACTCTCACATCCATACATGACCACAGGAAAAACCATAGCCTTGACTAGATGGACCTTAGTCAGCAAAGTAATGTCTCTGCTTTTGAATATACTATCTAGGTTGGTCATAACTTTTCTTCCAAGGAGTAAGTGTCTTTTAATTTCATGGCTGCAGCCACCATCTGCAGTGATTTTGGAGCCCCCCAAAATAAAGTTTGGAGCCCAAAAAATAAAGTTTGACACTGTTTCTACTGTTTATCTGCATAGTGGAATATAATTCAGCAGTACAAAAGGATAAACTACTAATAAATGCAATAACATCTCAAAAACACGATTTAAGTGAAGCTAGACATGAGAGTATACATGCTCCATGATTCCATGTACCTGAAACTATAGAATAAAATTAATCTATAGTCATAGAAATCAGAAAGAGATGGCCTAATAAGGGGCTTAAGGAAACTTTCCGGGATAATGGAAATGGGCTGTCCTTTAAGTGGTGGGGTTACCTAGGTGTATACAACTGGTAAAACTCATCAAACCAAATGCTCAATATTTTAAGATCTTGCATTTTATTATATGTAATTCATATAATATTAATTCTTTAAACTATTTGCATAGCCTAGTTTTAGAGCCTACATTCTTAAAATACTCCCCAGTTTTAGGGAGGAAAAAACAGGAAGTGACTGCGTGGGGAAATTTATTAAAATAAAATGAATGAATTTAAATTAGCAGTCTAACCCTTTTGCTTTCTGAGAAACCCACAGCTTCTGCATGCACGTGTGCTAAATCACTGTCATTTACAACTCTTTGTGACCTCATGGGCTATAGCCCAACAGGCTCCTCTGTCCACGGGATTTTCCAGGCAAGGCTACTAGAGTGGGTTGCCATTTCCTCCTACAGGCAGAGCTCCTGAGGTTGGTCTATATTTGTGTGGACATGTGGTTGAATTAGAGGCCTTAGATTGTTTTTGTGGTTACAGTTCATTACGGCCTGCACCTATGTGGAACCTACTATACACTAGGTCCTTGACGTGCCGTGTTTCCTAAAGTGGCCTGTTGGCTCCCCAAGGGACAGGTGTTTTAGCTCCTCTTTCCTCTGCCTTCCTCTGCAATATGGCTTATTTTTCCCTTGATTGCTCACATGATGATGTCTGTACAGAGTGGGTGGTGAGTAAATATTTGGTGAATGAATGGATGAAGAAATGAGTTCTTGAATATCAGGTGTGTGAAAATCTAAATGAATAGAAGAACTCAGTGTCTCATTTCTGTTTAAAAAATAAATGTTGTCATATACCTGACCTTTAAAAACAAAACTAAAAAAACTATAACTTTACTCTCTATGAACTGAAGAGAACAAGAGAAGATATAGGAAAAAATGGCCTCATTTTCTGTCCCTTTTACTTCTGATATCAAAGGCCAAACTGATGACAACTGGTCTAGTGGTTGGCCTTTGGATTATTAAAAAATATTTTGCAAGAAATAAGCTTGGCTTATAGAACCAACAATGAGATAACCGACTTCAGTAAGAATGACAGCAACAGTTGATATTTCTGGGAGAAAACACTAACCAAAACAAGAACCCAAAAAGTCCCTTCCAATCTCAAGAGGCACTGGGATGTAAAAGAGATTAAGTTTAGCTGTAGATGCCAACAGAGAGAGTCTTTGGAAAATGTGTTTAGTGAGAATCTTTTGTCAAAATTTACTAACAGCCAATATTTTTTCTATGGCATATAAAGTGGCAACATAAAATATTTAATGATTTTAATCGAGGATAGACTAGTAGAAATGAAACAGAATTAACCTTGGTCAAATACATCATCCTTTGAATACTTAATATTGTGAATTAATGAAGTGATAAAAGAAAATAAGTTTAAATAAGTCACTGTGTTGAAAAATAGAATATGATGGACAATTGATGAGTCAGCAACCAAATATTATAAAAAGAAGTCCTATTTTGATTCTATAAATTTGATGAACAATATAAAAACTCATTAAATTCTTGGAAACTCACATGAAACTAAATTTTTTGTTCTGATTCTAAAATTTAAAAGGTTAGGTAATTTAAATCCATTGGCTTATTTTAATAAAAATTTAAAAGAAATGTATTGCAAATTAAGGAAGAATATTAACGATATATTTTATTCATTTCTGTCATTCCATGGAATTTATGATTTCCTCCAAGAATACCTAGTCCATTGTGAAATAGAAAACAAACAGTGTTGTCTTTAGACTATAAACAGGACACGGGGAAGGGGGTGGTGAGAGGGAGAGTTTCCCGAGAGGGAGAAGTTGCAGATACACAGGCTTCTGCCTCCTACATTGTTCAACTGGCACTGAACCACAGATTTGGTTTTGAGCTACCTGATGACCAAATCAAAAAGAAAAAACAATTTATTGACATGATTTAAACAAAATTTACATTAACTATAATGACCTTAAGAAAAGAGTACCCTAACTAGGAAAAAAAATAAAACAACACACAACTCTTAGAGCTAAAAGAAGTGTTTGTATGTGTGTGTTGATTTCAGAAGACTGAGGAACAAAATGGACAATGTTTTCAACAACTCCCTTTGGTTAATAAAATAGAGAATTTTGTTCTGGCATTTCTTCTTAACGTCAAGCTGGAGGAGACAATGATGTTTATGAAGAGGCCAAGACAAAGAAGGATGGATTGGGTGGTAAACGACCTGCCCAGTCCTCCAGAGCATGCCTCTCCTGTGTATCGAGTTGTAAGGAATTTGGGGTTATCGTCTCTGACATAGGTCTTCTGCGAGGGTATTGGGTGGTGATTGCACAGCTCTAAGTAGAAGAAGAGTGTTGGCACTTGGATGAAAATTGAGATGCCAAACCAGGCAAGGATGTAGCACATGGGGAAGGGTCAGAAATGGCCAATGGCTGCGTGAGTATGACGTCCTCCCGTGGTCAAGAGTCCATAGATGTGGATAACAAGGTACCCTTGGACTTGGCAGTCCAAAGACTTGACACCACCTTTTAAGTGGCCATCATAAGCAAGATCTCCTAAGTTCTCTCTGGGTCTGTTCCCTCACCCTGCAGTGGTGCTGGGAGGGGTAGCTTGTTCCCCACTCTTGGCATGTTTTTCCAAGTAGGAGGTGTGGCATTCAGGACCTTCTCCGTCTCCTTACTCGCTTGCTCTAGGGGAGTGATTTTTTAAAAATATTTTCAGTTATTTATCTGGGGCTTCCCTGGTGGCTGAGACAGTAAAGAATCCACATGCAATGCAGATGACCTGAGTTCGATCCCTGGATTGGGAAGATCCCCTGGAGAAGGGATTGGCAACCCACTCCAATATTCTTGCCTGGAGAATCCCGTGGACAGAGGAGCCAGGCAGGCTACAGTCCTTGGTCACAAAGAGTCAGACACAACTTAGCACATTTATTTGCTTATCTTCTTTTATAAAATTCATTTATTTTTAGTTGGAGGATAATTGCTTTACAATATTGTGTTGGTTTCTGCCATACACCAACATGAACCAGCCATAAGTATACACACGTCCCCTCCCTCCTGAACCTCTCTCCCACCTCTCACCCCAACATATACACTACCATATGTAAAGTAGATATTGTTGGGATTCAGTTGCTAAGTCACGTCTGACTCTTTGCGACCCTATGAACTGTAGCACGCCAGGATTCCCTGGCCTTCACTATCTCCCAGAGTTTGCTCAAACTCATGTCCATTGAGTCAGTGCTGCCATCCAACCGCCTCATCCTCTGTTTCCCCCTTCTCCTTCTGCCCTCAGTTTTTTCCAGCATCAGAGTACTTTCCAATGAGAAGGCTCTTTGCATCAGGTGGCCAAAGTATTGGAGCTTCAGTTTCAGCATCAGTCCTTCCAATGAATATTCAGGGTTAATTTCCTTTAGGATTGACTGGTTTGATCTCCTTGCAGTCCAAGGGACTCTCAAGAATCTTCTCCAGCGCCACAGTTCAAAAGCATCATTTTGCTGTATGACTCAGGGAGCTCAAACTGGTGCTCTGTGACAGGGGAGTGATTTATCATATTGATATGTTTAGGAAAAACAAACTGAAATGTGTGTGACCCACCTCTCCCCTTTTTCTTCTGCAGAGCCAACTGTCTGCCTGCAGGAAGCAGTTCTCTCCCCCCTCTTCACTGGATGGGCCATCTTCCCGGGTCCAGCATACCTGTACCGGGGAGAGCAATTCTGCCTAATTCTGGGGCTCTCATGCTTAGCAGTGTCCTGCCAGTTGGCCTTTATTGGTGATAAAGGTTTTATTTCAGCTCCCTTCTGCCAGTCCTTTGTCTCAGGTGAAGCAGGATGCTATCTATTGACCCCTTTGGGTAGGCTCCAGGAGTTGGTGATGGACAGGGAGGCCTGGCGTGCTGCAGTTCATGGCGTTGCAAAGAGTCAGACATGACTGAGCTACTGAACTGAACTGAACTGAAGAGACCCCAACAGGACTGCCTATGTTTAAATCATAGCCATCTGGCCCTGGGTGTGAGGTCTAACTAAGATAATGAAATAGCACAGCAATGCTATGGGGGCAGTGGCTGGTTTGGGGAGTTATGCTCTTGGTTGTTTTCCCCAGATCCTTCTAGTCCAGAGGTATCATTGAGTAATACCGGTCACAACGTCGATAATAAGACAATGATCTTTGACACTGAAAGTGAAACAGTGGAGTCTTAGGCATTTTCCCTCCAAATCCTTCCCTCCTGGCTTAAGGGGTCTGCAGATGCCTGATGAGAACAGCTGTCTTCCTGGGGCTACCTCTAGTGTTCTGCTCCGCGGTACGACTGCATTTATCTTGTCTGTTAGATGCGTCTCTTTATCTCAAGATTCTTTCCAACAGCACTATCGGGCCAAAGCCTGGTGAAAAATATAGGGTTTCTAGAAGCAGGTGCCAAATTAATAAGCATTATGAATAGCCAAGTGTGAAAGGTCCTCTTGGACCCGTGTGCAGGGTACAGAGATGGCGGGGCAGGCTCCCCCAGGTGGCTGTTTCTGCCGAAGAACAGGACTGACACAAACGCCGCGTCTGGAAACGTGGTTTCCCAGCATGGCTTCGTCTGCCTTCCCCATCTGCTCCAGAAGCATTATTCTGGGCACCTTGACAGGAGGAGGACTCCAAATGAAAAGAAAAACAACAAACAAGTGTGTGTGTTTTTTATCATCTCCAGATACCTTCGGCTCAGGGATATGAATGAAAACCCGTTATCTTGTGACCTTTCAGGTTTACTCCAGGAGGAGGACAGAAGGAAAAACAAAATTATGAAAACAAGCACAAAAGGTGCCATCTTGTTTCTTTTCTGTCCTTGTTTGCTCTTTATTTAAAAAGAGAAGCAAAAGAGGCTTCTGGTCTTTAAGCCAACCTGTTGACAGACAGTTTGCTTTGATTTGATGCGTACTTCATTTGCATGAATAAAAAGTAGCAGGAGAGTGTTGTGACTTCACAGTAATATAAAAGCTATTAGAGGGGCCTTGATCATTAGCTTCTTTGTCACAGGGCAATTGTATCTTGCTTTCAATCACCAAATGCCATTTAAAACCTTCTCCAAAGCTGTGGAGATTGACAGACTATACAGATTCCTTCACTTCGGGGCAGGCTGAGTCAGCTGCAGATGGTAACGTTCACCAGATCCCAAAATGAAAAGAAAAGTGACTTCTAGATAAATTAGAGTGTCTACTCAGTCAAGGACAAGTGGAGAAGGGCAGTGTCATCCTCTAGAGCCAGGGAGCTGAGAAAGCCAGGAGGAAGAGCGTGACTTTCCTTCTCCCTTTCCCAGGGGTAGGACAGGCACTTCGTGCACCTTACCTGACTAACAACGCAGGTGGTTCCTCCCCAGAGGGAACGGACTCTACCAGGGAGGCCCCAGTCTCCTCAGTATGCTCAGTGCTGCTGAGGCCAGTTTCAGTTGTTAAGGAGGGTATTGAGACTTAGGAGGTATTCTTAATAGAGCGGGATCACGGTGGCAGTGTTTGGTTTGGCTCTATCCTCACACCAATCTTAGGCAAATTTGTGAGGTTTATGGGTTTTCAGTGGTGCCACATTTTTATTTCAGAGCCTTTTTTCCCTCCTTAGCAGAACATTCTCAGTTCTGCCTTTCACAGGTACAAAAACTGATTAATAGTATAGAGTGTTATTGTTCCTAGGGGTTATAATTTACCAGAGATGGAAGCCTTGGCTTTTTCTGAGAGAGCTTCCAGGAATCTTTGGAACAGTGGGTGGAATAGGGTTTGAGGTAGGGGAGATAGATCTATGTAGAAACTGCTGGAGTCCCACCACATAGAGAGAATATTCAAGCTCTCCAGGGGCCAGGAATGTATGTTGATGGTGAGAAAAGTAGCTGGATTTCAAGTCTGATTAGTAATACTTGCTAGCATATGAGGTTGGCTGCTTATAATAGAAACTCAAAATAAGAATGGCTTTGTTGTTGTTCAGTTGCTCAGTTGTGTCCGACTCTGCAATCCCATGGACTGCAGCACACCAGGCTTCCCTGTCCTTTACCATCTCCCAAAGTTTGCTCCGTTGAGTCAGTGATGCCATCCAACCATCTCATCCTTTGTCTCCCCCTCCTCCTTTTGTCCTCAATCTTTCTCAGCATCAAGGTCTTTCCCAATGAAGCGACTCTTCGCATCAGGTGACCAAAGTATTGGAGCTTCAGCATCAGTCCTTCCAATGACTATTCAGGGTTGATTTCCTTTAGGATTGACTGGTTGGATCACCCTGT
This sequence comes from Ovis canadensis, assembly GCF_042477335.2. NCBI lineage: Eukaryota > Metazoa > Chordata > Mammalia > Artiodactyla > Bovidae > Ovis > Ovis canadensis. The sequence continues at coordinate 80,565,412 of NC_091256.1, forward strand.
TGTCCAAAGGACTCTCAAGAGTAGATTATACCAATAGCAAATGTCTTTCCCATGGAACAGTCTGGAAGAAAGTGCTTCAGTGCTTGGATGGTGGCTTTGCTGTTTGAGATCGTCTAGGGGCCCAAGCTCATGTTGACATTTTGCTCTGCCTTTGCGAGTATGGCCTACACCAGCTTGATCCAAGGTGCCTCTTCCCCACATTTACACTGAAAACAGCAAAAGGGAGGAAGGGGGACACACACCTCCTTTTTAGGAGGTGACTCGAAGTTACACACATGGCTTCTGCTCATGTTGCTTTGGCTGGGTCTTTCCATATCAGCTGGAGGGGAGGTTGGAAAGTGTCATCTTTATTTGTGTAACCGTGTGCCCTGTGAAAGAGAAGAGGAGATGGTCATTGAAGACTCACTAACAGGCCTGATGGGCAGGTTTGAGGAGATGTTGGAAGGCTGTAGCCACTTGCGTGGGTATGCAGCGAACGGTGTTTGTGTGGCACTGGGGGTGGACCAGGCAGTAAGAAGTCTGGATGCTCCGTCTCATGTGATTTCACTTCTGTTCAGTTCAATTCAGTTCAGTCGCTCAGTCATGTCCAACTCTGGAACCCATGAATCGCAGCATGCCAGGCCTCCCTGTCCATTACCAACTCCAGAAGTTCACTCAGCCTCACATCCATCGAGTCAGTGATGCCATCCAGCCATCTCATCCTCTGTCATCCCCTTTTCCTCCTGCCCCCTCCCTCGCAGCATCAGAGTCTTTTCCAATGAGTCAACTCTTTGCATGAGGTGGCCAAAGTACTGGAGTTTCAGCTTTAGCATCATTCCTTCCAAAGAAATCCCAGGGCTGATCTCCTTCAGAATGGACTGGTTGGGTCTTCTTGCAGTCCAAGGGACTCTCAAGAGTCTTCTCCAACATCACAGTTCAAAAGCATCAATTCTTCGGCACTCTGCCTTCTTCACAGTCCAACTCTCACATCCATACATGACCACAGGAAAAACCATAGCCTTGACTAGACGGATCTTAGTCGGCAAAGTAATGTCTCTGCTTTTAAATATATTATCTAGGTTGGTCATAACTTTTCTTCCAAGGAGTAAGTGTCTTTTAATTTCATGGCTGCAATCACCATCTGCAGTGATTTTGGAGCCCGAAAAAATAAAGTCTGACACTGTTTCCACTGTTTCCCCATCTATTTCCCATGAAGTGATGGGACCAGATGCCTTGATCTTAGTTTTCTGAATGTGGAGCTTTAAGCCAACTTTTTCACTCTCCTCTTTCACTTTCATCAAGAAGCTTTTTAGCGCCTCTTCACTTTCTGCCATAAGGGTGGTGTCATCTGCATATCTGAGGTTATTGATATTTCTCCCGGCAATCTTGATTCCAGCTTGTGTTTCTTCCAGCCCAGTATTTCTCATGATGTACTCTGCGTATAAGTTAAATAAGCAAGGTGACAATATATAGCTTTGATGTACTCCTTTTCCTATTTGAAGCCAGTCTGTTGTTCCATGTCCAGTTCTAACTATTGCTTCCTGACCTGCATATAGGTTTCTCAAGAGGCAGGTCAGGTGGTCTGGTATTCCCATCTCTTTCAGAATTTTCCACAGTTTCTTGTGATCCACACAGTCAAAGGCTTTGGCATAGTCAATAAAGCAGAAATAGATGTTTTTCTGGAACTCTCTTGCGTTTTCCATGATCCAGTGGATGTTGACAATTTGATCTCTGGTTCTTCTGCCTTTTCTAAGACCAGCTTGAACATCAGGAAGTACACGATTTATGTATTGCTGAAGTCTGGCTTGGAGAATTTTGAGCATTACTTTACTAGCATGTGAGATGAGTGCAACTGTGCAGTAGTTTGAGCATTCTTTGGCATTGCCTTTCTTTGGGATTGGAATGAAATCGGACCTTTTCCAGTCCTGTGACCACTGCTGAGTTTTCCAAATTTGCTGGCATATTGAGTGCAGCACTTTCACAGCATCATCTTTCAGGATTTGAAAGAGCTCAACTGGAATTCCATCACCTCCACTAGCTTTGTTCGTAGTGATGCTTTCTAAGGCACACTTGACTTCACATTCCAGGATGTCTGGTTCTAGGTGAGTGATCACACCATTGTGATTATCTGGGTCATGAAGATCTTTTTTGTACATTTCTCCTGTATATTCTTATCACCTCTTAATATCTTCTGCTTCAGTTAGGTCCATACCATTTCTGTCCTTTATCGAGCCCATCTTTGCATGAAATGTTCCCTTGGTATCTCTAATTTTCTTGAAGAGATCGCTAGTCTTTCCCATTCTGTTGTTTTCCTCTATTTCTTTGCATTGATCGCTGAAGAAGTCTTTCTTATCTCTTCTTGCTGTTCTTTGGAACTCTGCATTCGGATGCTATATCTTTCCTTTTCTTCTTTGCTTTTCACCTCTCTTCTTTTCACAGCTATTTGTAAGGCCTCCCCAGACAGCCAATTTGCTTTTTTGCATTTCTTTTCCATGGGGATGGTCTTGGTCCCTGTCTTTTGTACAGTGTCACAAACCTCATTCCATAGTTCTTCAGGCACTCTATCTATCAGATCTAGGCCCTTAAATCTATTTCTCACTTCCACTGTATAGTCATAAGGGATTTGATTTAGGTCATACCTGAATGGTCTAGCGGTTTTCCCTACTTTCTTCAATTTAAGTCTGAATTTGGCAATAAGGAGTTCATGATCTGAGCCACAGTCAGCTCCTGGTCTTGTTTTTGCTGACTGTATAGAGCTTCTCCATCTTTGGCTGCAAAGAATATAATCAATCTGATTTTGGTGTTGACCGTTTGGTGATGTCCATGTATAGAGTCTTCTCTGGTGTTGGTGGAAGAGGATGTTTGCTATGACCAGTGCATTTTATTGGCAAAACTCTATTAGTCTTTGCCCTGCTTCATTCCACATTCCAAGGTCAAATTTGCCTGTTACTCCAGGTGTTTCTTTCTGGAGAAGGAAATGGCAACCCACTCCAGTATTCTTGCCTGGAAAATTCCATGGACTGAGGAGCCTGGTAGGCTACAGTCCATGGGGTCACAAAGAGTCGGACACGACTGAGTGATTTAACTTTCCTAACTTTCCTTTCCAGGTGTTTCGTGACTTCATACTTTTGCATTCCAGTCCCGTATAATGAAAAGGACATCTTTTTTGGGTGTTAGTTCTAAAAGGTCTTGTAGGTCTTCATAGAACCGTTCAACTTCAGCTTCTTCAGTGTTACTGGTTGGGGCATAGACTTGGATTCCTGTGATATTGAATGGTTTGCCTTGGAAACGAACAGAGGTCATTCTGTCGTTTTTGAGATTGCATCCAGGTACTGCATTTTGGACTCTTTTGTTGACCGTCATGGCTACTCCACAGGCTGCGCTTTGCTGGAGCAGCCGTGAAGAGATACCCCACGCCTAAGGTAAGAGAAACCCAAGTAAGATGGTAGGTGTTTCAAGAGGGCATCAGAGGGCAGACACACTGAAACCATACTCACAGAAAACTAGTCAATCTAACCACACTAGGACCACAGCCATGTCTAAGTCAATGAAACTAAGCCATGCCTGTGAGGCAACCCAAGATGGGCGGGTCATGGTGGAGAGGTCTGACAGAATGTGGTCCACTGGAGAAGGGAATGGCAAACCACTTCAGTATTCTTGCCTTGAGAACCCCATGAACAGTATGAAAAGGCAAAATGATAGGATACTCAAAGAGGAACTCCCCAGGTCAGTAGGTGCCCAGTATGCTACTGGAGATGAGTGGAGAAATAACTCCAGAAAGAATGAAGGGATGGAGCCAAAGCAAAAACAATACCCAGTTGTGGATGTGACTGGTGATAGAAGCAAGGTCCGATGCTGTAAAGAGCAATATTGCATAGGAACCTGGAATGTCGGGTCCATGAATCAAAGCAAATTGGAAGTGGTCAAACAAGAGATGGCAAGAGTGAATGTCGACATTCTAGGAATCGTGAACTAAAATGGACTGGAATGGGTGAATTTAACTCAGATGACCATTATATCCTGATGCTTAGAACAACCCTTTACATGGAAAGCTGAGTTTTGAACCTGGGCATTCTGTCCAGAGCCTGTTTCCCTGACAACCTGGACCAAACCCTATCCAAATCCCCATTTTTTTTCAAGGTCTCCATCACCTGTCAACCCCCTCCGCAAAACGACGGTCCCTCTGAGTTTGCTGTGTGAGCGACCATCTCCGCTCGTGTCTCACTTCACCCACGTACTATGCCAGCTCTGTGGCTCACAGGATCAGGTGCTTGTTTTCATGTCATCCTAGAATTCTTTCATGTCTCCCTGATATCTTCGTCTCCCAACTTTATCCTAAGCAACTTGTGGGTTCTGATCCTGACTGTGTCACCTACTGGGAGGTGATCACAGACCCGAATGATTGAAAATGTAAATATGACTTGGCAGCATTGCCGTGGGCAGGGGCAGTTTTCAAAATGCTGTATTTAACCACTGATCCACAAGACCACTGGCCAGGCAGGGCTTGGTCTTTTTCTCTAAGTTGTGTCCAACTCTTTGTGACCCCAGGAACTGCAGCCCACTGGGCTCCTCTATCCATGGAATTTTCCAAGCAAGAATACTGGAGTGGGTTACCATTTCCTTCTCCAGGGGGTCTTCCCTACCCAGGGATCAAACCTGCTTCTCCTGCATCGTCAGGCGAACTCTTTACCACTGAGCCACCAGGGAAGTCTGGCCAGGCAGGGTAGTCAATGGCTGTAAATATCTGTAATGCCTGGATTATACAAATGACTGAATATTAGCTCTAGTTGTAAAAAGAAAAATAGTGAATAGAGTTCTTTGTAAGCTGTACAGCTTGACAAACTCTGCATTATCAGTTTGCCTTCCATATCTCTTTTAGCTGCCACAAAGCCTAGCACGTTCTTATATACTTGGTACTTGATAAATCTCTGAATTAATGGATGAATGAGTAAATAATCAATGTGATGCATGCCTTCAACCTGCTGTTAAAGTCAGTGATTCCTGTTTTAGTTGCGTGAAGTACCCTGGGCCATCTCCTTGATTATTTGGTGGTGAGGGGGTCATGAATCTCTCAAACAGGTCTCCCACCACACTAAACTTTGAGTCACAGATTTGAACACCAAGTGATCTGAGTCATATTGCACCTTCAAAGAGACGGAGACAGGGACCTTGAAATCAGACTAAGGAAGCTGGCTCGGCAAGTCCAGTCTCCACTCCCCTGGGTCCCTGGTTCAGGTGAGGGGACTGGTGTCCTGCAAAGCCCAGCCTGGGAAGCTAGGGGCTCCGTGTGGCCGTTCTCCAAGGCAAGCAGCAGCCCCCGGGAGCCGCAGGGGATCGGCCTGGGTTGCCCTAGGGCCCACCTACCTGCCTGGCACTCGGAGCCTGTTGCTGAAAGTTCTTTCATCCTTCTGTTCCTTCTTCCGCTGCCATCACGCCGACAGCTGCGGGAGCACATGGAGGCCGCTTGGCAGCTGCTTGCCACAGATGCTGGGCTCTGTAATGTTCTTCTCCCCCCTCTGCTGCTGCTTCGGAGCGTTCCTCTGGATGCCACGATGTCTTCGTCTCTGCCTGTGGGAGGGGTGGGCGCTGAGGTGCTAGTGGGGTGTGAAGCCTTGGGGGATTGGGGCTGCTGAGTTGGCAATATGGCTAAGTCCTCAAGATCAGCTTTGCCTTTTTTCACACACAAGTGTCATCTTTAACTGTTCTGCATGCCTGAGAATGATTTCAGGCTGGCCTGGAGGAAAATAATGTTGGGATGTCTTTTTTTCTGCATTCTTGGAAGCCTTGCCTTCATCCAGGTCATCATTTTTCTGGGCTGCTTCCTTGCAGGGACCTCCCAACTGAACTGGCCTCTTTCCCTCTGATTTACCCCCTTTCTTCCACCTTCCATGGTGTTACCACACTGACTTTCCTGTAGCCAAATCTGACCATCTCTCTTCTTCTATTTTTTTGAATCCTCATAGCCTGGAAGATTAAATATGAACTTAGTGTGACTAAAAGGCCCTCCGTGACTCATCTCTGTTGCAGCCACATCTATTTTGACCGAAACAAATCAGCTGTTTCTTAACTCGATCTTGGACTTGTGTTCACACGGCCTAGGAGTTTTTTTCCTTCCTCTGTCTGTCTGTTTACCTGGTTCACTCCATCTGAGCCAGAGAGATCTCCAGGCATTCTTTTTTCAGTGTAGCCTCTCTCCTTTAACCTGTTCCTTGATGGATCAAACTGGAGAAGTTATTGACAGAACCATTTCTGTATCGAGATAACCATTCAGGCAAAGCTGCTGTTGGCTAAATGGCCTACTCTGTGCCAAGCGCTGGGACACAAACATGGGTGAGATTCAGTGCCAGTCCTCAAGGAGTTTGTGCGCAGTTGGAGAGATGGAGGAGGAAGCACACAATTAAAATGGAAAAAGCAACAAGCTCTACAACACAGGCAAGCACAGGATGTTGCAGGAATCAGATGCTCTTAGAACACCCTGATTTCCTTCTACTTTATTAGTCCTGTAATGAGTTTGTGTGTTTTCTGTTTATTTCTCTCCCCAACAATTTCTGAATTTCTTGAAGGCAGGGGCTATATCTTTCTTGAGTCGTACACTTCACGCCCACCTGACGTCCGGTACTGAACTTCAAGAAATGTCTTTGGGCAAATGCAGCTCCACCCATAAATGGTGTGTCCACATGAGGATGGCCTTGCAAGAGGCCCTGAACGTAGGGTCACCATGTGTCTCTCCAGGAGAGTGACAACCCCAAGGAGCGTCCTGGAATCCTCTGGGGTTGAAGGACACAGCAAAGAACACATGGGAAGTGAGGGGCCTGTAGTTTTTGAAATTTACTACCTTGTTTGCGGAAACTTGGTCCCTCTGTTTCAGCAATCCCCACCCTTTTTGGCATCAAGGACCGTTTTGGTGGAAGACAATTTTCCCATGAACTAGAGTGGTGGTGGGCGATGATTTGGGGATAATTCAAGCATATTACATTTCTTCTATACTTTATTTCTTTTTTCATAATTTACATTTTTATTCTTTAATAATACCCTTATAGATAATTTTTATTCATTGTTTACTGTCAAATCTTGGTCTTCATTTTTTTTTTTCTTTTGGTCTTCACTTTAAATGGATATATTTTCCTTGGGCATCTAGTAATATAAATCTTAGATAAAAAGACTTCCTATACAATGTTTTTTTTTTCTTTTTAAAAAAATTTTATTATTTTTTTTAACACCTAAAACATTTTGTACTGGGGAATACCTGATGAACAACGCTGTGATAGTTTCAGGTGAACAGTGAAGGAACTCAGCCACACATCTGCATGCATCCATTCTCCTCCAAGCCCTGCTCCCATCCAGGCGGGCACATGACGTTGAGCAGAATGCCATGTGCTATACAACAGGTTTCTGCTGGCTATCCATTTTAAATAGAGTAGTATTGTATGCTTTGTGTCTAATCTAATGCCACTCTGATCTAACAGGAGGCACCAGTCAGAGGCCCAGAGGTTAGAGATCCCTACTCTGCTTGTCCCTCATCTTTTCCCTCTCTCTTGAGAACCCATTTCCTCTGCTCTACTTTTCCCCTGTTTTGATGAGAGAAAGCATCCATTAAAGGACATCACATGTTATTTCAAAGAAAATTAAAGGGCTTCCCAGATGGCACAACTGTAGAGAGTCCACCTGCCAAGGCAGGAGATGCAAGAGCCACAGGTTCGATCCCTGGGTTGGGAAGATCCCCTGGAGGAGGAAATGGAAGCCCATTCCAGTATTCTTGCCTGGAGAATTCCATGGACAGAGGAGCCTGGAGAGCTATAGTCCATGGAGGTCCCAAGGGGTCGGACCCAACTGAGTACACACACACACACAGAGATACAAAAATTAAATTTTACATCACTGTAGAGAAATTAGAAAACTCTGGTAAGTACAAAGGAAAACAAGACCTTGAATAACCCCACCACCCAGCATTGCCTGAATCACTGCTATTGATGTGCTTGTTGGCGTACTACCTCTCAGACTTCTCTCTGCACACATGTCCAGAGAGTGTTTGAGTTAAGACTTTGGACTGAGGCTGCCTGAGTTTGAATCTTGGCTTCAGCATTTCCTGACTGGGTGACCGAGGCAATTTGGCTGGCTTCACCTCGTGGTGCACCCTCTCGGCTCAGTGGAGTTCACAGTAGGACTTGGAGCCCAGTGCTTTGGACAGACTGAAATAGTCTATCAGGTGCTTACAACACTGCCTGGTGCATAGTAAGTGTGTATAAATCTATTTAATGAATAAAGAGTTACTGTGGGCCTATTTTGTGCCAGGCACTTTTCTAGACAACGTTTAACATTTAGCCAAAAGGGCCACTGCTAGTATGCAGTGTATATCCTGGTTGAACCACCGAATACATTAACTAGCTTTGGTGTTACAAAGAGTATCAGATTAAGTACTGCATCGATTCTGCTTTTCTCATTTACAACATCTTGCTATGTATTATAACATTTTTCAGCATCATGAAATCTTGTATTATTCCTATAATAGTGATATAGTATTTCATTGAATGGACACCATATTTTATTTACCAGTCTTCTTTTACTAGGTATTTAAATAGCTTCCAATTTTTCATATTTTCAAAACCCAGTACAATGAAAGCCTTATACACACGACTTTATGCACTAACCTGGGTATTCCATCAAGAGATGCAAGTGAAGTCACATCAGGGAGCATGCATGTGTGTAGTGTTTCTGGTAGACGTGGCCTCCTGAGACGATTTTATGGACCAAACTACCATCCCTAGTGCTGGACTCGAGAGAACGGTTCTCCACACTCTCATCTGAACCAATGCTGAACTTTTTTATTCTTTCTAGATTTTGTAAATTAGGGCAAACACCATATTATATCATTTTTATTTGCATTTCTTTAGTTTCAGGTGAGGCTGATTTCATATGTTTGTATATAATAGTATTTGTATTTCTGGATATGTTTATATCTTACAATATTAGATAATTATATATATGTGCTTGTGCTAAGTCACTTCAGTCCTGTCTGACTCTTTGTGACCCCATGGACTGTAGCCCACCAGGCTCCTCTGTCCATGGGCTCCTCCAGGCAAGAACACTGGAGTGGATTGCCATGCCTTTCTCCAGCAGATCCGTCCCATCCGGGGATCAAGCCTGGGTCTCCTGCACTGCAGGCAGATTCTTGACCATCTGAGCCACCATAGTGTTTATGTTTTTTATTGGCTATTTGTATTTCTTATTTTCTTTTTTAAAATATTTTTTTGATGTGGGAATATTTTTCAAAGTCTTTATTGAATGTGTTACAACATTGTTTCTGTTTTATGTTTTGTTTTTTTTGGCTGCGAGGCACGTGGGATCTTTGCTCAGGGACCAGGATCAAATCCTCACCCTTGGCATTGGAAGGTGAACACTTAACCGCTGGACAGCCAGGGAAGTCCCTGTATTTCTTACTTTCTTTGTTGATCACTTGTGTCCCTTAAAACCTCTGACTTTGATAAGATGATCTTGGATGTTGCTTAGACTGAATAGTCTTTCTCTGCAAAAGGCCTAACCCTTGTTAAGCTTCGTGAGGTAATGGTTTCAAGGGACATGTGCCCAGCCTTCTCTGCGATGTATTTACATTTTCCACTAAAAACGTCTAATGTTATAAATCTGACTCTCCCGCACTTCGGCAGTGATGTGGTTTTAATACTAATGAACCGCTTTTTGTGCATCTCAGGCAGAGCAGGGGCCACTTTGGCGGAGACGGAAAGCTGCCAGGTGTTGTCTGGTTGTGTGTGATGGATGTATGAATCCGGTGCATACCTGTGCTTCCCTCTACCGTAACTGTTGGCCTAACTGACTGTGCATGTGTGTCTGCCTGTGTACATGTCTGTATCTTGAGCTGAGATCAGAAAACCATATGTGTATTTTGGGGTGTCTGTGAAGTTACATAAGTACCTTTGTATTTCCATGACCTGAATCTATCTCCCAAGGGATGTTTAGTTCAAAATTTACTTCTTTTAGGAAGACTGTCCTGATTCTCCACTCATCCTCAGATTACTTCCCTCTGAACTTCCTGAGCACATGTGTTTCACATCTAAACTGCAAATGCATTGCTCAAAGCATGTCCTCAATAACTCATATAAAGTTTTTCTCACATAAGAACCCTCTCCCTTTGCCTCTGACCACTTGGAAATGAGATTCCGGGCTTTATCACATCCCCTCCAAACAGATCCAACCCACGAAGCATTAGGGAGTAATATAAAACTGGCTGCAGTTTTATGGGGAGATGGAGGAGAAAGCTACATGACACAACACCCAGCAATAAATAAAGACAAAGATCTTCACTTTTTCTTGTCAGAGTTCCTCTTTAGTCATGGGGAGGTTGAGATGGTCGGATGGCATCACCAACACAATGGAAGTGAGTCTGAGCAAACTCCAGGAGACAGTGAAGGACGGGGAAGTCTGGTGTGCAACAGTTCACGGGGTTGCAGAGAGTCAGACACAGCTTAGTGACTGAACAACAACATGGGCCTCTGGGTCTCCTCCCTCTCTCTGAAGCTTTCCCTAAAGTAGCCACTGAACATCTCCTCCTTTCCTTGTCAGAGAAATTCTGAATTTCTCCGTCAAAGCCCTCAGCTGATTGTAATGTCCAGGAAAGCCAGCATTTTTCCCATCAAAAATGAACCTCTCTCTGTAGGAGAATGTACTGCTAAGATAAATACGTTTTTTCCCCAAGTTGTTCCAGCAAGCTACGTCCCCAGGATTTACTTTGTCTCTTCATCCAGTTTCATGAGGACTGTCTTCTATTCATTTTATGTGCTTCTCAGCCTCCTTTTCTTCCCATGATTTTCTCCAGGGCTTGGCACAGAGTAGGTCCTCAATAGATGCTTGCCAACCAGTAAGGAATCTCCTCTGTATTCCCATTACTTAGCTCATCATTTGGAACTTAGAAGGCACATGACTATTCAGACAGATAGGTGATGAAGCCTTGGTCTGTGTACCTCAGGAAGGCAGTGGGTAAGATGATGTGGCCAGCTGGACCCTGAGCTACTGGTACGCTCACCGCTTTCCAGGACATGGACAGCTCTGTGAGGCCCAGTCACTCGTGCCCTTCTAGTCCATTTTCTTTTTACTCTAGTTGGCTTGTTGGGTCATCTTCTCTAATTCTCTTTGTGTCTTCCTTCATAAAGAATCAGGCTGATCCAGGAGGGAATTTCCAAGATCCACATCCTAGAATATGATACCAGGGAACTCCACCTCCTGCCTTGTCCCTCCAATAATGTGGTTCCCCCCAGCCTCCCCTATGTGGGGCCTGAACTGTCTGCAGCCCTGTTCTTTCCCATTTCTCCCTAGGCCTCCTTTGACCATGCAAGGGTCAGGAGAAGGAAGATTTCAGGAGACAAAGGTAGGGGTATATTGATTGTATGAAGGGCAGAAGGGGCAGGAGAGGGATATGGGCCAGAAAAGAGGATTCCACAGAGAAGAGAGGTAGGCCTCTCCTACTTGGAAATAAAGATGGCTGGATGATTGGGTCAAATCCATCTCTTGGGAGTTTTCATATTACTCCTTGCTCTGTGCCATGGTGTTTCCTCCTGACTTCTTTTTTTCCTCTTGACTTCCTATTTATTTATTTTTGAAACATACAAAATGGAAAAAAAAATCAAAAAAGTATGAAATGGTGGGAGTCAGAAAGAAATGTCAGGGTATCTTGCTTTTTTTGCTTTTCCTTTTTTCAGGGTATCTTTTGATCCAACACCTCCGGAAATCTGGAGGTCAGCCTAGATGCTGGGGCTCATTACCCAGATAAATAGTCTAAAATCTGTAAGGATAAACAACTCTCCATCTCTCTCCTCTTCCCCTGCTAATACTCACTTTGAAGTTCAGTTCAGTTCAGTCACTCAGTCGTGTCTGACTCTTTGTGACCCCATGAATCACAATACGCCAGGCCTCCATGTCCATCACCAAATCCTGGAGTTCACTCAGACTTACGTCCATCGAGTCAGTGATACCATCCAGCCATCTCATCCTCTGTCATCCCCTTCTTCTCCTGCCCCTAGTCCCTCCCAGCATCAAAGTCTTTTCCAATGAGTCAACTCTTTGCATAAGGTGGCCAAAGTACTGGAGCTTCAGCTTTAGCATCATTCCTTCCAAAGAAATCCCAGGGCTGATCTCCTTCAGAATGGACTGGTTGGGTCTCCTTGCAGTCCAAGGGACTCTCAAGAGTCTTCTCCAACACCACAGTTCAAAAGCATCAATTCCTTGGCGCTCTGCCTTCTTCACCGTCCAACTCTCACATCCATACATGACCACAGGAAAAACCATAGCCTTGACTAGATGGACCTTAGTCAGCAATGTAATGTCTCTGCTTTTGAATATGCTATCTAGGTTGGTCATAACTTCTCTTCCAAGGAATAAGCATCTTTTGATTTCATGGCTGCAGTCACCATCTGCAGTGATTTTGGAGCCCGAAAAAATAAAGTCTGACACTGTTTCAACTCTTTCCCCATCTATTTCCCATGAAGTGATGGGACCGGATGCTATGATCTTCGTTTTCTGAATGTGGAGCTTTAAGCCAACTTTTTCACTCTCCTCTTTCACTTTCATCAAGAGGCTTTTTAGCTCCTCTTCACTTTCTGCCATAAGGGTGGTGTCATCTGCATATCTGAGGTTATTGATATTTCTCCCGGCAATCTTGATTCCAGCTTGTGCTTCTTCCAGTCCAGCGTTTCTCATGATGTATTCCGCATATGAGTTAAATAAGCAGGGTGACAATATACAGCCTTGACGTACTCCTTTTCCTATTTGGAACCAGTCTGTTGTTCCACGTCCAGTTTGAAGACCCCTTCTTTTTTCTGCCTTTTTACCAAGAGCTAGCTTTCACAGAATTATAGGGGACACAAATGAGTGCTAAATGAAGATTACCGTTTTCTTATATGATAATTTTTAGTGACCATATGTGTTTCTTTTTTCTTCTCTGATGGTCTGGTTATAGGAATTTCCCAACCAGCCTGGCATATCTGCCCTTGCCTGGATCAGACTCATCCTGCACCTCTGCTTCTGAAACTCATGCATTTCTATTTATTCTTTAAAAATTGCGTTTGATTTTGGTAAGAATACTTGATGTAAGATTTATTCTCTTAACAAATTTTTAAGCTTATAGTACAGAATTCTTAACTGTCTTAAGTATAGGTACTTTGTTGAGATGGACTTCCCAAGTGGCACTAATGGTAAAGAGCCTGTCTGCCAATGCAGGAGATGTAAGAGACACAGATTCCATCCCTGGGTTAGGAAGATCCCCTGGAGAAGGGCATGGCAACCCACTTCAGTATTCTTACCTGGAGAATCCCATGGACAGAGGAGCCAGGCAGGCTACAGTCCATAGAGTCACAAAAAGTCAGACACGACTAAAGGGACTGAGCATGCACACACTTTGTTAAGATATATATATATATATATATATATATATATTATATATATATTTAAGTAAGTTACAATGTTGTCCAGTAGATCTCCAGAGCATATGTATCATCTCAGCCCAAACTTCATACCCACCATTTGGTAACTCTTCACTTCCTCCTCCCCTGACAGCTGCTGTTCCACTCTTTGATCCTATGAATTTGACTGTTTTAGAAACCTTAGATAAATTTTGTGGTATTTGTCCTCCTGTGACTGGTTGATGTCACTTAGCATAATGTCTTCAAGGTTCTTAAGCCCATGCATTTAAGCCCCTCCTATTCTTTTGTGATGGGGTATCTCAAAGAGTTCTTGCCAGTCTCTGCTTTGTCAATATCCCAGCCACTTCTTGATAATTCACTAGCCTCCTGAACCCTGGAGTCTGGCTCTCTAAACCCATGGTGCATCCCCTAAATCTTTTCCCTGAGTGTCCCCAGACCCTTGTCTTGCCCCGTGGGCCACACCTGCTCCTTGAAGCTCACCTGCCCCCTGTCTGCCCAGCTCTCTGGACTCCCCAGGCATCCAATCTACACCATTCCTACCAGCTCTGCCCTGCTGAGGCCCCTGCCTTGGCGGGACACGGCGCCTCTGATGACTAAAAATAGGAGTTGTATAAAAGAACGGTGGGACCCAAATAAAGTCTGAAGCAGGAAATATAATGATTCTCCGAAAATATGATTCTGTTGCTTCCACAGGGGCACTGTATCTGCTTCAAAGCATGTGAACTATCTTTATTTTGCATTCAAACTATCTTTTGGGGCCAGGTTTCCTTCATAACATGGCTTATTGCAAAATGGATCTGAAACCCTAGGGAGTTTATCTGTAGTTAGGTGTTTTTTTTTTTTTTTTCTTTCCAGTAACTGTGGGTCGGAGGTATTCCAGCCATTATTGACTAAAGGACTACTCTGTTTTATGACATCTAATCAGATGGATGTCCCACTGGTAGGACAGATTGTGTCCCTTTTTTTCCCTCTGGACTGAGGAGATAAAGAGATAAAATTCATAGGTTGTGTTATTTTTTTTAAAAAAATCAACAGCCTAGCTCCCCATGAGATCTTCACGTGAGCCTGTTATGCATGAGAGGCTAGCCTTAATGGGAGAGACTGAAGGGCTTGTGAGCAGGACATTTTGTCCTCTGAATGGCTAGGCTTGGTCTGGTCCAGAAAAATTTCTATTCAAGGTCATCTTGGATACTGATGGTTCAAAGAAAAATGGCAAAATCTGAATGTGCTGTTCCCAGATGCCTTCACTTGCCCGAGAAGCCAAGTGAAACTTCCGTTTGGAGTTAGACAGGATCCCCGTGCTAAAATATTAGACAAATAATGTCTCAGGGTTTTCATTTCCTGTTACATAAAGTGGGCCTGATAATAGCAGCCATGACAATTTCCCAGGTCCCTGATGAGACCCCAGGCAGGCCTGGGTTTATATGAAACATCAAGTTCTATTCAAAAGCAAGGTATCATTGCAGCCTTTGTTACAATGCAACTTAAGCACCCCAAACTTCCCTTTAGCATATGCTATCAACTCGAGCATCCCTACCATTATGAAACTACATATGGTTTCACCCCCATGTCATTTCTTGAGACTGCTTGTGTCTTGAAGTAGGATTACCTTTTATTTGTCCTGAAACTTCCTCCTTCAAATCAAAAGCTGTCCCCTGGGTTCAGGGTTTGGGGATTTGTGAACAAACATGTTTTCACTCTGCCTGCCCTTTTCATGGTTGTTTAAGTGTCCCCTCATATTCCCTCAAGGTTTGTTTTTGCAGCATGAGGCCTAAGTCCTTCTGGAACAAAGTTTCCTCCATAACTATGATCAATGTGGGTTCTCTCTGAACCCCCTGTCCACTGGAAATCCATGTGTATCAGCAGCTGTCTTGTCTTCCTTAACTGTAAGCTTAAACACCTTCTAAGTAATATCTCAGCCCAATGTGTGCCAGAAAGCTATCTTCATAAACACTTAGAAAATTGATTTTGGTGAAGAATCTATGGCTGAGGACTCTAAGAAAAGTCAGTTACTTTCAGTGTCTCTGGCTCGTCAAGACTTAAGGCTTAAGAAACCTCTAGGAAGACACCCCAGGGTTGCTGAAGACTTTGGTAGGCAAGCAGGGAAGAGATTTCATCATGAGATTTAAGAGGCTCAGGAAGGTAAGTGCCTAGAAACCCTTTCAAACAAGTCCACAGAGTTCTTTGAGACACATCTTTTGTTAAAATTAGAGGGCCAAGAGAGTCCCTTGGACTGCAAGGAGATCCAACAAGTCCATTCTGAAGGAGATCAACCCTGGGATTTCTTTGGAAGGAATGATGCTAAAGCTGAAGCTCCAGTACTTTGGCCACCTCATGTGAAGAGTTGACTCACTGGAAAAGACTTTGATGCTGGGAGGGACTGGGGGCAGGAGGAGAAGGGGATGACAGAGAATGAGATGGCAGGATGGCATCACTGACTCTATGGACGTGAGTCTGAGTGAACTCTGGGAGTTGGTGATGGACAGGGAGGCCTGGTGTGCTGCGATTCATGGGGTCGCAAAGAGTCGGACACGACTAAGCGACTGAACTGAACTGAACTTCTAGGCTCTGGGGCTGGCCCATCTGGTTGGAATCTTGGCTCTGCCATTTCCTATAGGTATGACTTTACCTCTTTATGCCATGATTTTCCTATCTGTAAAATGGGGACAATAATAGCAACCTACTTAACAGGTTTAAGTAGGAACTCTTAACCCTGCACCCTCGGAATGGAACTCATTCGTGTGTAGAGGACTTCCTGTATTACATATGGGGCACTTACCTTAGGCTGAGCCCTGTGATCAAGGTCTTATATTACCTAATTCAGTTCTTACAGCAAGCTTGTGAGAAAGGTGCTGTTTCTTTCCTATGGATGAAAAAGCAGAGGCTTGGGGAAACTGGTTAACTTGTACCACATCACATGGTTAGCAAAGGCAGCACCAGAAGTCAAAGCCCTTGTTCTTCACCACTTGATCTTCTGTGTTTTCATCTATGTTTCCATCAAGGGAATTTCTGATCTTAATTTCTTTTCTCAAGCAGGCATCATCTAGAATACTAGAGTTTATATTATCAGCTAGTAATTTGGCTTATGGAAAGGGTACTGGATTAGAAGTCAGGAGACCTAAATTCTGATCTAACTCTGCCACTGACTACACTAGCTGAGACGATGTGTTTACCTCTGTTGGGCTACCAAGTGGGGACTGGCAATGCCTGCTCTGCCTATCTCAGGGACTATGGTGAGGGTCACTTTCAAATTTATCCAGTAATGAGTGCTCATTGGAGGCTCAAGCTCATGCGAGCTGCATTTGCATGTATTTTTCATTATTGTTAAATAAACTTGTGCTGTGCTTAACTTAGGGGATGCTTGAAATGCAAGATACTGTTGTTCCTATGAGTTTGGACAATATGAACCAGTTTTACTTAGGGTCTGATTGCCCTCAGACAAGCTAACCATCAGCTGGGATGAACCCTATATTTCAGAGAGTGAACCTCACTCTAGGACCTTCCCTGGCTTTCAACCTTCCTCTTTCACCTGTTCAGTGATGAGGCATGTGAAGAGCTGCTTTGGAATCAGGATGCCGGCAAAGTCAAGGAGGTCAAACTGAGGCCTCCCCACGAAGATCTCTGCGAACCTGAGATCCTCACAAAGTGCTTCTATCCCTGCATCCATACAGTTGCTAGGGCGGGATGTTGGGTTGGTTCCATTCTTCACTAAGAGATTAGGTATCAACATGCGGAAGAAGGATTTGACCGCTAAGGCAATAAGAAAAAAGGAAGCCAGGATTCATATTCAGCTGGTATGTATCAGGGTGACAGATTTTTCCCAGTCAGAATCTGCTCCAATTGGTCAGCACCCACAGAGGGCTGCTTGTTATACGTACTGACTCTCACTCCTGGATAAAGCTCATTTGCTTTCTGGTTTTGCAGAGGCTCTTCTTGGTTCTGTGCTCTGCCTGGTCAACTCTTTCCCCATCTGCCTCCTGGGAACACAGAGGCAGCACAGGAAAGCGCACAGGGGCTCTGGGTGGGGCCTCACAGGGGCCGACACAATGGAGCAGGTCCCCATTACCCTGATGTCCCCGAGAGCCTGAGGCGATGAGTCCATTCAACTGGCTCAGCTCTGAGAACAGGAGCCGGATCTTCTTCAACCCTTCATCGTGACAATCCTGCCGATGTTTAAACGGTGCTCAAAATGCATTTGATGAATGAATAAACCCTCCAGAAAGTATCCGAGTTTCGGACACATTGTAGGGAGCTGTTGGCTTATTCGTGGTGGAAGTTAAATTAAAAAGACTAGATCACATCCCCCAGGGAATTCCAGTGTATAGTGGATAATTCCATCACTACATGACAAAGATAAAGGACATACAGATAGGCATTTTATGAGTGCAAACAGATTCAATTTTTAAAAGTCAAGGTCATCATTAAGTAAAACGAAAGAAGCAAGAGACAGCAAGGACAAGTAGAGTTTTTTTTTTTTTTTTAATTGGATGTAAAGTCTCCAGGAGAAGCAAATTCCTCTGGAAACAGCCCAGCCTGTGGCATTTCTTCTTTTTTCAAAGGCTGGTTTTGTTGGGTTTTTAACTGAGAGCCTCAGGATGGAAGGAGAAGCTATCTCCCCAGCACAGAGTTTTCCCCCTCTTTTCCAAAGGGAAGGCAGATTTGGGAAACTGGCACTGCCCCTACCCAGATGGCAGCCAGCAGCTGGCTCTGGCAAGGGCAAGTTCTCACTCCCGGCTGCTGGCTGCCCAGCCCCTCCCGTTTCCCCAGCAAGGCCGGGCCATTAGGAAGGAGAGAATGTGAGAGCCCTGCCATGCCAGCGGCTCCTCACCACCCTGACCCGGCTTCCCTGGCTCTGGCACCCGGGCCCACAGCCTGGGAGCCGGGGAGCGAACCCAGAGGCACCAGCCAGCAGCCTCAGCCTCCCAATTCCCACTTCAGCTGCTGACTTGGCCCCGTGCTGAACCGCATGATGGCCGCTGACATCCATGGGGCCGTAGCATGAGGGACAAAGAGTGACAGTGACTTCAGCGCGTGGCCTGGCCACAGCACTGCTGGCTGGTTGGGTACCAGGGCTCAGATGATCAGCCTGGTGGACCGTGGCTGCCCCTGTCCCGTACCAGACACCACCCCGTCGGCTGCCCCAGGGGCTTCACCGGAGGCACATTGTTCTTTTTCCCGTCTTTTCTTCCTTCTCCTTCCTCCTCCTCTCTCTTTCTTCCTTGCGTTCCCATCTCCTCTCCTCTTCGCCCCTCTTTTCTCTTCCATTCCTCCCTCTCCTCCAACCCCTCTCTCTTCACAGAGTGTCTTTCTCCTACATCCTCCCTTTCCTCCTCTTTACTCTTCAAACACGTATTGACTACACCTTCTCATCAGTCCCACTACTAGACTCTGGCAGGTCACAGATACCGTATACTTGGCCCTGCCCCTGACATTTGTACACGAGGTGAGTCTATGACAACTGATGAAGACAGAGTGTGTGAAGTACCAAACATGCCCTGACTCAGACAACAGAGGAAAGGGTCACTGGTTTCTGCCTGACCCATTTGGGGGAAAGGTTTGCTGAGGAGCTGCCATTTTTCAGTTCGATTGCTTACTCGGCTTTGTATATTCCTGAGGAAAGATATAGATTTCCAAGTCTGGTCGGAAAAATGGAAGCTTTGACTTTTGTTTCAGTTTCTGTTTATGAATTCAGATTCCAAGGCTTTGAATTTTCCTCAAATCCAATTTATCTGTTTTTTTTCCTATGATGGATAGTACTTTTGCTATCGTATCAAAGAGCTTTTTTTGCAACTAGCCGAATGTTGTAAAGATTTTCTGCTGTATTTTCTTTTAGAAATTTCATAAATTCGCAATTACATTTACAGTCTATGAACCATTTTGAATTAATTTTTGTATATAATAGGTATAGAGGGTGTTTTTGGTTTTGTTTTGTTTTGCATCGCCGTCGTTGAGTTGCTAAATCATGCCCGACTCTTTGCGACTCTGTGGACAGTAACTCGCCAGGCTCCTGCATCCATGGAATTCTCCAGGCAAGAATACTGGAGTGGGTTGCCATTTCCTTCTCCATTGTTTTTTTTTGCATGTTGACATCCAGTTCTTCTGGTACCATTTCCTGAAAAGACTATTCCTTCCCTATTGATTTGCCTTTGCATCTTTTCAGAAGTAAGCTGACTATATTTGTGTGGGTCCACTGGTGGATTCTTCGAGAGCATTTTAATGTCCAGTGTGTTATTGAACACATTCTGTCTCCGTGTCCTTGTCTCAAAATAAATGCATTCCTACTGTGTAAATAGCACCCTATGCAGGAACTAGAGTTACTACTTGACTGGGCAAAAGAAAAGAAGTTTGGGCAAACACAGATTAGAATTCACTCTGCCCCTGATTGCAGCATGACTTTTGAGTTTTGGACTTTTTGATCTTAAAGAAGTACAAGTGGGACTCGATAAGAAGTGTCTTGAAGATTAATGAGGGACATGGCTAGGAGAGGACCTGGGATTTGCCTCATCTGCATCCAGATATTTGTTTAATTCCCTCTGTTTCCTTTTGCAGTGAAAATATTGGGAGGGGGCATGACCGTGATATGAGAATAATTATATTATTAGACTATAAGCACTTTCAAGGAAGGCCTGTCTTCTTTTGTAAAAAGTGAAACACTTCTGTTGCCCCTTCAGTAGGCAGTAAACAGGTCCTCAGTATCTCTTGTTTATCTTCTGCTGCATCAAGTCAAATACAAAGATTACTCAGAAAATGTGTTTAATGTTTTAGTCCCCGTGACATTCCTTTGGCTTTCCTTTACCAATAGAATTAGTCTTTTACAATTTTGGAATGAAAAGTATGCCAAATGGTGTCTTCATATTGCTTAACTGCTCTCCACCCATGCCACTCATTTCTGATTTTTCATGGCTTTAAGCCACCATCTGCGGGAAGGGTGGGAAGGACACATGTAAGGTCATTGTGTCCTGCCCTCCAGCCTCAGGCCTGGCTGCACGTGGGCTACAAATGTTTCTATCTTTCTCTGAAAGATTTTCAGAGCTTCCTGCTCATCTTCAGAGGCCTCATCTTCAGGGTAGGCCACCAGCTCTTTCTTACCTCCAAGGATCGTGTTCGTGGTTGATGGGCAAGGAAACTTCATTCCTACCAGACACCCTGGACAGCTTGTACTATGATATTGTTTTGTGACTTTGACCAACTTTGCTTTCATTTCTTTTATAAATCATTCAAACACTTCAAGTCCAAATACTAACACTGGGGACAGCTTGTGATTAACCTCTCTCTTCTCCAAGAAGTAACCGGCGTCAGTGATTCTTCCTTCTAAAATTGCTTAACCAGTTTTTAATACACCAAAAAGACTTTTGCCCAGAGCCCTCTGGCCATCTATTTTCCTTAATGGTCTTTTATGGGGGACCTTATCAAAAGCTTGCAAGGAAATCCGAGTAAATTATGTTCCTTGGTTCACCTTTACCTAGTATTTCATTAACTTTTTCAAAAACAATATGACATAGTTTTCAACATAATTAAAGGGGTTGGGAAAAAGGGAACTTTAACTACCGCCTGACAGTTTCCGTAGTTGCCTACGAGAGCTGGGTCACTGCTCATATTCTGCCTCTGCTTAAGGACACTAATTCATTTCCCAGGCTGTCTGGCGAGGTCAGCCACTAGTTCAAGGTGGAAATGACAAGTTTTTAGGCTTTCAAGTGTGCAGTACTCAGCTCTCCAGAGAGCACGAAGGAAGGAAACCACAAGTTTATCCAGGTCTGGCCCAGAGAAAGAGGAAATGATGGGACGAACCAAGACGAAGGCAGGGGCGGTGTCTCGGTGGAAGGGGGAGCCAGCCCCGGAGGGCTCAGACAGTCCCAAATCACTCTTTATTCTCTGTATGGGAAAAAGGAAGGGCTGATCGTGGCATTTGGGAAAACTTTTAGTGTTCCAGGGGAGGTGTGTAAGGCTAGAATGCAAGGGTGGGCAGAGGCTGGTCAAATGAGGAGGAAAGGGTTAGAAATCAGCTCACACAACGGGTGGTAGCAGAATTTAAAAGGATGCTAATCATCATCATAACTGCAGTGTATTTATTGAGTATCTCCTATGTGCAAGTGTGTGCCTGGCATGCGCAAATGCCTCTTGCATTTACACTTAATAACCTGGAAGGGTAGATATCATTATCCTCACTTACAAACGAGAAAAATAAGGCACAGGGAACCGAAAGGATCTGAAGGTCACACAGTTAATAAATTATCAGATTTGGGAGGCTACCTTCTTGCCCTAATTCTGAAGTACATAGATTTTCACGATGCTAGCTACTCAATTTTTAGCCAATTTAGTACCAAATTCTCCCATAAGTCAAATATTCTAGTTAACAAAATGTTCTAGACATTCTAAGTATGAATTAGCAGTTTTCATAAAATAGGAATCATTACTCAATGGTTAAAAAGCAGCCACTATTTAATTTGTATGAGTGATCCGCAAAAGCATTTAGGGTTTATAGTCCTCAAAGCATCTTTATGAACCTCCATTTTTACTGGTCTGAGAATTTGGAAGTACTTGTGTACAGAGGGCTCTGGCTGACAAAATGCTAGTAAAATTGGCTTTTTCTGTAGAAAGGAACTAGCAAAGAAAAGCAGAGAAGCTTCCGTTTCTTTCTGGCTTACTTCTTGGTTTCCACTGGCTCAGGGCCTATTTTTCCTTATGTCCAAAGGAATGGGCCATTTTTAGTCTTTTCCCCAACTTCAGAAAGCCCACCATAATTGTCCTACCACGTGCTTCATCCATTCTCCCCAGGATGTGATGCCTTCGTATGAAACTGCATTTTTAAAGTGTGTTTTGGAGACCTGCGATCTCTCCCCAGGTGGCCCTGCAGGCTGCTGTGTTCCAGGGGTCAAGACGCCTTACCGTCTGGTCCTACATGCTTCTTTCAGTGTCTAGGGGAACACGTGGGTGTCTGAAGGCACCTGGGCCAGGCTGAGGGGCCCAGCCACTAGGTGCCACACTCCTGACTTCTCAAGACAATGACCCTTCAGACCAGGAGCCTGAGAAGCTGAGAATCCAGAGAAACAATTTGGGCGTTTCTTTAAAGAATGAATGTGCTAATTGGAGGGACTGCAAACATAGTGGTCAGAGAGAAAAAAATACATCCTTCCATCTGGCACCAAAACTGGAAACTTGGGTGGGAAAAGCAAGACCCCCATCCTAAGAGGGAAGATAGCCTGTGCTGCTGGTCTTCAGTAAGGTCCGATAAAGTCCAAGGTTGGTACTTTGAAGTTGCACAGTCCATTTCCAGAGAACAGGAGGCATCAGCTCTGTCCCCTGGGTGTGCAGCCCTTAGGCAGGTGTCTGTGTGACCTGCTGGGCAGAGGGGCGGAGTCCCTGGACCATGTGGGCAAGCAGCAAGTGTCCTGCCTTAGTCACGCAACCGCTTGCCAGTTCTAGCTCTGACCTTCTAGGCTCGGTGACCTTGGACAAATAGAGTTTGATTTATTCATCAGTCTCAGTTTCCTCATCAGGAACATGGGGACAATGATGGTTTGAGGAGTATGAAAAATAGTGAGTGTGTGTAAAGTGCCTGACAACACATGGCCTATGATGTCTTTCCTATAAATTTCTGTCCTGTTATCTTTCTAAATGCCAAATAAAGATTCACTGCACAGCTAATGTGAGCAACTTTGTGTTCTCTATAATCTCTCTGCAGATGGTAAGGAAATAGCATTTCTTGGATGAAGATGTAGTGACTAAATCCCACCCCCTCTTTGGACTTATGATGTGAGAAACTTTTTAGTAATTTACTAATAGATGAAAAATCTTACAAAGCTATACAAGCTAAATGACATTACACTTATTTCTATCCAAACTGCATTCTACGATTTAAAGCAGGGAGAGGGCCTCTGGGCAGTTTGACCAGCGACTTCGCGTCATTAATACAGTCTGGGGTTAAAAATCACATGCATTACACTTAGCTGAGTTAAAAGCATAGAGCATTTCATATTTTCAATGTAATCTCTCATCTTGCTCTTACCTCATCTCTCTCTCATAGGGAAGTGAAGAGAGACTTCTTGTTGACAACTAAAGACAGCCCCATCTCTTGTTAACATCAGCCTCTCTGGGGTAGGAGCCCAGTCTTCCTGGCATTCACTTCTTTCCTCCTACTTGTCAGCTGGGTAGGCTCTGGGCCTGGGAGGAGACTTATCTACTCCCACGGGGGTGAGGGTGGGGAAGAGGACCTTGGCTGGGCTTGTTACCTCTGATTCCTGGCTGCTTTTTGCTGTAG
Source organism: Ovis canadensis (assembly GCF_042477335.2). NCBI lineage: Eukaryota > Metazoa > Chordata > Mammalia > Artiodactyla > Bovidae > Ovis > Ovis canadensis. The sequence continues at coordinate 80,589,076 of NC_091256.1, forward strand.
GATGACTGGTCCATTTCCTGGGCACCTTGGGCTGGTAGGCCCAGAGGAGTGGCTCCTTCGCCTGGTCTGGGTGAGGGTGGGGAAGGGGACCTTGGCTGGGCTTGTTACCTGGCTGCTTTTTGCTGTAGGATGACTGGTCCATTTCCTGGACACCTTGGGCTGGTAGGCCCAGAGGAGTGGCTCCTTCGCCTGGTCTTCTGGGGTTTGTGTTTAATCCCACCCATGGTCCCGGCCATTGGCCTCTGGAGGTGGAGACCTTGTACTCCGTGGCCGTCTTGTTCTAACTCCAGGCCCCTGCACAACCTCTGCCCTCTCAGTACCGTGATATCCTCCCGCTGGAATATATGGAAACTTCCAGATTCCGTGTGTACCAAGTGAAGGCCTTGAGAGGTCAGAAGCTCTACTTTAAAGGCATCTAAACAGCACCCCCAGCCGAGGTGACCTGCCTGGCAATGGTACCATATTGCTGAAGTTTCAATATAAGTGCAGGCTTCTAGAAGGAGGGGCGTTGGGATTGACACCCTCCTGGTACATTCACAGGAAAGCAGAGAGCGAGTCCCACTGCTCTGGGGGACCCCTGGTGTGGGCAGCATGGGTGGGCAGACACACACTTAACTGGCTATTCCTTTTTTCCTTGTTTTTTCCATTTCTTCCTCGTCCTAGTTCCCGGACAACTTTCAACTTTCACTCCAGACAGGTGAAAATGCCCCTTATGTCATATTCTAAATTCTCTATATGTATAAACTTCTATACAGTCATTCAATGTATTGGTGTACTTACATAAAGAGAAGTTTTGAAGTTTAGAAATCCCTTTTTCTTGAAGCTTAGTTTTCAAGATTAACATTTGATTAAGCCCTCAAAAATAGTAACTTGCTGGTACAAAGCTGAGCAATGACTTCCTTTTTTCTAGCAGATATTTACTCATCACTTGAAGATCGACAGACATTGATTTGATGGATAGAAACCATAAGGACTCACAGTTTAAAGGAAAAGGGAGATTATTTCACTTTAAAAAATGATATCTGTTACGAATAGTTTGGAGATTATGCTACCTTGGTTATAGACTATGTAAGTGGAGTTTATGGATAGCATTGGGGAAGGAAGGTCCTTGGCTGAAGGGCCTGTCAAAGCTATTACTAGTGTATTACCAGTTTGTGCTGAGGCTGGGAAGTGGCACTTAGACTATGCCTATGCTGAAACTTCCAAAGGTGGGACTTTGCTGTGCTGCCTGCCTTTTCTGCTATGTCTCACCTTTAGAAGCATCTGCTAATTTCCTTTCCTTAAGGATTCATATAAACTCATTGTTAGAGTTGATTAGCAGTCTTCTTTGTCTTTGTTTTTAGGAGGTGACTTTCTACTCACTTTGCTTGATTTGAAGAAAACAAGAAGCTACAGTCCCTTGCCAAGTAGAACTTAATCAGTACTTTACTGAATCCAATTCGCAAATATTCATTGGGTGCCTATGTCCCAAACCACCATTCTGGGCACTTGGCATGTCTCTGTTATAGTACCAAGTACAGATGAGTAGAAAAAGAGGACATTGCAGGAGAAGGGGAATAGAAAGTCAGGGATTCATTGCCTTAGAAAAGCACCAAACACACCTTACATCATCAAAATCATGATGATGCACGATTTTGCCTCTCTGCAAAAGTTTCGTGGTTAGTGAAATCTGTTATGCATGCATGCTAAGTCACTTCAGTCGTGTCCATCTATTTGCAGCTCTATGGACTGTAGCCCACCAGGCTCCTCTGTCCATGGGATTCTCCAGGCAAGAATACTGGAGGGGGTTGCCATGCCTTCCACCAGGGGATCTTCCCGACCCAGGGATCGAACCAGCATCTCTTACATTAAATTACATTACCTGCATCTCCTGCATTGGCAGATGAGTTCTTTACAACTAGCACCACCTGGGAACCCCAGAATATGTTAGAGCCACATCCATATCAGTACCGTCTGGAAATACAACAGATCTTCAATAACTGGAATATTGTTCCTTTTAATTCATAAAATGAAGTATCATTTTACTTAGAATGAATTTGTAGCACTGGTGATAAAGTTCATTTATCTTCTTCAATTGCTTTTCTCTCCAGTCTGGCTGATCTCCTCAGCATTTTCTACTTTACCAAGTTTTGTGCTAAAATGTTTCCCCTGCCCTGACCATCTGCAGCTTGGTGTCCTCCAAACTCAACGGGGTTACCTTCTTCATAGAGACGTCTTTGGCTCCTCCAGCCAATGCTGACATGAGTTCTCTCTCTGAATCTCTGTCATATCTCTAGTTCAATTCACATAGTTGGCCTCAACACTAGATTGATGGCAGGATCTAGGTCTTAAATTTTCTTTGCGTTTTCTCTAATGCCTAGAAAATTATATACAGATCGGCCTAAATAAATGTGTAGGTAGGTATATACTTATTGAGTACTTTTAGGGATGATGGCAAAATAGTTAATACCTAGTACAGCATGAACACTGACCATTGAGAGTACTCTGACCAATTCATATTGTCTGAATATCAGCCACACTCACACACACACACACACACGTATATGGAATACTTACAATATTACATGGAGTGCATACATTACCTTTCATTTCATAGAAGAGAGATGAGGGAACTGAGTTTCAGAGAAGCTCAGTACTTGCTCAGGACCCACAACCAATGGAAGACCCTAGGTTTGTTCACCCAGCACCTGCGTTCTTTCCACTGAGCTGCCATGCTGATTACTACTTGGTGGTGGGTCAGGTCCTCTCTCTCCCTGGGCTGAGTTGTGCCTTTCAGAGGAGAGGGAGTTGGGTGACTGTCCAGTCTGCCTAGAGCACACAGATGATCAGCTCACTTAGACTGAGCTGTCGGCACTGTGGGGACCTGCATGGTCATGCTTAACATTTACGGCCAGTTTGCACGCTGTTTTGCCTGTGTTGTGAAGATTTGGTCAGAGGCAGTTATTTTACAAAGCCAGAGATCTGGTGGCTTGTGCAATGATTCTTAGCAGGTCCCTTCAAATCTCTCAGTATTTCCATTTTATCTTGTTTCAGTTCAGTTCAGTTCAGTCGCTCAGTCATGTCCAACTCTTTGCGACCCCATGAATCGCAGCACGCCAGGCCTCCCTATCCATCACCAGCTCCTGGAGTTCACTCAGACTCACGTCCATCGAGTCGGTGATGCCATCCAGCCATCTCATCCTCTGTCGTCCCCTTCTCCTCCTGCCCCCAATCCCTCCCAGCATCAGAGTCTTTTCCAATGAGTCAACTCTTTGCATAAGGTGGCCAAAGTACTGGAGTTTCAGCTTTAGCATCATTCCTTCCAAAGAAATCCCAGGGCTGATCTCTTTCAGAAGGGATTGGTTGGGTCTCCTTTATCTTGTTTAAGTGGTAAAATATTGTACTTGCCCTAAATTTCTCATAAATTATTTTAAAATCTTTAATCTGCATTTTTAATATAAAAATTAAATGTCATTATTATCCAATAATCTAATTGGTGATTAAGAAAACAGGTCATCCCTTCTCAGTTTGGCCAGTCAGTAGTGAAAAGTGAAGTGAATGATACTTTCTATTACAGGATTGAGAGCCATAAGCTCCTCAGTCGCATCCCATTTCCTGTTCCTGAGCACACAGGATCACTTCTCCTTGTTGGCTTGGGGTCATGTGACAGGGCTCTGGCCAAAACAGTTAGGACTGAGGGATATAAGCCACCTCTAGTTCTGCCCCTTAAAAGCATGTTCTGGCTTTTGCGTTCCCATCCACAGTGAGTTTAGATGCCTCTGATTTGTGACTGCAACATCACGAAAGGGAAGGAGTTTGGGTTCCTGAATATCCACTTGGAAGAAAGCCTCCAAAGAGAGCTGCCAGACTTTCCATGGACAGTGACATGAGGGAGAAATACACCTAGCGGTGTGAGACCACTGAGGTAGCAACCGGTATGTGTTGCTCTGATACAGAGATTGGTACTGGAAGTGCGGTACTGGCATAACTAAATTGCATTCCTTGACTGTTACACTAGCCTAAGTGTATTATCACTCATTTAGGAGTTCAGCAACAGGCTGAAAAGAAGCTAATACCAGAATCTGGAAAGATGGAAATTCAGTTTATGCAGTGATAAATTTGGTAGAGTTATTGCCTCCTATTGATTAGAAGGTAGTCACATCACAGTTTTTATCATGAGGGTAAATGGTTAGAAAACAGAATCCTAGCAGTGTTTCGGGCTTATCTAGACTATATGATGACTCAGGAAAGAATTCATGAGTTTGCTAGCAAAATAGAATCAGTTCAGTTCAGTTCAGTGGCTCAGTTGTGTCCAACTCTCTGCAACCCCATGAATCACAGCACTCCAAGCCTCCCTGTCCATCACCAACTCCCAGAGTTCACTCAGACTCATGTCCATCAAGTCGGCGATACCATCCAGCCATCTCATCCTCGGTCGTCCCCTTTTCCTCCTGCCCCCAATCCCTCCCAGCATCAGAGTCTTTACCAATGAGTCAACTCTTCGCATGAGCTGGCCAAAGTATTGGAGTTTCAGCTTTAGCACCAGTCCTTCCAATGAACACCCAGGACTGATCTCCTTTAGAATAGACTGGTTGGCTCTCCTTGCAGTCCAAGGGACTCTCAAGAGTCTTCTCCAACACCACAGTTCAAAAGCATCAATTCTTCGGCGCTCAGCTTTCTTCACAGTCCAACTCTCACATCCATACATGACCACTGGAAAAACCACAGCCTTGACTAGATGAACCTCTGTTGGCAAAGTAATATGTCTGCTTTTCAATATGCTATCTAAGTTAGTCATAACTTTCCTTCCAAGGAGTAACCGTCTTTTAATTTCATGGCTGCAGTCACCATCTGCAGTGATTTTGAAGCCAAAAAAATAAAGTCTGCCACTGTTTCCACTGTTTCCCATCTATTTTCCATGAAGTGATGGGACCAGATGCCATGATCTTTGTTTTCTGAATGTTGAGCTTTAAGCCAACTTTTTCTACTCTCCTCTTTCACTTTCTTCAAGAGGCTCTTTAGTTCCTTTTCACTTTCTGCCATAAGGGTGGTGTCATCTGCATATCTGAGGTTATTGATATTTCTCCCGGCAATCTTGATTCCAGCTTGTGCTTCTTCCAGCCCAGCATTTCTCATGATGTACTCTGCCATCGAAGTTAAATAAGCAGGGTGACAATATACAGCCTTGACGTACTCCTTTTCCTATTTGGAACCAGTCTGTTGTTCCATGTCCAGTTCTAACTGTTGCTTCCTGACCTGCATATAGGTTTCTGAAGAGGCAGTTCAGGTGGTCTGGTATTCCCATCTCTTGAAGAATTTTCCACAGTTTATTGTGATCCACACAGTCAAAAATAGAATACAGAGTCCAAAAGTTAGGGCTGTAGGATTAGAAAAAAATAAGCCTACTTTAGACTCCAACAGTACGACATGCTACCAGAATAATGTCTTTTGGTGACAAATATCGAGTAAAAGTTCTCATGTGACGTGTGAATGAAGTTGTTTGAGGCAAAAATAAAATCAGCAGTATGGCCTTCTCACCTATTGTTTTTGATAGCCTCAATGCATTTAGGTAATTATTTTGAGAGAGAAAATGGCATGGAGGGGAAGAAGCAAAAAGAAAAAGAAAAAAAAGTAATTTGATAACAAGGTTTAAAAAATAACTCTGAGTGTGGTCACTGGCACAAGGACCTGACTGAAGCAAATATATCATATGTTTTCTAAGTTTAAAATTGCATTGCCAAAGAAAGCAGAGGCTTGAGCTTGAAACGTTCTTGCCTGTTCAAGATTTAAAGCAATTCTCTAGCTGCCAACCCATTCCAGACTGAGTGGAAGTCAAGCTTTTGCAGGTGTACTGTTCGAAAGGGAGGGTGTCCCCACTAAGCCAATTTCAGATGTGTCCAAGAAGAGCAAACAATGGAGTCCTTCCTAGAGCTATTCCGCATACATAGCCACCATGCCCAGAAGGTATGGGCTATACATGCTGACTCAGAGGGGCTCAGCTTGGCCGTGGACCATGATGTGGAGTGTTACCTATTATTTTCCTACATAAACAGATTATTTTCCTGTATTTTCCCCATTATTATAAATGGATTGTGATGATGGGGAAGTAGGGTGCAGATTACTTGTGTTTTTAATATGTAGGCTACCTACATAGGTCCTGCATGTAGAACCTACCTAGAGGTCCTACATCAGACTTATGGAGAAGATGCTGCCCTCCTCAAGTGTTCTGGACATTGATATGGTGGTGGTGACTGGATGGGACTTTGCATTGTCCTCTGTGGGGTGAGGTGAGTGTGATCTGTGAGTAAGAGGAAAGTAAAATGAATATTCGATGTTCAGAAATTCAGACTATGGTAAAACTTTTAGTGATCATCATTTCTGAGTCTCTTCTTGGACATGTGGGAAGTCTCTTCCGGGCCACCCTGAAGTTAAATGTGCCATGTGATCCCAACGGCTGGCCAATGGAACGGGAGCAGAAGTGATGACTGTTACTTTAAGGGCAAATGTGTTACAATCTCATGTGTCTTCTTTACATTTTCTCCCATCTAAATAGCTGCAAGCAAAGGACTCTAAGATAAACCTGTCACACGTACACAATGGAAGGAGGCCAACTGACAGCAGAAATTTCTGAGTAAGTAATAACTTTGTATTGAGGATAGCACTTATATTTGGAAATTGTGTTTTATAGCAGCTGCGTTGATCACCTTGACCAATACGCTATTCTAAACTGAAGACTAGATCATAAAGCTGGGAAAGCTCTTTATTTTTCTTGAAAGGAGTGAAATCATCCTCCTGCCCTGTCATCTTCATCACATTTGGTTCAAAAAGTCCTTTTTTAGGATTGTTCTGATAGATAGGAACAAGTCAGGATGTAGAATGTAAGAGAATTGGGACAAGTGGTTCAGAGCTAAAGTTTTCATCAGTGAAGGCATTGAAGGTCCACCCTTCATGGTGGTCCTTTTTCTGTGGCCTGGATAGCACACTGGGGCTTAGCATATCTTTCTATGGCAGGATAGCACATTTTTATACATAGGCATCTAGGACATGACAGCTATATAAAGCTCAGTCAATAACTGAACACCGTTGCCCAGGTCTTGGGATATGAGAACACCAGGTTAAATAAACCCATGGGCAGTTGTTTCTGGCCATATGTCTTCCTCCTCATTTCTGGGTGTGGATTGCACTTGAAAACTCCAGCACAGCAATCCCTCTTGACCTATCGGTGACACCCAGCAAGGCCAGGCAGCAAGCGTGTGGATGCTGCTGGCATTCATAACTGGAAATAAGTCCCTAAAACACCCATTTTCTCATGGTGGTCCAGTATAGAACTGTGATCCAGGAATCTCTTTAAAACCCTCTTAAGCCTATTAAGATTATCATAATCTATAACCTTGCAAGGACACCAGTCCTGCATAGTCAGCCACTTTGTAACTTGGTATTCCCGTGTCTTTGAGATCCTAAACCTGATTCGTCAAAGCGTGACTGCTCCTAGTATTTTGAGATTGGGTAAAGCACTTCATTTTTATCTGCTGAGATCTTAAAAGGCTGTGACTGAGGTCTAGAGCTTTCTCTTTGTCATCTAGGACTATATGACAGTACCTCACCAAGTCACTCCTCACGCATCTAGACAGTAAAGAAGCTCAGGCCAACAATACCCAGCCTAGAGACCTGGAGGACATCACAGCCCATCCAAGCCATCAGTAAATCCTTGAAGCTTTAACCCTGGCCTCCTCCTCCCTCCACTCCCACCCCCAATTTACAATACCCTCTCTTTTAGGAGAAGGGTGGTGGAATTGCTTTGCATTGGAATTATTGGTATAAAGAGCTACCTTCTCATCTGAGTAATGCTAATTCATTCCCATCCATGGTCACTCACTACCTATTAGAAATATCCTGACAGCCTGCATCTCATTACCATCGCAGCAGGTCCAGCTCCCAAGAATAACCTTCTAAGGAGGATGAAATGTACGCCAGTGGCATCTAATACCAGGACATTCACATTCATATTTTTAGCAGCGTATATCAGTTAGCCCAACCTTTAGTGTACTCTATGTACTTTTAATAATCTCCATAAAAGCCTGATTTCCAATCCCTAGGCTCAAGCTGACAGTGTAAATAAAATCACCCAAATCCACAGGGTAAGAGAAATGAAAATGACAAGGATTAAAATTTGGTCAAACCTCTTTCTTTTTAAAAATTCTGCTTCCCTTCCAATTGGATCACGACCCTCTGTGTGCTCAGCTTAAGACCAGACGGTATGCTTTCACTTTTATTCCTCTGCAGCAGGCTTACAGTATTTAGTGAGAGTCTGTGAAGACTGTGTGCTGGGTAGAGAGTTAATACCATAATCCCCTATCGTTGGGGTCAAATGCTGAATAGAGCAAAAGAATTAGAAAACATGTTACATACAATGGCTGGAAAAAACGCATCAGCATGCTGTTCTGCGAACACTAGCATCCTTCACCCGCAGGTAGTGGCCACGAGGTAACAGAGTGGATGAAGAGACGTGTACCTGAAGTCCAGGGTGTACACAGAAGCAGGGGTGGGAGACCTGAGCACAAGTCTTAATCCCCATATGAAAAGTGAAAGTGAAAGTGAAGTCACTCAGTCATGCCTGACTCTTTGCGACCCCATGGACTGTAGCCTACCAGGCTCCTCTGTCCATGGAATTTTCTAGGCAATAGTACTGGAGTTGGGTGCCATTGCTGTCTCCAGGGGATCTTCCCAACCCAGGGACTGAACCCAGGTCTCCCGCATTGTAGACAGACGCTTTGCTGTCTGAGCCACCAGGGAAGTCCCTAATCCCCATATACTCTGGGCCATATTTGTCACCGTTTTTAATTGCTTCTCTCCCAGTACTTGCTCCGTGGTTAGTTGGTAAGTAACGCATGTGGGCACTAAATTGTTTCCCAGAGCTGAACGCTGATCTCTCCCTTTTCCCTCTTCAGCGGTGGGTGTGAATATTGTTCTCAAAGTGCTGCCATACATCTATCTCTGGAGAATTCTCTCAATGAACAAGTAGAAATTTGAGGCACCGAAGGCAAAAAGACTTGAACAGCCACCTTCCATTGTATCTTGGGAAAGTCAACTGAACTTCCTTGGAGTAAGATTACGAGCAAGTAAAAAACTTTATGTGGAAGTTCTATAAAGAGAAGTGAGTATGTGTGTCAGTGGTTTGGCCATAAAGTGACAAGCTGGATTTATTTGAAACAATGTCCTTTGAAGTAGCAACTATTACAGATTCAGCATTTAAATTTCTAAAGTTTATTTTAAAATTGACACGTAGTAAATTGGGGGCTGTAGAGTTCTGTAGTGTTGACAAATGCAGAATTGTGTAAGCACTACCACAGTCAAGATACTTACATAAGATACCTAGGACAGTCAAATTCACAGAGTTAGAAAACGCACTGGCAGATGCCAGGGTGGCGGGTGGAGGTGGTCAGAGTTGGGGGGGCGGGGCAGGGGGAGTTCACGTTTAGTGGGGACAGGGTTTCAGTTTAGGAAGGTGAATAATTCAAGAGATGGGTGATGGTGAGAGTTGCCAGGCAATGTGAATGTACTTAGTGCCACTGAACTGTACAGTTAAATATGGTCAAAATATTGTTTTTACATTATGTGACTTTTACCACAATAATTCTTATGCACACAATATCACATATGTACAATGTATACATGTTGTATATGTTGACCAGAATGATAATCATGATAATCTAGAAGCCATATATGTAACAAAATAACAAAGACAACATCATCTATGCATTGTAAATATACATATGTACTTTAACATATATAAATAACTAGAGAGCCAACTTTTGTGCAGTGAGTGTAGAAACAATCACCTAACCTGCTATTGTATCAACATGAACAAAAGAGCTTATTAAACGCACATTGATCTGAATATTAACCTGGCTTCCCTGGTGGCTGACAGTAAAGAATATGCTCGCAATGTAGGAGACCTGGGTTAGATTCCTGGGTCTGGAAGATCTCCTGGAAAAGGGAATGGCCTTGTCTAGAGAATTCCATGGACAGAGGAGCCTGGTGGGTTACAGTCCATGGGGTCGCAAAGAGTCAGACACGGACACGACTGAGTGACTGAAACACAATGGAGACTGATGGAGAAACTTTGACTTAAAATTTTAAAATCTCATAACAACTGTAACTAGAGACGTGGCCCTCTACCCGTTGCAAGTGTATCTTTAAACTCAAAGAGAGATGAGGTTGTAGGAAGTAGGGAAAAGATTGTGTTTCTGCGTGTGTGTACATGTGCATCTGTGAGATTACGTTACAAATCCGTTAGCCCCTTAGACGGGGGAAAATTGACTTGTTTTTGCATATGACCAATCCTGTGTGTTTATGCAGAAGATAAGATGGTTAGATAGCATCGCCAACTCAATGGACATGAATCTGAGCAAACCCTGGGAGATAGTGAAGGACAGGGAAGCCTGGCATGCTGCAGCCCATGCGGTTGCAGAGTCGGGCATTACTTGGTGACTGAACAACAAATATGACTAAATGAACAAAAGCTCATGGCCTTAAGGAGAAAACCATTAGAAAAAGTATTGTTATTATGTTTGGCACGTTGTACAGCTTATGAATTCTTAGTTCCCCAATCAGGGATCAAACTTGGGTCCATAGCAGTGAAAGCACCATGTCCTAGTCCCTAGACCACCAGGGAAGTCCCTAGAAAGATGATTAACTAGGGTTTTAGCATTATGTTTGTGAGGACAATCTTTTCTTCACTTAAGTAAGATACCATCACTCATATGAAAACATAAGGTTTGATTTCCCCAGGAAGTATAGACATATTATAAGTAATTCAGCATATTATCTCGTTCCTGCAAGGTATACTGAACAAATTACTAAAAGAATCTGATTTCAAGCAAACAAATCACTGTTGTTTAATAAAAGGAATATCCTTAATTTTATGTTTTATCTTTATCCCCACAGTAAGCCTCTGAATCTTCTTTACTGGTTCCTCCTCATCTAGATGGTATTCTTTTCCTCATACTTCACTCATATTCACAGAGAAATCATTTATGCCTATGATTGGTCATTGATCTACACCTCCAACCCAGGTTTCCCTCATGAGTTCTGCATGTTCCAGCTTTCTACTTGATCTCTCTCCCTGGATATTCCACAAACCCAAACTTAAATTGTCCATAATGGACCTCAGTATCTGTCAAACCAAATGGTTCCCCCTCCATAGAATTTTCCATGCACTTCGATGAGCTCTTATCTCACTTCCTGTTTCTTTCACAGGACTGCAGGCAATGAGCATGTGTCTTTTCCCCAGTGCCTGGCATGGTGCCTGGCATCTGGTAGGCATTTATAAATATTTGTGGAAGGCATGAGTGCATATGACACTCATATGCATATAAATAGAAATTTATTTCCACCTCAGACCCCAATGTTTATGAATAGTTTTTAAATGGATGAGTAGCTCTGATACACATATAGATATAAGCATTCATTCCCACACCAACCACCAACTACCGTATCTACATAATGTCTAGAGATCAAATAAAGTCTGCTTTGTGCAGCAAGGAAATTAATTAGCACATTTCAGTTTCTCTCCTATTCTCTTTTCTCATTGAAATCATATTCTTTTTTATTCAACATGATAACATAAGCATTTTTCCGTTTCTTAAAAAGTCTCAGACCTTACTTCCGCCAATTGAATTAATACTACCTCAGAAAGAAGTTCTTGCGGTGCACTGGAAGTTCCGTTGGAAGCATCATTTGGAAGCATCAGCACCTGGAAGCAAGCACCTCCTCTAGAAGCAACTCCTCTTCAGCGTCTGTGTTCTACAAAGCGTGGCCTCCGGACCAGCAGCAGCAGCCGCATCTAGAAACTTGTTGAAAATTCTTGGTCTCCACCCCCTCGTTTCTGCATCAGAGATGCTGGTGTGGAGCCTGAGATGTGTACTTTAACAGGCTCTCCAGGTGATAGAAGTTTGAGAACTACTGTTAAACACTCTTCTGTGAACCGTATATCCGCAACATGCGAATCTTGCTGCGTGAATTCACTTTCCACTCACCCTCATCAGTTCCATATCATATTCATACGGAAAAAAAAAGCCTTCTATATTTGGCAATAAGTCTTTAAAACAAGGCCTAGTTTCTTGCTGTACATAAAACATAAATAAATAGAAGTACAGTATAAGGCAGTATTTTTTAAACTTAGTTTTAGGAACAGAAATTTGCTTCAAATGAAGTATTGTGCAAAACTCGTGTGTGTGTGTGTGTGTGTGTGTGTGTGTGTGTGTGTGTGTAGGGGAGACAACAGAGAATGACTATGTTTGAACGTGGTTGAAGAGGTTGGGAAATCAGAATCTGCTCACTGGACTGGGCTTTCTTCCACCCTTTTCTCCAGGATGCCTCCAGGGAACCCAATCTGAAAACCTCTGAGAAGGTGGAAAGGGAGTGAGGTGGGAGTCAGGAGACCTGGTCTCTGTTTTATTTCTTTGGGTCACTCATTAATAATGCATCTCTGAGCTACATGTTCCTTATCTGAAAATAAGTAACCTAAAATTTCTCTTCCAGCTTGGAGTTTCTTCTTTCTCTCACTTATTGGCTAGCTTTTTGTAGAAAAAGATCCGAGCTATTTCGCAAGTTCTCTTTTCCTTGGAGACTCAGGCAGACATGTTGGCTATGCCATTTGCAAGTCCCCTGTCTTTTCTTTCAGTGTCAACCAACAGGCATTAATAAATAGACAGGCACCTGGCCAGGCACACTGGTGCTTCTGAACTGTGGTGTTGGAGAAGACTCTTGAGAGTCCTTTGGACTGCAAGGAGATCCAACCAGTCCATCCTAAAGGAGATCAGTCCCGAATATTCATTGGAAGGACTGATGCTGAAGCTGAAGCTGAAGCTCCAATACTTTGGCCACCTGATGCAAAGAACTGACTCATTGGAAAAGACCCTGATGTTGGGTCTTTCAGTTGGGAAAGACTGAAAGCAGGAGGAGAAGGGGACGGCAGAGGATGAGATGGCTGGATGACATCACTGATGCAATGGCCATGAGTTTGAGCAAGCTCCGGGAGTTGGTGATGGACAGGGAAGCCTGGCGTGCTGCAGTTCATAGGGTTGCAAAGAGTCGCACATGACTGAGTGACTGAACTGAACTGAGGCAGGCACCATTTGGCATGCCACGAAAGAAATCTCCCACTAAATTCCCATTAGCACTGAACAGATTTTCAACCCCAGCATTTGACTGGGACTATGGCCTGATGATAACTAAGCCTGCTGGCTTAGTGGTAAGGAATCCACCTGCAATGCAGGAGACCTGGGTTTAATCCCTGGGTCGGGAAGATCCTCTGGAGAAGGAAATGGCAACCCACTCCAGTATTCTTGCGTGGAGAATCCCATGGACAGAGGAGCCTGCTGGGCTATAGTCCATGGCATCACAAAGAGTCAGACTCAACTGAATGAGCACACACAGGCCGATGCTGTGGGGATATGAGAAGGTTTCAGGGAGCAGCAGCACACAGTGGCATTGGCCTTTTCTGCAGCCTCCTTCTCACGTTCTTTCCCCTCAAGGGTCATGAGTATCACTTTCCGTCTCCTTCTTGCAGGGACCTCTGCATTTTCTGCATTTCCATCTTCTGTTTCTCCCTGACTTTTTCTTCTTATCAGTTCCCGTGACTCTGCTGATGCCACTATTATTTTTTTATTGGCTGTGCTGGGTCTTCGTGGCTGCACAGGCTTTTCTCTAGTGGCGAGCGGGAGCTCGTCTCTAGCCGCGGTGCGCAGATTTCTCATTGTGGTGGCTTCACTTGCCGCAGAGCCCAGGCGCCAGGGAGCGCGGGCTTCCGTAGTCGCGGCTCCCGGGCTCCAGAGCACAGCCTCAATAGTTGTGCTTCAAGAGCTTAGTTGCTCCACGGCCTGTGGGATCTTCCCGGATCAGGCATCAGACCCATGTCTCCTGCACCGGCAGGCGGATTCGTTACTACTGAGCCACCAGGGAAGGCCGAGGCCGCTTCTCAGAGACATCTCTAAGCCTGCTGGTGGCTGTCAGAGGGAAGGTGGGAGAGAGCCCAGGTCAGAACTGTGTTATCCCATTGCTGTGGACTGAATGCTTGTATTCCTCTCCCGCCACCCCTTCTGATTCACATGTTGAAACCTAAGGCCTAACGTGATGGTGTTTGAAGTGAAGCCTTTGGGAGGTGATTGGTCATGAGGACAGAGCCCCATCGGAGGCATTCCTGCCCTTGTAGAGGAGGCTCCAGAGAGACCCTTCTGCCATGAACGTGCAGAGGACGGCCATGCCAGTCGCCAGAACTGGGAGAAATCAACTGTCATCCGTAAGTCACCCCATCTATGGTATTTTTATAGCCAGAACAGACTAAGACGGCTATCCTTATGTAAAACAGTTGCATCTGTGTGTGTGTGTGTGTGTGTGTGTGTGTGTGTGTGTGTGTGTGAGTGTGTGGAGGGTAGCAGTAGTGGGGCAGTGGGGGAACCTGAGGGGCAAGTTGAGCGTGATCTTACACTTTTGGCACTTTGCTCCCATAAAGTCTCCTCTGAAGCCTCTGGAAAGAAGGTCATTGAGACCGTAGCGCCTCAAATGGCAAGGAGCATATTCTCTGAGATGCAGAGACCTTGCTCTAGCAGAGACACATTTCTGATGTGTCAGAGGTTTTGACAGAAATACCAGACGCTCTTTAATTAAATTTGTGGACCAAAAATGGCCTGGCAGGGAAAGGACACTGATAAAAATCTCTGTTATACCTTATATTTTACATTAGACTGTACTAGTTATGCACATATAATTATTTTTTCAAGTGGGGTTTTTAAAACGCAATCTACACATCTATGTTTTTGTGTGCTTTCATCATATGGAGAACTAAAGCATGGACTGCTTGGCTGGGGCAGCTGGCAGTGTTACCTAGCCCCTTTTTTCCTCTCCAGTGTTTTTAGCATCCCCCCAAGCTTTAGGCTCTGTGTCTTCTGCATGTAAATGGGAGCCAATCTCACTCATCTTTTCCTTTGTATCCCCTTTACCCTCTGGTCGCCTTCTCTTTTTCTCTCAGTCAAGCTCATTGAGACAAGAGTTAATGCTTAGGGCCTACAACGAGGCCCCTGCCTTTTTCCTCACAATTGCTCACGATTTCTCCAGCTTCCAATTGCCCCTCGACTTCCATCTGCACTCTGCTGGAACTGCTCTTGCTAAGTTACCCGTCTCAAATCCCCTGACAACTTTTTTGTCACTGTTACACTTGACTTCTATGAGAAAACTCCATCATTTCCTTCTTGACTTCTTCCTCCTTCGAAGTCCAAGCCCCTCTTTCTCCTAGTTTTCCTCAGAGCTCGTGAAGCCATTCTTCTCAGCCTATGCTGGTCCTCCCTGAGGATCTGTCTTCTGCCCTCAGCTTTTCTAGGCTACTTACTCCTCCTGAGCAAAACCATCCACACCCGAGGGGTTCAGCCCTCACCTGTGTGCCGATAGTATCCAAAGCAATACCTTCAGCCCAGATCTGCCCCTCGTGAGCTCTCAACATTCATTTTAGACGGTCTCCATTTAATAGCGACCTTAAATTAAAATTATCATCTTAACTTTTAAACTCTGCTCCTTTTGCTCGGTGAATATCACCATCCAACCACCCAAGTAAGAAACCGAGATTCATCGTAGACTTGCCTACGTTCAATCAATCAAATCCTCCCAGTAGGGCACCCTCTCTAATCTCTCTACAGTTGTCATCACTGCTGCCTGGGTTTGAGTTCAGGTAGTGTTCATGTATCATCTGGGCAGGTGCCTTCTGGGTTCCCTGCCCTTAGTTTCTCATAAATTATCTACAAATCACCTTCAATCCATCCTCCAGATGATCGTCCCAGAACAGTGTCATTCAATATGGTAGCCACTAGCCACTTAGAGCTATTTACGTTTAAATAAAACTAAGTGAAACTGGAAAATTTAGCTCCTCAGTTACCCTGGCTACATTTTAAGTGCTCAGCAGACCACGTGGCTCATGGTGGCCCCCTGAAGAGTGCAGATACAGAGTATTAGCCTCATTGCAGAAAGTTCTATCAGATAGTGCTGTTCTAGAGCATGATTGTGTCATACCCTCAACTTGCTTCCCAAGTGATTTCACACATCCCTCAGATTAAATTCCAGAATCCTTTAGCATGGCATGTGGGACCTTGCCCTCCAGTCCACTCTCCGTTTCATTGTCTCCTGAGCTTGAAACCTATGCTTCCATCGTATCAGGCCCCAGCCCCTGTTCCCATGCTTTTGGTTATGCTGTTTTTTCCACTTGGAAGGGCTGCCTTCATTTGTCCCTTTAAAACGCCTGTGTATGTTTCAAACTCAATTCAAGCACTATTCTCTCACTGAGGCTTTTCCTTGATTTCTAGGCAGAGTTTAGACTCCCCTTTGTATAACTTTCCCTGGCAGCTTATACTACTATGATACTCCTTGTTTTTTGTTTTTTTTTTTAATCTATTGATTCACTGTTGAAAGCTGAATAATGACTCCCATCCCAAGACATTGACATCCTCATCTCCAAAACTGATGAATATCGTTACCTTACATGGTAAGAGGAACTTTGCATATGATTGAATTGTAGCACGGGAGATGGGGAGATTATTATGATTATCCAGAGAGGCTTTATGATATAATCACAGAGGTCTTTATAAAAAGGGTACAGGAGTGTTATAGCTAGAGATCTAGAGAGAAGGATATAGGATGATAGAAGCCGAGTTTTGGAGAAGGAAATGGCAACCCACTCCAGTAGTCTTGCCTGGAGAATTCCATGCACAGAGGAGCCTGGTGGGCTACAGTCCAGAGGGTCGCACAGAGTCGGACACGACTGAAGAGGCTTAGCAGAAGCAGCAAGCAGAGTTTAGAGTGGTGTGAAGAGAGAGGAAGGGGCTGCAAGTCAAGGAATGCAGGTGGCCCCTGGAAGCTGGAAGGGACAAGGAAACGGGTCCTTCCTTGGAACTCCCAGAATGCAACCTGTTGACCCACTTTAGACTTCTGACTTTTAGAGCTAAAATATAATAACTCAGTGTTGCTTCAAACCACTAAATTTGTGGTAACTTTTTACAGCTGCAGTAGTAAATGAATACATTTACTTTTTCATCCATACACCTATGCCACATATCATTTGACATACATTTGCTAAGCGCCTGCTTTGTGCCAGACCTAGCATTATACACTAAGAATAATGAATGAGACTCAATTGTTGCTGGGGGAGATATGATGGAGGTAAGGGAGATGACAGGTGCTCTGAAAAAAGTTGGATCGTAAAGGTAATGAGGGGCCAGACTGTGAAGCGCTCTTCATGTTGCTGTCTAACGTTGGGGCCATTTTCTGTAGATAATGCAGAACATCATTGGTTCATGATCAGATCTTTGGCTGCACGAGTGTGGAAGGGGATGATGCTGGAGGCAGGAAGATACATCAGGCGACTGCATTCTTCTGGGTAAGAAATGATGAAGACCCAAAGGAGTGTGGGAGGACAGTAAGGAAGTAGAGCTAGTGATACTGGGGTGATATTTCAGAGGTAGAAATGATGGCATTTTGTGATCAGTTAAATACTGTGCATGAAAGGGCAGAGTCCAAGATGACTCTGCTCTAAGATGACCCCGAGAACGGATGACTCTAAGTCAGTGCCTGGCACACTGTGGATAAGAAACAATTGTCTTGAATTGGATTGTGTGGCAAGAAGACAATGGAGTAAATCATCACTGAGAGGAAAGGATGATGCCAGTGAATCTGAATAGTGGAGGAAAATAAATAGAAGAATAAGTGTGTGTGTGTGTGTGTGTACGCGCGTGTGTGCGCATGTGCGCAGGGCACTGGGAAAAAAGGATGTGAAACCTGTGTCCATTACCCCATGCGATTTTTTACTTCTTAATTAAACTTTTGCTAGAACCATGTTCAGAGAGTGAGTTTAGCAAACTGTATAGCCACCTTTAAGATGCCAGATTTCTCTCAATGGTAAGTTTAGCTCTGCTGTTTGGATCTGAAACAGCTTTGAGCAGGGGAGGGAGAGCAGGGGGTGTGGGTGGACTTTCAGTGCATTTGCTCTATCGTTTCGGAATGAGGGCAGTGCCTCGGGTTTCTCCCTCCCCATATCCCTCTTTGCTCATGCCTGCATCTGAGAATGAAACGTTCTCTGGCACTGGATGGGGCTACATATGTGTCCCTTGCCCAAGACCCTCTGCAGTGGCTCTGTGGAGGTGAATATTTGCTATGTTGAAATATACATCTATAACCTCTGCTCCTCCAAGAGACATCCTGTTTCCACAACACTGGGAGAATATGCACAGTTTTCCAGCAAAGGTCTTGAAGCTGTTTCTCACCAACCTTGTTCTGTGGCAGACTGTCTGTGGCCATGGGACAGCAGAGTGGGGTCCATGGTGGGGGGACAGATCTCTCCTTGCATTCATATTTGTACAGCACATTGTTCTAGCAGCTATGAATTGTGACTTTGCAAAGGAAAGGGGGAAAGTCTTATGGTCGAATTAGTTGGGGAAATTCTGAGTTAAACAAATGTGCTTCATTCTGCAAGACCTCTCAGAAGCTTTACTCTACCAATATGTGCTATGAATATCTGAGACAGGGGTGAAGATTTTCCTAAACATAGCTGACTCCAGAGCACTATAAACTTTCTGTGGAAAAGTGCTCCCTGCATCAGAGTTTGGAAAGAGTTGTGCTACTGAAGTAGAATGGCCAAGGTGTTTTTAGTTTCGTGCACACTCAGCTGCTGCTGCTGCTGCTGCTAAGTCGCTTCAGTCGTGTCTGACTCTGTGCGACCCCATAGACGGCAGCCCACCAGGCTCTGCCATCCCTGGGATTCTCCAGGCAAGAACACTGGAGTGGGTTGCCATTTCCTTTTCCAATGCATGAAAGTGAAAAGTGAAAGGGAAGTCACTGAGTTGTGTCCAACTCTCAGCGACCCCCTGGACTGCAGCCTACCAGGTTCCTCCATCCATGGGTTTTTCCAGGCAAGAGTACTGGAGGGGGGGTGTACACTCAGCAGGAGTTTATAAAAAAGACCTCTAGCCATTACCCATCTTCGTATGGTTTTCAGTGAGCATGAAGCACTCAAGATTGACTGAAATTGGACCAATCTCCCTATTCTGACACGTCTGGTTTGGATCGGAACTCACTTTACAGATGAGCCAGGATCTAGGGGTAAATTAGAGCTACTTCTGTCATCAGTCCTCGTCTTATCACACTCGGGGTTTCCTTTCCTCTCCCTACACACCCCTCCAAATGGTTTCTTATAATAAAAAACAATTCATGTTGGTTTCCTTCTTAAAACTTGTTTTAAAAATACTTTGAAAACACTAGACACTTTTCTTTGGATAATACAATAGTAACTAGATACTGGATTGGCCAGAAAGTTTATTTGGGTTTTTCCATAAGACTATGGAACTTCCTCACCAACCCAGTATTTATGTTCTGCTTCTCTTGTTCCCATGTGAATACAAATGCAAGGTGTTTTTCAGTTTTCAGGAACTTTATTGTTTATAATCCAGATTGATCCTTAGAACAACTTGACAAGGAGGAGATGAAACCCCATTGTCTTATTCTGCTATAACAAAACTGCCCAGACCTGGTGGCTTACATACAGTAGAAACTTATTTGGCTCAAGATTCTGGAAGCTGGAAATCCAAGATCAGTGTGCCAGCATGGTTGGGTTCTAGTGAAGTCTTCTTCCAGGTTGCAGAGGGCTGACTTCTCAGCATGTCTTCACAGGGTAGAAGGAGTGAGGGAACTTTCTGGAACCTCTTTTATAAGGGTACTAACTCCATTCGTGAATCCTCCACTCTTGTGACCTAATTACCTCCCAAAGCTCCACCTCCTAATACTATCACATTGGGCATAGATTTCAATGTATGAATTTTGCAGGGAATATAAACATTCAGCCTATAACACACATTTTATAGAAATGAAGCAAATAACATATATGGCTGCCTAGTTTATGCAGGTATTTGGCTAAGTGTTTTACATGTATGAGCTCATTTAAAGCTTCTCTCTGAAAGTGAAAGTCTCTCAGTTGTGTCCGACTCTTTGCAACCCCATGGCCTATACATACAGTCCATGGAATCCTCCAGGCTAGAATGCTGGAGTGGATAGCCTTTCCCTTCTCCAGGGAAACTTCCCAACCCAGGGATCAAACCCAGGTCTCCCACACTGCAGGCGGATTCTTGTGAGCCACAAGGGAAGCCCAAGAATACTGGAGTGGGTAGCCTATCCCTTCTCCAGCAAATCTTCCTGACCTAGGAATTGAACTGGGGTCTCCTACATTGCAGGCACCAACTGAGCTATGAGGCAAGCCCTTAAAGTTTTATATTAGGATATGCTTTCCTTGTGTTAGAAATGAAGAACTAGAGACTAAGAGTGAATTAACTTGCTCAGTCACATAACATAAAAGCAAGCCGTGGTGTTTAAACTCATGGTTGTTTAACCCCTAGGCCTACTCTCCTTCCATGACGGCACTCTTAAAGAGGAAACCGAAAACAAGGGCAACTCAAGATTTGCCCAAGTTCACATGGCAGGTTGGGGAAAGTGCTGGAATTAGGACCTAATTCACAGGACTTTTCATCCAAGGGTCTGTCTTCTACGTACTTTAGCCAGGTCACTGGAAGGCATTTTCAAGAGTAATTAACGACCTGTGAAATGTCACCGACAGCAACCACAACAATTGCATGAGAGCAACGGGAAGAGAAGACAAAACCAGTGGCTCCGAATCTCCCACCCATCCCTCAGTGGCCTCATTGTTGCTAAGCAGAGCAGATCCTCCATCTCTAAGAATGCCACCTCAACTTCATTCTTTTTTGTCACATAAGTAAGGTGCAGTATACTTAAGGAGTTTGGGTTCTCCTTACCTCTTCTTTTCATGACCAAAAAAAAAAAAAAAAATCAATAAGTCCCTGCATACAAATCTTCAAGTTGTGAGCTTTCAAGGATGAGAACATGCACTCATCAATGTCGGGCATGAGTGAAATTGCAGCTTGCCCTCCATCTCCCATTGCTGATTCTCCTTCAGCTCTACCGTTTCCCACCTCCTCTCCTCCAGTCAGTAACTCTTCTTGCCTTGTATGCCAGCTGTTGTACTGTACTACCCTACTTTTCAAGGTACTGTACTGTAAGGTTAAAAGTTTCCTTTAATTTTTGTGTTTGTTTTTTATGTATTATTCATGTGAAAAATATTATAAACCTATTTCAGTACAGTCCTATATAGCTGATTGCGTTAGTTGGGTACCTACACTAATTTTGTTGGACTTATGAACAAATTAGGCTTATGAATGAGCTCTTGGAATGGAATTCGCTATGTAGGGGATTTACCGCAGAGCAAATTCCACCACCTGCCCTTCAGTGGTACCTACTGTTTCCACTAATCAGATGAACGTGATTCAGTCACATCTCCCAACGTTCCCCTGTGTGAAATCCCTGCGCTGGTATCATGGGGATAGCTATGGAGCTGCACGGGGCACACCCTCCGAGAGCCTGCAGTCTAAACAGAGTGTGAGAAGTACTACTGAAGAGGTCCAAACTGTCAGGAAAGCAAGAGGTGAGACCCTCAGGGAGGTAAGGAAGGAGTCCTGGACATTCAGCGTGGAATGCTCACCCCTGTCTCTCAGAACAATTTCTGGGATGTCCTGCTTGTAGTCACCACATACTTAGCTCCTCAGGGACATTTACTGGCTAGTTCCTGAAAAGCAATGTCTACAGGGCAAATTTTTGTTGCCATTTTCCCAAACGCACAGTCTTTTTGAAGTTTTCCTTGATACCAGGTTGGGACAAAAGAGTGGTTATGATTTTGTGTCCTGGGTCTCTCCTGAGAGCGCCTTGAGCCACATGAGACACCAGTGTGAAGTGAAGGAGAAGAGGGGTCTGGTCTTTATAGAGTTGCTGGGCTCTAGTCCTCCTCTTGGGAGCTGGGAGTGGCTGTGTTCATCTGCTTTCTCTTTCCCAACTGACCCTTCCCCACTCTTGGATGCGGTGGTGGGCAGAGTCTGAGCTTGGGCCCCCTGTGGGGTTATTGCCTGTGGAAGTGATATAAGAAATCATTCTGCTTTTGTTCCCCTACTCATCCAGGCTCTGATGATTGGGCAGAAATAGAGTCGTCCAAAGGCCAGACCAAATGGAGGCAGCCAAAGCGGGGAGTTAAGGTAGCAGAATCTATATCCCATGTTTTGAGGGATTATTTCCTTTAGCTATTGAATGAGGATCTTGAGGTCAGGCCTTACTTCTGTGATTAACAAAACCTTTGAGGATAATGAGGGGAATATGGAAATGGATTTAAGTTTCTCAAAGAAAAAGAGGTGCTTTATAAATCCAAAGCAGTTACATACGGCCTCCAGGGTTCAAAATTCCAGGGGGCTTACATTGGCCAATTTTGTGCATCCCCATGCCCAGTAATGTTCCCTCTTGCCCAGTTAGGCTTCCAGATCATTAGGCTGAGAGAAGTAAGGACTTCCCTTGAGGAAATACAGAGCTGTTATTCCCCTATCCCCTCCACCCCATCGTTGACTCGGGGAATCTCTGAGAATCTCTGGAAGGGACTTCAAAAGTCACGCAGCCCAGCTGCCAGTATATTCCCTTGCTAAGCAGGCAAGTGGGGATAGAAAGTAAAAGTGCAGTTAATTCTCAAGCATTTGGACGTAGATTGTCCACAGACAGAGAGTGAGAGATTTGTGTGTTTGGAGACAGTGCTTGGGGTCTCTTCGTATCTGTTCCTTCTCCAAGCTAAACAATCACAGATCATTTCACTGGTCCTTAGAGGACTGCTTTCAAACTTCTGAAATCGCATAAATTGAAGCCATTTTCATCTAACTAGGTTGATGCTGCCTTCATTTCCATTCCAGAAACTTTTGGCTATTCCCCATTCAGAAGGGACTGACTGCATTTGAAATAGGATGACAGAGGAATTACTCTCACTGAGATTACCCTTCAGCTACATCCCAGAACTGAGAGACTCTGCTAACTGCTACTGCCGTAATGACTAGCAATCACAGCACAATCACGGAAATGAATTAAATTATTAATTTCAATAGCACCCCATGGTGCATTTATAAATTCCACCATCTGGGGAACATAAATATGGAGGTCCACATTCTAAACTCGGAGGCATGGTGCTTGGTGCCAAGGGCTGTATCTTTGAAGGCAGTAAAGATTTTTCAAGATACTATATGTGGAGCAGCAAGCTGTGCATTTGAGAGAAGGATCTGTCCCTGAGTCTCTATTAGCTTTACTATTTATTTAAGGATCTCTTCTCCTTTATTTTTTAACCAGTTCATATCGATAGATGCAATGTATAAAAATCTTGGTTTAGGAAAAGTACACGATGGGAAATAAAGTCAAACTCATATTTGAACTATTTATTTATTCTCTCCCTTTTCCCTTTATCCCATTTCTTCCTCCCAGAGTCTCTTCTCATACTGACTTGCTTCACTTATGTAAATCTCTGGTTAATAAGTTCTTTCTACTGAGATAGCTATTCTTGGGTTTTGAATGGGTTCAAAAATCTCTCTAAAACTTTAAGAGCATTGTTCCTGAAGCAGAGAGGATAGAGGCCCTGGAGGAGTGTGTAACCTACTCGAATCAAGGAGATTTAACTTTCTTTCCTTACGTGGAACCATTTGGCCAGATGTTGGGGTTCCCTGAGCCTTCTCTGTTTGCCATCTGTCTTGTCCCCAAGGGCTGGTGAGAGAGGGACACTTCTAAAGACCATATGTAAATGACTTCCATGGAGCCTTCAGGGGCTCCCTAGGCTACCTTCTTCCCACTGTGGATCACCAATGCAAAGCCAAGCAACAGCCCAGGCCCCTGCCATTGTGTACCACAATGTCCTAATATCCAAAACAGCTAGATTTCTAGCCAATGAGTTCACTTAAGACCCACAAGAAAAATACATAGCTTCCTGCAGGATAAATGGTTCTAAAGCATCCAGGGTGTTGTGTAGCTCTTGACTTCCTTGGTCTCTGTATCCAGGGCTTTAATGCAATTTGTGTGTTGACTGGCTGATGATGAAGGCGACTATTGAGAACTCCTTTTAGAACTTCTACATATGCACATCTAACCATACAGAGCTTAATCAGCCCTGCAGGCCAGTGTGATTTCTAATTGAGACTGAGGGAAAACTCCAAAGGTCGCCTGTCCCCTTTGCTGCCACCAACAATTGATGATGCTCAACTGGCCATTCAATGAAACAACTTTCATATATAAGGTTAAGTGAAAATATTGTGGGAGGGGCTATTTTTAGCAACTGTGTTTTAGGTTGATTCCTTTCAATTTTCTGTAGAGCCAAACATCAGGGTAACTTGAGATCTGGGGATCTACAACTTTGGGAAGAGGGGGATTGTACCTGAATAGAATTTCACTTCTTCATTGTTTTAGATGTCATTCTCATAACTTAGTCAAATCAGCTGATCATTAGCCATTTGACAACAAGAGAATAAACAGAACCTGCAATCATGATAGATTAAATGAAACTTCTGATCTTCATGGCAAAGTCCTTGCCAGTAGCTTCTGTTTCTGTCCCTGGATGGTAAACATAAGCGTTCATCAAATTTGAGGAGCTGGACCTCTAGGGACTCCCATGTCCTGCGTTTATTAATGACAATGAAGGACCCAAAATCAGTGATTTATGCAATTTAGCCACGGTTATCCCCAACCTCTGTGGGAGTTAGTAGACTGGAATAATTACAGACTAAATAGTGATGATAAGGAGGAAATGTACTGTAGTTGGAGTTAGTGGGCTGAGAAAACAAATGTTTCCGGTCTCAGGAGAATCTGCTTGCTGTTATAAAGGAGAAAAGTAAAAGCAAAGAGACCTTGTCCTGATCTGTACAAGTTCAGTAGCTGGGAAAGACCACATAAAGTTATCATAAAAAACAAGAGGTGATAAACACAGAAGACCCTTTAGCATCCTGCTCCCCGCTCAGCCTGCCTCCCAGCAGCGGGAAGACAAACAATCGACGCACTGGTTTTGAGATGAAAATCTGGAATAGTCAGTTTTGCCCTCAGAGCCAATGCTGGTAAGCCTGGAGGAGCCAGTGTAACTTTGCCTGTATTTGCTTCTGACTCAAACACCAGAGAAAACTCACACAAAGAAGTGAGAAACTTCCTATTCCGAGTTGAGGAGTTCCGTGTGAGCCTGTCACAGCATCCGTTCTGGGTAATCACAAGGCTTCTTTTCTCTTTGGGTATCAGAATAGCTCACCCTAAGCCACCAGCCACTCTACATTAGTGACTGAATCCCTCTGAGGCCCAGGTCAAGTGGCCTGCCCGAGGCCATGACGGAGGACCCAGTAGACCACAAGCTCAGCAAGCGTGGCTTCCTGCCAGAAGCAATGCCTCTCCCTACAGTCTCCTTGAGTCTTACTCCCTGGATAGACGTGCTATCTGACACTACCCTGCAGTGAACAAAGGGAAAGGAAAAAAAAAAAACAACCAGCATTTCTTTCTAAGATGAAAGCATATGGTACCATCAAGGGGGGTGGGTGGGAAGAAGGATGCCTGGGAAGATTCAAGAGTATGTTAGTTATACCTCAAGGGCAAATAGTATAAGAGAGAAGAAGAAGTTTTCTCATTTGTTGGGCACAATAGCCCTTCACCCCAGCAAGTGAGGATGCCTGCCTGAGTGAGGACCAGCTCTAAACTGACTCAGCACTTCTGCTCAAGTATCATCACTTAGCCAGGTGACCCTCTTTCTGGTGAATTTTCCCTTATAGTAAGATCTGATGGCCAGTTTCATTGGCCATGGAAAAGAGAAACAATACAGTTCTATAGAGAATTATGTAAGGAAATCTAAATAAAATCCAGAGAATTCACACATTGATCCATTCACGCATAAGTCAGCAGCATCAAAACAAGACTCATCTGGCTTTCTATACCCTCCCTTCTTCCATTCAGATGCTTGTCGAGTTTTTCAGGAGGGTAACCTAATGAGGGGAGAAGGCGATGGCACCCCACTCCAGCACTCCTGCCTGGAAAATCCCATGGACGGAGGAGCCTGGTAGGCTGCCGTCCATGGTGTTGCGAAGAGTCGGACACGACTGAGAGACTTAGCAGCAGCAGCAGCAACCTAATGAGGAGATCTGGAAAAGGCTGCTTTTTGCTGGAGGTTCTCTCTGGCTGCCGCAGATCCCACCCAGCTGCCCTCAGGCTCAGGGAGCAAGATCCCCTCCCTGCACACCTGTATAACCCATTCAGGAGCCTGTGAGGAAGCCCTGATCTTCTTTTCCCAAGTGTGCTCGTCAGGAGACTCTCTAAAAGGAGAGGGACCCAGGCGTCCTCATACTTCTGAATATCTGACTGCAAGCCTGTCTCTAATGCTCCTTTAGGGCTGTCTTCAAAGCTCCCAGGGCTTTCCTGGTGGCGCAGAGGTTAAAGCGTCTGCCTCCAATGCGGGAGACCCGGGTTCAATCCCTGGGTCGGGAAGATCCCCTGGAGAAGAAAATGGTAACCCACTCCAGTATTCTTGCATGGAGAATCCCATGGACGGAGAAGCCTGGTAGGCTACAGTCCACAGGGTCGCAAGAGTCGGACATGACTGAGCGACTTCACCTTCAAAGCTCCCAAGAAATTAATCACAAGAGACTTCTACTCTAGGGAAATTCAGTTACATGTGGATTCCTCAGGGACTTGCCTGACATTATTGGTTATTCCTGGGTATCACTGGACATTGCTGGGAATCACTGGATAACCTATGTGATTATCAGGTGAGTCTCTGGTCCAAAGCTGGAGACCCCTCCCTCTCTCTGGGAACCATGACTTCTAGCCCCATGAAACCTAAAGTTGTGGAGATGGAGAATTCAGATTTCTCAAGTGGGCCACTGGGAGTGATGGTGAGCAGGGCCACTCCACCTTCTACTTCTTGGTCCCCAACAACAGCATATGATGGTTGTTAATTAAAGACGTATGTCTTATCCTGGAGGATGGTACCTGATTCTTGCAGGTTTCATCTCTAAACTAGCACTTTCACTGTGCCCTCAAAAAAGCCATTTCATTGCTTGATCAGGTCTATAGATTCTGTGTGTGATGATATTTAATGTATCCGTTGGTTGTATGCCCACTGCCAAACCTGTTTTTCTATAAACTGGGTCCCAAAGTCAGAGGTAACATTCAGTGGACTTTAAGTGGATAATAAGTGACATATTACATGACTGTCAGTAGATTAAACATCTGTAGTCAACTGGTCAAAGCCTTGCAAATAGGATATATGTTGATTTCAGTCAAGAATTGCCACATCCAGGGTGAAAGGGATCCCCTTTGATCAATTTACCACCGAGTGGCTGGTTGGACTCCTTGAGGGATGGGTTCAGCCCTGGTCTTTGTGCATCAAATTAGACATATGGCAGTGGCAATAACTAAGTTGGTTTTGGTGAGTAGGAACCCAAGTATGGAGAAGGCAGTGGCACCCCACTCCAGTACTCTTGCCTGGGAAATCCCACGGACGGAAAAGCCTGGTAGGCTGCAGTCGCTGAGAGTCGGACATGACTGAGTGACTCCACTTTCACTTTTTACTTTCATGCATTGGAGAAGGAAATGGCAACCCACTCCAGTGTTCTTGCCTGGAGAATCTCAGGGACGGGGGAGCCTGGTGGGCTGCTGTCTATGGGGTCTCACGGAGTCGGACACAACTGAAGTGACTTAGTAGTAGTAGTAGTAGTAACCCAAGTATGCCCTCTATCACTGTCACAGTGGCTATGTTATTCATGAGCCCATTACACCAGGATTAGAGTGGCTAATGACGGAGGCTGGCTGATATCAACTGGCTCAGTTATTATGAATAGTTGGTTGTTTAGTTGTCTATTTATTCCATGGTGTTTACTCTCTTATGGGCATTAATACGAAAAGATTTTCATCCATCAACATGCTCCTTTCTCAGATTTTTTTTTTTTTTTTGTCTCTGATATTGCAAACATCTTGGTGTTACATCCCTGTCCATCCACGCCATTCACTGTTACTGAGGAGTCTAGAAAATTCTTACCTTGGCTGACTTCTCTTTCCATACGCAGTTAATGATCAGATATACCACCTAAAGCTTTGCCCATTAGCAGGATTTCCCCTCTTGCTGCAGGCCACCGCTTCATATGACTGCAGCTCATTAGGAGTCCATCTTCAACTTGTACTCCAACACCAAGCCATCCGTAAATCAAGCTTGGCTCTTTCCTGCCTTCATCAGGTAGCCATAAGGGGCCTCCCATCTGGTCAGAGATGTTAGTTAAGGTCAAGCACAACAGTGGTGGGTGGCACGGGCTTCTGTAGTTTTCACCTTCTGGCCCTGCCCATGCCTGACACTGGATGTCCTATTTCTGTCTTGCAACTGATGGCTTGTGTGCCTGACCAACCTTGTGATTTGGGGGTCTGATAGACCCTCCATAATGGGGAGCTCTGGCTGCATGATCCCTTAGTATCATGATCAGCTGATCCATCTCTACCAGGGTCCAACAGCTTGCAAGAAGTCCTCTTTCAAATTGTGTTTAGTTCTCTGCCATGGATGGCATGCCCTTGCTCCAAAAGCTTAGAGTTCTATTATTATGATTTTCCTGTGGGGTTGCCATATATTCTGCACAACATCCTTTTCGAGTATAAGATCCTCTGGGTCAACTAGATTAAGTGGCAGGCTGCTCGTACCACACTCTGAACCTGCTGCATGTCCTTCCCTCTGAGCCCCACTCACAGCTGGCAGCCTTCCATGTCACTTGTGTATTCTCAAATTAGGGATGTGCTCTTCTCCCCAAAACCCAAAGACTCTTATCACGCATGGAGCTTTCTTCTTGGTTGTGAGAGGTAAAAGATATAGTAGTATCTCTAAGGGGTGGGATGTCCTGAAATGCCCTGATTGCTTGGTATTGACAGAAGGTTTTATATTCCATCCTCTCAAGATCTTTCTCACTAGCTAGTTTGCCTCTCTCCTCTCCCTCCTTTAGCTAGTATTCTCGTCCTTGCTCCATCTCTACCTATCAGTAGGCTGATCTTTCTTCCCACAAAGTCTCCAATGTCCTTGCTATTCAGGGGATGCTCATCCAAGTGGATGAACACGACACTGTGGACATAGTGAACATACATGTTCTGTAGACTGCTTAGAGGGTCCTGGTCTTTTCAGACTCCACTGAGAGGACGGGAAGTATGCATCAATTGAGGCAAGACTATAAATGTATATTGCTGTCAGTTCCATTTGAATTGCTTCTAATTCTCCTTGTTGATAGAAACAGAAACGAGTTAATTCATTATTAGGTCAATGCCCTTATACCATGCACCCAAAACCTGTGTTTTCACCCAGAAGAGCTAACTAAGATCATTAAGCAAGGTGTTAGTATGCTCTAGAAAGATATTACTTCTACTTTAATGGTTCCAACTGGGGCTATAACTTGGTGGAGTTTTGAGGATCATCCAACCTGATCGCTCTGGTTTTTGTAGAAATCACACTGGAGAATTAAGTGAGGGTGTGATGGAGACCCCTACCTCGTGTATGCTTTAGGTTTTAGGGGTGGCTTTACTCTTTGCCATTCCCACATAGAAAACCGCATCATTTGGCATTGACTGTCTTGGTCGGGGGCCTTCCCCACGGCAATAGCTCCTATTCTGTATAGTCCAAGGAGCACCTGTATGGGGGTTCTTCCAACTGCCAAGTGTGTCCCTTCCAATTATACAATCAGCAGTCAAGGAAATGGCCACAGGGTGCATCCAATGGCCCAGCAGACCTACTGTGAGCCAAGCCTGACTGGAGCTCCATTTATTACCTGGCCTCCATATGCTCCCATTCTAACAGGGGCCACGATGACCCCAACATATCAATATCACCACTTTGGGCCCCCAAGTACTAATATCACCACAGACTTTCTGTCCAGCAGTCCTTAAATATCTGGGTGTTCCCCTTTCTCTACTTGAATCATGATGGGAGTTACCTTTAGGGAAGGGCTGGGGAATAATCATTTCAACCTTTGCCATGCTGTTTTAGGGTCCTTTTCATAGGTCCTGGCCTCTCCTTCAGGCAATGGGCTCAGATCTAGAAACTGAGCAAGGAGTCATACTTCTGTTGAGGCAAGTGTGCTCAATCTCTTGATTGATCATCCTTGATTCTCTTGTCTATAAACTTAGCAACGCCCTGCTGGCTGCTCGCACAGTGTGGGAAGCCTGGGAACTCTGTGCTCTACTAGTCAGCTCACAGCTCTCTGTCCTGGTTGCCTTGCTGACTTGCATGCTCATTATTATTAGACCAGCTCTTCTAATCGTTACATATGACCAGCAGACTTTGATTCGCTAGCCAAGCTAGCATCCCCATTGCTAACAGGGAGTGCAGTTTAAAGCAGCGATTCCCGTCATGTCCTCTGGTCAGCAGAGAACAGCTGGTGCTGATTTCTCAGTGATGCGGGTGCCCCTTGCATTAATGTATTCCTCATGGTTCTGGTGGCCCTCAGGTGGGGCAGGCCCTTCTAAGTTGTCCTCAGTTGGATCAAGAGAGGCCAGTTCCTATCACGGTCACTGTATGTAGACTGCCCCTGGGAAGGAAGGGGCCCAGCCCTGAGAAAGACAGCTCTGTTCCACTTTGGGCAGTTCTAGAAAGAACAGACAATTGGGGGCAGTCAACTGCTCACACTCCAAGCAGCTTGGGAATAAGCCCTTCTTTGCTGAAGAGGGGTCTGGGAGGTACATCCCAGCCTTCACCATACCTAGGAGAGTTACTTGAACATTCCCAGCTCTCTGAACCTTTTGTCCCTTCATCCACCATCTGCCACCACGGTCTGGGATTTCTACTTCACAAATTTGCAGGAAATTTTAGATCAAAATATTTCTAAAGACATTCAGATATTTGCAAATTGGCAATAGAAGGCAATGGCACCCCACTGTAGTACTCTTGCCTGGAAAATCCCATGGATGGAGGAGCGTGGTAGGCTGCAGTCCATGGGGTCACTAAGAATCAGACACGACTGAGGGACTTTACTTTCACTTTTCACTTTCATGCATTGGAAAAGGAAAGGGCAACCCACTCCAGTGTTCTTGCCTAGAGTATCCCAGGGACGGGGGAGCCTGGTGTGCTGCCGTCTATGGGGTCGTACAGAGTCGGACACGACTGAAGCGACTTAGCAGCAGCAGCAGCAGCAAAGATTAATTAGCCAAGAAATTGTTTGATTCTTCCACTTTAACTCTTAGATTATCTGATGTCTAGCACATAAAGCATTCATGAACTAGAGCTTAGATATGTATGTTTTAGAGATCATAGGCTTGAATCAGCAAACCAAAGAACTTCACAACAAATTGAGGCAGATTCTCACTTGAAAAGTGCTCAGGGCCCCGTGTAATTCTGGTCCTATAGGCTAGTATGGATTCCTTCTGCCTGCTTTCTGAAAGCAAGAAGCAAAAGGAGGACCTGGTCTGCCCTGGGGCTCCAAATAAGGGTGGAAAGGTGACTCTAGGTGTCCAGGAATAGGGGCCCAGAGTTAACAAGGTGAGAATATGCTTCCGACCTGTTGAAGCCTCAGTATCAGGATGTAGTCACTCCACTCAGACCAGGGGATGGTGTCAGAGTGTAGGTGACAGGAGGTGCCCACGGACACATGGCTGGTGACGTTGCAGAGAGGCTCGAGAGGTCTGGGCAAGAATGAAAGGACCGTGGGTTCAAACGCTGAAAACCCAGGTCTGCTCTCAGTCCACAGGCAGCGTGACCTCTGGAATTGCTAACCGTTTTCAGGAGGCTGGTGTCTAAGTTGAGACTGGACTTTCAGCAGATGTTTATTTCACAGCGTGTCTTCTGGGTGAATTTTCTAGGGATTTTCATTTTCTCCCCCAGCAAGTGTAAATTCCTCTGCTTGCCAAGTTTTGCTCCTTTCTAGACAACCCCTCACCCCTCAACCTCAAATTATTTTTACTGCTCAACACCCTATTCTCTCATTGGCTGACTTCCTGCTAACACCACTCCCTCTTGTTACTTCAAGGCCTTTGCTCACTCTTTTTCTATTCTTTCCTTTACTCTGTCCAATTTCCACCCTTCCTTTAAGCTCCATATAAAAATTTACCTTCTGTGTGAAAATTGTTCGACTTTCCCCAGCGATTCATCTTTCTCTTCTCTGCAATCCTATGGTAGCTAGAGGCACATCAATGGAAGCTGACAATGAAGTACCTATTGTTTAATAATGCTTGCAGAGTGTTTCATGTATATTAACTCTTCTTACCCTAAACATAAGGGCTTCTTACAGAAAGAGTCCAAATCTTCCTACATTTTTGGTAGGCACACACAGTTCTTGGTGAACGCTGGCTGATGCAGCTGTTCTTTCCTTATCCTTCAGCCAGAATCATCGAAGCTAGTAGCCCGGCCCCATACATACCCCGAGGGCTGAGGATATAGCAAAGTCCACACTTATCTCTCCTTCTGCCCAATCCAGAAAAGTTATATGCATCACAAACCATGTCAACCTTTAGGCAAGATCCTGAGTTGTCATTTATTCCATCAGATGGTTTCAATTTGGAAATTTTTACTTTCTGCTTTGCACAGTGGTCTGACTATGTTACCAATGTACTTCACTTATGAAGACTGTCAGCTCCTGCTTTGTTCTCAGCCTCTTTGTCTCATATCAAGTGTTCTTAAGCCCACTAGTTGATCGCAGTGTAATGGAGACTTTGATCATGATGTTATGGAGAGTCCAAGAGAGCCAGGCTACTGAAGAGTCAGGTCACTACTCAGAGGGGAAACTGAGGCATGAACCCAGTAACACAGGCAAGGCCAGTATTGTAGGAAGTGCCTAGTGAGCACTTTGATTCTTGGGACGCTTGCCAAGACTTCAGATAGCCAACTCCTGAAACTTGTTATCTTTCTGGAAAGATAAAGCCTGGAAAGGCTGAGGTACTGAAACTTTGTCTAGCGAGGCGGTCAGAGTATCTTGGGGAAAGCAACAGCCTCAAACTGTCAATGGCTTAAAATGGCACAGGTTGATTTCTTGCTTACCTGCCAGCTAGAGATGGAGGTGTAGGGTGAGGAGTAGGTCTGCTGCACAGAGACATCAGTCAGGATCACAGGCTGACAAGATGCTATTGATGCTGGTGCTGGCATCTCACCAGGAGGTTCCGGTTTGCCTCCGTGTTTGCTGCCTTGAGTACAAGCAGTTCAATATTTTGGACTCTTGTGCTCATATTTCATTGGTCCAAATTACTCATGTGGATACACCTAACTTCAAAGAGTAGGGCTATGTCATCTTCTTTATACCTGGAAGGAGAGGAGAATGAGATGTTGGGACACTAGCGAAGCCTATCAAACAGAGTCAGAATTGACTCAAACTGGGTTTTCGATGGCTATACAGGCAGACCTCGTTTTATTGTGCTTTATATTATTGCACTATGCAGACTGTTTTCTGCAAATGGAAATTTATGTAAGATTTGGTAGTTGGAGGTGATAAAAAACCCGCCTGCCAGTGCAGGAGATGCAAGAGAGTTGGGTTCAATCCCTGGAGTAGGAAATGGCAACCCACTCCAGTAATCTTGCCTGGAAAATCCCACGGACAGAGGAGCCTGGCAGGCTATACAGTCCATGGGGTCGCAGAGAGTCAGATACAACTGAGCATGCACACACACATACACTAAGTTGTGGCAACCCTGCATCAGGCAAGTCTATTGGTACCATTTTTCCAATAGCATTTGCTCACTTCTTATTTCTGTGTAACATTTATGCAATAATCCCAATATTTCAATGAAACTTTTTCATATTATGAGATTTGTTATGGTGACTGTGATCAGTGATCCATGATGTTACTATAGTGATGTTTGGAACACCATTAATCTCTCCCATATGAGACAACTAACTTAACTGCTAATTGTTATATATGTTCTGACTGGTCCACCAACCAGCCATCCCCTCATCTCTCTCCCTCTCCTCAGGCCTTTCTATTCCCTAAGATACAGCAGTATTGAAATGAAGCCAGTTAATAGCCCTACAATGGCCTCTAAGTGTTCAAACAAAAGGAAGGGTCACATGTCTCTTATCTTAAATAAAAATCTAGAAATAAGATTAAACTTAGTGAGGAATGGAGGCATGTCCAAAGCCAGGATAAGCTGAAAGCAAGTCCTGTTTTGCAAATCAGCCAAGTTGGGCGTGCAAAGGGAAAGTTCTTAGTTCAGATCAGTCGCTCAGTCGTGTCCGACTCTTTGCGACCCCATGAATCGCAGCACGCCAGGCCTCCCTGTCCATCACCATCTCCCGGAGTTCACTCAGACTCACGCCCATCGAGTCAGTGATGCCATCCAGCCATCTCATCCTGGGTCGTCCCCTTCTCCTTCTGCCCCCAGTCCCTCCCAGCATCAGAGTCTTTTCCAATGAGTCAACTCTTTGGATCAGGTGGCCAAAGTACTGGAGCTTCAGCTTTAGCATCATTCCTTCCAAAGAAATCCCAGGGTTGATCTCCTTCAGAATGGACTGGTTGGATCTCCTTGCAGTCCAAGGGACTCTCAAGAGTCTTCTCCAACACCGCATTTCAAACGCATCAATTCTTCGGTGCTCAGCCTTCTTCACAGTCCAACTCTCACATCCATACATGACTACTGGAAGAACCATAGCCTTGACTAGACGAAACTTAGTCGGCAAAGTAATGTCTCTGCTTTTGAATATATTATCTAGGTTGGTCATAACTTTTCTTCCAAGGAGTAAGCGTCTTTTAATTTCATGGCTGCAATCAGCATCTGAAGTGATTTTGGAGTCCCAAAAAATAAAGTCTGACACTGTTTCTACTGTTTCCCCATCTATTTCCCATGAAGTGATGGGACCAGATGCCATGATCTTCGTTTTCTGAATGTTGAGCTTTAACCCAATTTTTTCACTCTCCTCTTTCACTTTCCTCAAGAGGCTTTTTAGTTCCTCTTCACTCTCTGCCATAAGGGTGGTGTCATCTGCATATCTGAGGTTATTGATATTTCTCCCAGCAATCCTGATTCCAGCTTGTGCTTCTTCCAGTCCAGCGTTTCTCATGATGTACTCTGCATAGAAGTTAGATAAGCAGGGTGACAATATACAGCCTTGATGTACTCCTTTTCCAATTTGGAACCAGTCTGTTGTTCCATGTCCAGTTCTAACTGTTGCTTCCTGACCTGCATACAGATTTCTCAAGAGGCAGGTCAGGTGGTCTGGTATGCCCATCTCTTTCAGAATTTTCCACAGTTTATTGTGATCCACACAGTCAAAGGCTTTGGCATAGTCAATAAAGCAGAAATAGATGTTTTTCTGGAACTCTCTTGCTTCTTCCATGATCCAGCGGATGTTGGCAATTTGATCTCTGGTTCCTCTGCCTTTTCTAAAACCAGCTTGAACATCAGGGAGTTCACGGTTCACGTGTTGCTGAAGTCTGGCTTGGAGAATTTTGAGCATTGCTTTACTAGCATATGAGATGAGTGCAATTGTATGGTAGTTTGAGCATTCTTTTGCATTGTCTTTCTTTGGAACTGGAATGAAAAGTGACCTTTTCCAGTCCTGTGGCCACTGCTGAGTTTTCCAAACTTGCTGGCATATTGAGTGCAGCACTTTCACAGCATCATCTTTCAGGATTTGAAACAGCTCCACTGGAAATCCATCACCTCCACCAGCTTTGTTCGTAGTGCTACTTCAGTGAACACATCAATGCTAAGAAAGCAAAACAGCCTTATATGGAGGAGGTTTTAGTGGTCTTGATAGAAGGTCCAGTCAGCCACAACATTTGCTTATAAAGCTTAATCCAGAGCAAGGCTCTAATTCTCTTCAATTCTGCAAAGTTGAGAGAGGTGAGGGAGCTGCAGAAGGAGAGTTTAAAATTAGGAGACGCTGGTTCATGAGGTTTCAGGAAAGCTGCTATTTCCAGCAAGCGCTGATATAGAGGGCTCAATGAGTTATCCAGGAGAGCTAACAAAGATCATCAAGGGGGCGACCAATTTTTCTATGTCTTCTTTTGGAAGAAGACTCCACCTAGGACTTCCGTAGTTACAGAGGAGAAGTCAATGCTTGGCTTCAAAAAGCCCAGCTGATACTCTGGTCTGCGGCTATTGTAACTGGTGACCTGAAGGTGAAGTCATTGTTCATTTCCCATTCTGAAATTCCGGGGCCCTTAAGAGTCATGCTGATCTACTCTGCCTATGCTCTATAAGGGGAGCAACAGGGTCTAGATGACCCATTGCTCAGAAAAAAAGATGGATGTCTGATGGAGACATACTCTGCAAGATGCTATAGAAAAATCCAAACACATGTTTTTGGTCAACCACCCCAAACTTCATCAACCACCATTCTGATCAGTTAGCAGCCGTCAACATGGAGGCAAAGACCCTCCACCAGCAAAAAGATTGATTTGCTACAGGCTCAGATGATAGTTAGCAATTAGGTATTTTTAATTAAGGTATGTACATTGCTTTTTAGACGTAATGCTATTGCGTGCTTCATAGACCACAGTATATATAAGTGTAACTTTGTATGCACTGGGAAATTTAAAAATTGGTGTGTTATTTTATTGCAGTATTTGCTTTATTGTGGTGGTCTGGAACTGAGCTCACAATATCTTTGAGATACACTTTAAGTCATTGCATGAGCTTGGTAGGAAATGAGTTGTTGTCTGGTACTAGGAAGAATAGAGCAGAAGGAAGAGCTAGCAGTCAAATCCATAGGATCAAAAAGTCTTCTATAAAGTAAAAAATGTTCTGAAATATAACCACAACTTAGAGTCTAGAACTACAATTCATCTTTGAGTGGGTCAATGCTAGCTTCTGGACATATGTCTTCTAATTCATTAAGTGGTACCACCCTTGTATATGAGAACAATATAAGGCTAAACCAACTACCATCAGAATTGGCTCTTTTTTTTTTTCCCCCAGTAAAAAAGATGTGTTTCCACAATGAATTATCATGCCCTTTCTCCTTGTTCTCATTATGAAAATCACATCGTGTATGAGCTGGTTGTCTCTGCCTGGAGTTGTGGCCCATGACTATAAAAAAGCCCTATAGCTGGTCAGGGAATTGAGCCATCTTCTTTGATTTTATTATCATCATGCCTTGACTGACCTACTCAGTCATTGCATTCCAGGAGATTATAGGAGTAACTTTAGTTTTCAAAAAATGAAATACAACTAATTAGATATAACTCAACTTATACTCTAAAAAATTCCTAAATAATTATATGTGCACATAAACTCATATACAGAGACACAAATCTTACAAATTCACTACCTTTCAGAACAAGGAAGTTGTAATTAACAATTTAAGAACCACTTTGAAGAACCTCTGTGGTGCCGTAGAGTAACAAGATTCATTTCAATTGAAAAGTCAACTGTGAAATATCTCTGGCATAGATCCCTCAGTGGACACTCAAAAGAAGTGTTCTGTTTATAGGCAGGGCTTCAAGTGTGAAGACTAACCGTAGGGAAGGGTTTCAAAGTGAGGAATAAGAATGGGGGATTACAGCTGCAGATGATTTAAGTTGGCTTAGAGTTGAGAGTCTTTTAAGAAGGTACACCCTGTATACTCCAGCACATCTGTCGTAAGGTGATGGTCCTAAAACTTTAGTCACCTCTCAGACTGGAAACCACATTGGCAGCAATTCTTGTTAGACTGAGCCCTGCAAGATTGGAAGAAGCTTAGAAATTGCTATGGATGTTCATGCTGTGGTTATTTGCCTGGAGAAGCACTCCCTTCTTAACAACCAGCCGTCGTACGCTTTTCTTGGCTCCAGGTGAAGAGGTGACTTCCCTCTTTGATTCAGTGTTCATAATTGGGCTGTCTGTTAGCAGAGGTGGTGAGAAAACAATGCTAATGAGGTCAAGGGTTCAATGCCCACGTGGGTCAGTTAGCTTTCTTTTGTTCTCTGGCCAAAAGTCTACGTCCTTTCACTGTGTCCAGCTACTGTGATGACAACAGAGATTGGGAGAGAGTAAGAGAATGTGGATGAGCCTGTAATTCTACTCTTCCTATGGTGGAAAACAATTCCAAATCATGTCCTTTTGCAGCAAAGTAATCTTCAAGGTTGAAGGACTGCCCCTTAAGAAGCAGTAAGGAAAATGAAAGATACAGTTTCACAGTGGTGGTAAAGAGGTTGAAACTACAGGATCAGAGCTCACAGGGGCAGCATTGCTTGGTCATTTATACTAATAAGAAGATAGCAGTTGTAAAGATGATGATTATTCACAGCCAATTTTCAATTTCTTGTTAGCCAAAGTTTCAACATTTCTAGACATCTGTGTGGGAATTCCCTGGTGGCTCAGTGGTAAAGAATTTTCCTGCCAATGCAAGGAGACATGGCTTTGATCCCTGGGTCCGGAAGATCCCCCGGAGAAGGAAATGGCAATCCACTTCGGTATTCTTGCCTGGGAAATCCCATGGACAGAGGAGCTTGGCAGGCTACAGTCCATGGGGTCATGAAAGAGTCAGATATGACTTACTAAACAGCATCAGTGTAAGGAGTAAAGTGAGTTGGTTTGAGTTTCATATCTTTTTTTTTTTCCTCAGCCACTATCCGTTGAAGATTCTAATGAACAATGAAACACCCTTAGATAGAAAGAGAAGAGAAGAGAGAAGGCCAAAGCAATCCCACAAACAGGGCTCAGCCCTGGAGTGTCTCAGATCTGGCTTATTAATCACGATTCATAATTCCTCATGCTATGTCCTGTTTTCTCAGGATTGCTATATCTTCTGTAAAGTTATGTAGCAATAGAAATCAAAGTAGGCACTAACCAACCACGATGGAAAAACTATCGGCTTCTACATTGGCCTTCTGACTGCTTAGCTTTGTGTATGGGTATATGTCTGTGTGTGTGTCTGTGAGTGCACTTGCACTCACATACGTGGAGAAGCTTCTTACCTGCTTTGAACCTCAGATTCCTTGCTTGTAAAATGGGGATATCAAGGTTTATCTCATAGATCTGTTGGAAGATTAGACGACCAAAGAAGAAATCTTGGCAAGTCTAGTGTGGTACCTGGAATGTTATATTTTCCCTAATGACTAGAGTTCCATTTATCAACATTGCATAGATTTATTCTAGTTGGTTGTGTATATTAGTTCATTCCTTTCCATGGCTGAGCAGTATTCCATTGTGTGAAAGTAAGACAGTTTGCCAGTTCATTTGCTGAAGGATATTTGCATTGTTTCTAGTTTTCAAAGATTGTGAATAACTGTGCTCCAAATATTCACATAGGTTTTCATTTCTCTAGGAGTGGGTTTGCTGGATTATATGGTAAGCATATGTTTAACTTTATAAGAAAGTACCAAAATTTTCCAGAGTGGATGTACATTCTTGCACTCCCATCAGCAATGTATAGGAGTTCCAGTTGCTCCACACCCTTGATAGCACTTGGTATTGTCATGATTTTTTAATTGTTATTTTAGCCATTCTAATAGGAACATAATGATATTTTTTGTGGTTTTAATGCTCATTTCCCTAATGGCTAATGATGGTAAGCATTTTTTCATATGCTTATTTAGCATTACATTTTTTCTTTGGAGAAGTATCTGTTAGATCTTTTGCTCAGCTATTTAACCGGGTGATTTATTTTCTTACCATTGAGTTTTGAGAGTTCTTTATATATATATGGATAAGTCCTGTATTAGATATGTGATTTGCAAATATTTTTTCCTACCCTGTAGCTTGTCTTTCTGGAGAAGGCAATGGCACCCCACTCCAGTACTTTTGCCTGGAAAATCCCATGGATGGAGGAGCCTGGTAGGCTGCAGTCCATGGAGTTGCAAAGAGTCGGACACGACTGAGCGACTTCTTTCACTTTTCACTTTCCTGCACTGGAGAAGGAAATGGCAACCCACTCCAGTGTTCTTGCCTGGAGAATCCCAGGGATGGCGGAGTCTGGTGGGCTGCCATCTCTGGGGTCGCACAGGGTCGGACACAACTGAAGCGACTTAGCAGCAGCATGAGCAACTTGTCTTTTCTTTTTTTTTTTTTAATTTTTTAATTTTAAAATTTTTTTATTATTTTTTATGTCTTTTCTTAATAATAGGGTTTTAACAGGGACTGATGAGTCTATACAGTAAGCTCTTTAAAAACTAAATAGATTTGGCTCTTCCTATCAGTTGGGAGAAGGCAATATGAAAAAAGTTTGATTTGAGATGCAGACAAACCTGGGTTTGAATCCTGTTAGTTTCCTCATCTGTAAAGGGTAGACCATAGTACTTAGCACATAGGGTTGCTGGGAGAATTAAATGAGATAATATGTATCAAGGGCTTAGTCTAGTGCCGGGATGTTGTAAATGTTCAGTAAGTATAAAGATCATATTCTTATTACAAAACTCTTACCTCCAAACCTTTGCATAATCTGCTCCCTCTGCTTGGACTATCCTTACCCCTTGCTCCCTTGTTTTCTTCCTGCTTAAATTGACTCCTATTCAGGGGATTTTGCTGGACATCACCGGTTTGGACCTGATACCCCTTTTTGCTCCTATGGTACCCTTTAATCACCTTCCTTCACTCTGTATTTTAAGCATAATAAGCTGTGAGTAAGTCTAGGGCAGGGCCAATGTCTTTATCATCTAAAATTATTCCAGGTCGCGTTTGATGAATGAATGAATAAATCAATGAATGAGTTCATCTCATGCTTTGTCTGGGAGTTCCAATTAAACATCCCTCAGAGTATTGCCAAATTCAGTCCCTTTAAGACAGCCTTAAACATCCCAAATGGATGTCTATGACTTAACACCAGGACCAGGCTTACAATCAGCCAAACAGACACTGCATCTTTGACAAGTTGGATGCCTACTGGAGAAACTTGAATGCTTTGCATCTATTTACTTTTACCACATGCCATAAAAATTAAAAATACATTGTGCCACAAGTGCAGTGTTTAGTATCTCACTTTAATTACATTCAAGTGTGTTGCTAAATAGTCTTGAGAAAACCTTAATGACCAGCTGTTCTACCCTTTTCCCATATGTCAGAAATGGTTTCTGAAATCACATTCTGGGACAGTAAGGTTGTATAATTAGACAGTGTATAGTTAACACTTCTAGATTTTCCGCTTAAACTGTGGACCCTTTATACTAACATATTGTGCGATTCTGCCGGTTTGGCGCAATACAATTAAATGACATGCCAAACAGCAACGGAGATATGCAAACTCTATCAGACTTGTTATCACCGCATCATTATTTCCTCATATCTTTTTCATCGTCGGGATGGCATGCTTTTTTGTGTGTGTGTGTGCTATGCAATATTCAGCATGTTTGGCTGACAAATAAACTTAGTAAAGGGGGCTGTAAATTTTTAATATTCCCTTCATAATGCCATTTATCTCACTAGAATTAGATGTGAGAGTAGCTTTTGCATCCTTTCGAACAAAGAGCTATCACTCAGATACAGAGCAACCATTTAAAGAAACAAAACTAAATTCCAAGGTGGTAATAGAAGCCAGCATTTTACTCTGCTTTTGGTAGGGAAGTGGGGATTTTCACCTACCCCCAAACTGAGTTTAGGAGGTAAAAAAAGTTGAATTTAGACAGTAGGTTGTTGTGAAAATAAGTCATTAGTTACTTTCAGTTGCTTGACTCTCAGTTTAATGAGTTGTTTTGGAACCATAATAGCTCATTTGATTAAATTTGTTTAATTGTTTGGTTTTTGAGTATAGACATGAGGCTGAAATAGAAATATAAAATGAGGAAATGGGAAATTCTATCAACTATTAATATTCTTTGGCTCTCCCTTTCCTTCTCCCTCAAAAGAAAATCTCCTTGACATTGTCCCAAATCTCAAGAAAAAAACAGAACTCTGATTTCTGATTGAGAGTTGCCCAGATAAATATAGTAAGACCAAGTCACAGCTGAAGCTTTCCCGAGTCCTAAAGCAGCAAATTCATTTTTGAAAAAGGCTGAGAGAGCTTCACCATTCTAAGAAAGATTTACACCATTTTTTTTCTTCTAAGCTTGAATTTCCAATGACTTATTTAGATGTAAGCACTGACAGCTGTAATCATGCTTTAAATCTTGCTTTGTATCCTTAGTTATAATGTTGTTCAATTAATATTCAGAATAATGGAAGTGATGTGCCGTTTTGAAAAAGACTTGAATACAGTCCAATGCTTTGGGAAACTGACTCTCGAGAGGATTAATCAGCATTTAAAACTTGCATTAATAAAAATCTGATCTTCCGCCATGCGGCATGCATAATACTTTTCATTTTAAACATTTTAGTTTAATAATGTGGCATCCTTTGTCCTGATTTTAAAAATGATTTTAAAATTGAGCTCCTTCAGATCAATTTTGTCTTGACCCTTGTACATAATTGGACACTTGCAATTTAAAAATACAAGGATGCTCTTTTGCGTGGTGTGCTAAACTGTGTTTCCATTATTAAAGATAAGGGCAATAGTGGACTACGAGTTAGTACTTAACATTTCAGATTTTTCCCCTCCATTTATATGGAAAGAGTTTTCAATCTTTCTTCAGAGTTAAATTATCCAAACCCAGTCCTTGAGAGAAAAAGAGCTAAAAACTACATTTTAATAACAAAAAATGATCAGTGGAAATAGGATCTTTTGCTGTAAATGGTATATATCAAACAATCGATGATTAGCGGTCTCTTTTTGTTTTTAAATCAGCATAAGTAACCCTGAGTTATTTACATGTAAACAAATATTCAGGTTCTAAAGCTAAAATAAAATGACACGATGGAAAATGAACTGAGAGATGGTGGATGCAGGGCTCTGTTTGGCTTATAGCTAAATGGGAATGAAATCAATTTTAGTAACAGGGAAGAAAGATGATTTTGAGAGCAGAATAGAAAAAAAAAATTGCTGTTTTATCCTAGTAAAGTGATCGGATGCTTTATGACCAGAAGTGAAGTCAAGTTAGCACATGCTCTGTGGGTTTCTCTCTCCTTAGACCGGAGGCTTGCTTACCGGCCCAGGACCCAGTGCTTTTCCTCTGCTGAGACCACGTTCCACACTACTGACCATGGTGCTAAATGTGACCTGGTAGGATCTTTTCTTCCCTTTGCAGGATTTTAGGAAAATATGTTGGTTTCCATGATAAAGCAGTGGGCACCTCTGTGCAAATTCATGTTGCTGCTGGGCCATATTAGGATTTTGTAGCAGGTGCAGCAAATGGTCAATGAATGCTCATTGGAAGACTCTCTTTAAAAGCCCCAGTTAAGTGCCTGCCTGCCTGCTGTGGTTGCACGGGTTTCTGCTCAGAACTTTACTCACCTGGTCCTCTTTCCCAGCAGAGGTTTCTCGGCTTTCGCAGCTTCTTTGAGTCCCATGACTGCTCTGAGATGAGAGTGAGGGGGTGTACAGAGAGTGATGGAGACCCTCAGAAAAGTGGGGGGCAGCTGCCCTGCTGAAGGAGCTGAAGGTTCCACATGCGGGGGGAAATGGGTGTCAGGGCCCTCGGCTTCTGAGTCCAGGGGCTGAACACAGGCAGGGCAAATAGTCAGAAGAACAAGAGCATTTCTGTAAGACTCCACTGAAGACTTGGAGAAGGCAATGGCACCCCACTCCAGTACTCTTGCCTGGAAAATCTCATGGATGGAGGAGCCTGGTGGGCTTCCGTCTATGGGGTCGCACAGAGTTGGACACGACTGAAGCAATTTAACAGCAGCAGCAGCCACCGAAGACTTCCTGGTAGTTCAGTGGATAAGACTGCACTTCCCCTGCCAGGGTCCTGGGTTCAATTCCTGCTCAGGGAACTAAGATCCCACATGCTGTGTGGCACAGCAAAGGAAAAAAAAAAAAAGATAACCAGTGCAGTGCTTGCATCATACCAACAGCAAAGGGCGTGTTATATTAATGAGGGTATTAAAAACATAAAGCTTGAAAAACACTGAAGCCTGTGCCTGACAGAAGCGTTGGTAGCAAAAGCGTTTTCATCTGCAAACTGACTACATTTGTGGAGGTGGTTGGGTCTGGGTTTGAAAGGAGAGAAAACAGGGACCACAGCCTCTGTCCTTCTCATAGGGAAGAGTCTTGTGTTTGAAAATTCTCTTTCTTGGTGTACTGAAAAGGTTTTTGCCAGTTGGTTTACTTGTTTTCCTTGCTTTGTAACATTTTTCTCCACCTGTGGCTGCTGGGGAGGTAGGCAACAGAGCTGGGCCCTGGGCCTAAGTGGGTACCCTGCCCTCTACTGAGGGGGAGGGTGGGGGCCTGCTCCCCGAATGTAATTCCCCAGCCTCCTGGCATTTGGGAAATTTGTTTAACCTCCTGGGGAAAGATTCCACCACCCCTGTTTTGGGAGCAAATTACTAACATTTTGACAGCCTCAAGGCCTACTCTGTTTAGCCCAGTATATCCTTTCTAAAGCTCAAATAAGATTAGGTCAGTGCCTTGCTTTAAAATGTAAACAAATGATTTCCCCATGCCTATTAAAAGAAATCCCAAGCCTTTAACATTACCAACTCTGCCTTCACTCTCTGACCCCAGACCAGCCCCCGGGCTATATCTTCTTTTCTTCCACTATTTTCAGACATCTTGGTCTCACGCCAGAGTGGCCTAGACATCACTCCTTGAACAGAAGTGCTTTTCCTCTCCCTGTCTCCTTGCTCCAAGAACATCCCCTCCTTTGCCCTTTGCCTGCATGGAGAGCTCCTACTCATCTTTCAGTGCCCAACTCAAATGCCCTCCTCTCTGGGGCTTCTCCTGAACTCCCTGGTGCTTTCTCCTCCATCCTCCACCCTGTCCCCCTCAAGAAGAGTGGGGATCATCCCTCCTCTAGCTGTGGCTCCTTGGCTATCACAACTATCACTCCATCTACAGGTGTTTTTTGTTATTTCTCCCACAGAATTGTGTGTTATG
Organism: Ovis canadensis; assembly: GCF_042477335.2. Classification (NCBI taxonomy): domain Eukaryota; kingdom Metazoa; phylum Chordata; class Mammalia; order Artiodactyla; family Bovidae; genus Ovis; species Ovis canadensis. The sequence continues at coordinate 80,633,741 of NC_091256.1, forward strand.
CAAGAGTTAGAAGATTAACTCCAAAGTCGTTGGGACTTCCCGGGTGGCTCAGTGGTGAAGAATCTGCCTGCTAGTGCAGAGAAGCAGGAGATGCAGGTTTGACCCCTGGGCCAGGAATATTCCTGGAGGAGGGCATGGCAACATGATACAGAGATCAAACAAAGCAATGAAAGTGAAAGTTGCTCAGTTGTGTCAGACCCTTTGCGACCCTATGGACTGTAGCCCGCCAAGCTCCTCTGTCCGTGAAATTCTTCAGACAAGAATACTAGAGTGGGTTGCCATTCCTTTCTCCAGGGGATCTTCCAGACCCAGGGATCGAACCTGGGTGTCCTGCATTGCAGACAGATTCTTTACCATCTGAGTCAACAGATAAATCCCATGGGTAGAGGAGCCAGGCAGGCTATAGTCTATGAGGTGCAAAAGAGTCAGACATGATATTAACGACTAAACGACAACAATACTTTTGTTAAGTGAATAAGTGAATGGGCAAGTTGAAGAGTCTTAGATTGCAGATGTAACTAGAGTCCTCTGAAAAATCACAGTACATGACAAGTGCCTTTTCAGGCCCCAGACATTTGCCCTATACTTTCTAGTGAGATTTCTTTCTTCTAACTTCAATCTTACCTATAAAAATATAAATGCTATTGATTCTCTGTGGATCTGAAAATTTTTTTAAATCTTGGTCTGCATAAACACGGTCATCTTCTCGCTGCTTGGGACTTGCAGGGGGAGAAAAAAAAAACTCATCATGAGAAATGGTGCAGATGGTATATTTGGCATCACCAGCCCGCGTCGATCAGAGATGCATTTATTTACATGACTTTGTTTGCATTGTGACCATTTATCTGGGTCCTTGCTCACATTTAACCTTTTGGAGGATCGGCAGGGACTGAGCCGTTTTGCCCTTGGGATCAGATGAAGCGAGCCCCCTGTAAGGGCTGATGTTTGCCTTTCTTCCTACCTGCAAAGCATGCATTTCTTACAGTCTCAGAAAACATTTGGTTATGTTATCTCGTGGGTCCAGGAGGAGTGTGGCGTGTGCCAAATTTAAGAGCCATTGCCAAACGCCATGGTTCGCATTATGTAGACAGCGTGCCAGTGAAACTGGCGCTTCTCATTGTAGATTGGAGCTCTTGCCTCAGAGGCAAAGGATCCCCATTAGTCGTTTCCAACTGGGATCGTGCCCTTTGCCTTCACTTTTGAGATATCTTTGTGTGAGTGTTCAAACCATGGCTTACAGGCACAGCTGATAGACCACTGTGACTGATCTCTTCCAGGCTGGGATGGTGAGCCCCCTAAAGGGCACCAAAATGGTCTCAGCCCCCAAGGGTGACTTGGAGATGCTGAGAAACAGCATGGTGCCTTGGAAAGGGTCTTAGAAAGCTGGGTTCTGGATCTGTAAAATGGGGACAATTTACTTACTTTTTCTGAGCTTTGGTTTCCTCATCTTTCAATAGGAATAGTCAGAGTTATTGTCATAACAATTGACCTAATTCATACAAAGCATTTGGTGTAGTAACAGACACCAAATCAGCCCTCAATAAAAGTTTTTATTATTAATATTGTCATGATTATTGATATGTCTTGCTTGGTGGCTCTGAAGATTAAATAACTGATTTTGAAGGGCTCTGTGAATTTGCAGAGCTCAGCAGATGTGAGGAATGCTTGCTTCAGCAGGGGGGAAGGGTAATTGCTTATAAAGGCTCTGTCAAAACATGTTTCAACATGATTCTCTGGCCAAGAGTCCCCAATATTTTTTAAATAAGAAGCTACTGAGTCAGACAGAGAAAGACAAACACTGTACAACATCATTTATATGTGGAATCTAAAAAAGAAACTAGTGAATAAAACAGAAAGAAGTAGACTCACAGTTAATAGAAAACAAACTAGTGGTTACCAGAGGGAGAAGGAAGAAGGAGGGGTAACTTAAGGGGAGGGATAAAAGGGTTGTTATGGGATTATATGAAATCTGTTTTTTTTTTTTTTTCATTTAAAAACACTTTTTTATTATATGTTTCAGGTTTTCAGCATTAAAATTTAACATCTGTATGTACTACAAAGTGATTATCACCTGAAGTCCAGCTACCAAACCATTTTAACCTTCATGTTAAAGAAAAGGAACTCTCCTAAAGTGCTTTGAAGCACAAGAAAAGTTATTTTCAACCTACTGAGTAGCAGAAGGAGTAGTGGTTGATGATACAACTTGCTAATTCTTTTTCATAATTAATTTCTGCCAATGGGTAATGAAGTTAGAAATGGATATTTGTTGTGAGTTTCTGTCTGTTTTCACTTTATAGTATTGGGGAAGGGTCCTATAGACAGAATTGTGTCTCCCCAAAGTCTTATGTTGAAACCCTAATCCCCCAATGTGACTATATTTGGAATAAGAAAGCAATTAACATGAAGTAAAATCATAAGGGTGGATGGAGCCCTGATCCATCCAAGGGGATTAGCGTCCTAATAAGACCATACGAGAGAGCCCATGCCCTTTCTTTCTTCTCCGTGTGAGAACATGGCACGAGGCAGACGTCTACTAGCCCAGAGAGAGCTCAGCAGAAACCAGCACCTTGACCTTGGACTTCCCAGCCTCCAACGTCTGAGAATATAAACTCCTGTTTTTAAGCCACACAGGGCGTGGTATTTTGTTATGGCAGCACCCCCCCCCCCGCCCCCCCCCCGCCCCCCCCCCCCCCACCCCGCCCCCCCCGCCCCCCCCCCCGCCCCCCCCCCCCCCCCCCCCCCCCCGCCCTCCCCCGCCCCCCCCGCCCCCCCCACCCCGCCCCCCCCGCCCCGCCCCCCCCGCCCCCCCCGCCCCGCCCCGCAGACTACGATACGGGCAGGGGCGCTGAGGATAAGGCGCCTTGAACATCTACCTGCTCAGTCTCTTGTAAAACGTGCTCAGATAAGTCTGTCAAGTCAGAGACTGTAAAACGTTGTCTCTCTGTATGGTACTGAGAAGTTATCCCCCAATGATGCATCTGAGTCCCAGGGTTTGTATTTGGGGAACCAACATTCATCTTGAAAAGTCTGCAACATTTTTGAGGATGAAAAGTTTGGTATGAAAAGTAGCACTTTGAAAGCAGAGGGTGAATAAAAATGAAAGGAAGAAAGCAAAGAATGAGGGGGAAAACAGGCTTATATTGGCCTATACAGAACAGAACACTTAGACCAATTGTAGCACTAAATGTTTCCTTAAAAAAAAAAAAAAAGTCTCCTAAAACTAACTCTAAATGGAGTCATATAAACCCAAATACTAGAATCAGGGGAATTTTCCAGTGAGGGAGAACGTTTTGGTATATTAGTAGTTTAGTTTTCTTGTAAGGAAATAAAAAGGAAATTAATTCAGTGATTTGTTCAGAATAGTTACAAAAATGCACACTCTCAGAGATCAGTGGGGAATACAGTTCCTGCTGGAGGCAGCAATTGTCTGGTCTCCTAGAGGAGATAAGTTATTTTATTTGTGTTGAGGTGGAGGAGAGGAAGGGGCAGTTTTTTGGTTTCTTTTCCCTTGTCCTGGAAAAGGTGCAGACTTTCATGGAATATATCTCATGCTTTCTTGCCCTATTCTTTCTCTTTTCTTTTATCCTTGTTCATATTTGCTTGAATTTAACCACTTTTATCATGATATAACTGACATATTGTATAAGTTTAAGGTGTACATGTGATGGTTTGATATCTGGGTATATTTCAGAATGATTATAATAATAAAGTTGGCTAATACATCCATTGCCTCACAGTTACCTTTTATGCACGTGTGTGTGTGTGTGTGTGTGTGTGTGTGTGTAGAACTTTAAAGATTTATTCTTTGCAACTTTCATGTATATAACAATAATATATATAACTTTCATGTATATAACAATACTGTTAACTATTGTCACCCTCCTGTACATTGAATCCCTAGAAATCATTCATTTCAAAACTGGAAGTTTGTACCCTTTGACCACCTTCGTCCGTTCCAGTCCACCCCCCTCAACCCTTGGGCAACCGCCAAACTACTCTGTTTCCGTGAGTTTGCTTTTTAGATTCCACATATAAATGAGATCACCTATTAATAGTATTATCTTTGTCTAACTTATTTCACTCAACGTAATACCCTCAAGGTTCACATCCATGCTGTCACAAATGTCAAGATTTCCTTTCTGTTATGGCTGAATAATATTCCTGTATGTGTGTGTCTCTATATCTGTCTATCTATCTGTATCACATTTTTTTAATTCATTCATCCATTTACAAACAACTTGGGTTGCTTCCATACCTTGGCTTTTGTGAATAACACTGCTTTGAACATGGAATGCAGGTATCTATTCAAGATAGTGATTTCCCTTGGATATATACCTGAAATTGAAGTTTCTGGATCATATGACAGTTTTATTTCTAACTTTCTGAGGAAATTTGCACTCTTTTCCATAGTGACTGCAGTAGTTTACACTCCCAGCAACAGTGTACAAGGATTCCCTGTCCCCCATATCCTTGCGAGCCTTATATCTTGTATTTTTGATGATAGCCATTCTAACAGGTGTGAGGTAATATCTCATTGTGGATTTTATTTGCATTTCCCTGATGATTAGTGATGTCGTGTACCTTTCAGTGTGCCAGTTGGCCATTTGTATGGCTTCTTTGGGAAAATCTATATTCAGGTCTTTTGCCTACATTTAATTGGGTTTTGCTTTGGTTTGGGGTTGGGTTTTGTTTTTTTTGTTTTTTTTGCTGTTAAGTTTTATGAGCTTCTACTATACTTTGGATATTAACCCCTTATCAGATATATAGTTTGCAAATATTTCTCCCATTCTGTAGGCTACCTTTTCATCTTACTAATTCTTTTGCTGTGCAGAGGCTTTTTAGTTTGATATAGTCCTACTTGTTTATTTTTGCTTCTGTTGCTTGTACTTTAAGTATCAAATCCAAACAAACACACAGACAAAAAACATTATTGTCAAAACCAGTGTCAAGGAGCTTACCCCCATGGTTTCATCTAGGACTTTTGTAGTTTCTTGTATTACAGTTAAGTCATAATCCATTTCAAGTAAATTTTTGTGAGTAGTGTAAGATACGGGTCCAGTTTCATTATTGAAGAGACTATCGTATCCTCTGAATATTCTTGGTTCCCGTAACAAATACTGGTTGACCACATATGAATGGTGTATTTGAGGGTTCTCAGTTCTGTTCCATTGGTCTACTGTTTTTATGCCAGTACCATACTATTTTGATTACTATAACCTTGTAAAATAGTTTGAAATCAGTAAGTGTGAAGCATCCAGCTTCTGTTCTTCTCAAGGTTGCTTTGGTTATTCAGAGTCTCTCATGTGGTTCCAAATTACAAGGTTTTTTTCCCCCTATTTTTCAAAAGACAGATTTCAGGGTTTTTTATTTCTGTTTTTGAAAATTTTCCTGTTTTTTTTTTTAGTTCTATTTTTTAAAAGACATAAAAATCTTGGTACAGATTACATTCCATCTGTAGATTGCTTTCAGTAGTATGAACATTTTATCAGTATTAATTCTCTCAGTCCAAGAACATGAACTATATTTTTTTTTATTTTTGTTTTCAATTTCTTACATCAATGTTTTATACTTTTCAGTGTACAGATCTTTCACCTTCAGTTCATTTCAGTTCAGTCGCTCAGTCATGTCTGACTCTTTGCGACCCCATGAATCGCAGCACGCCAGGCCTCCCTGTCCATCACCAACTCCCGGAGTTCACTCAGACTCACGTCCATTGAGTCAGTGATGCCATCCAGCCATCTCATCCTCTGTCGTCCCCTTCTCCTCCTGCCCCCAGTCCCTCCCAGCATCAGAGTCTTTTCCAGTGAGTCAACTCTTCGTATGAGGTGGCCAAAGTACTGGAGCTTCAGCATTAGCATCATTCCTTCCAAAGAAATCCTAGGACTGATCTACCTCAGAATGGATTGGTTGGATCTCCTTGCAGTCCAAGGGACTCTCAAGAGTCTTCTCCAACACCACAGCTCAAAAGCATCAGTTCTTCAGCGTTCAGCCTTCTTCACAGTCCAACTCTCACATCCATACATGACCACAGGAAAAACCATTGCCTTGACTAGACGGACCTTAGTCGGCAAAGTAATGTCTCTACTTTTGAATATACTATCTAGGTTGGTCATCACTTTTCTTCCAAGGAGTAAGCGTCTTTTAATTTCATGGCTGCAATCACCATCTGCAGTGATTTTGGAGCCCCCCAAAATAAAGTCTGACATTGTTTCCACTGTTTCCCATCTATTTCCCATGAAGTGATGGGACCGGATGCCATCATCTTCGTTTTCTGAATGTTGAGCTTTAAGCCAACTTTTTCACTCTCCTCTTTCACTTTCATCAAGAGGCTTTTTAGCTCCTCTTCACTTTCTGCCATAAGAGTGGTGTCATCTGCATATCTGAGATTATTGATATTTCTCCCACCAATCTTGATTCCAGCTTGTGTTTCTTCCAGTCCAGCGTTTCTGATGATGTACTCTGCATAGAAGTTAAATAAGCAGGGTGACAATATACAGCCTTGATGTACTCCTTTTCCTATTTGGAGCCAGTCTATTGTTCCATGTCCAGTTCTAACTGTTGCTTCCTGACCTGCATACAGATTTCTCAAGAGGCAGGTCAGGTGGTCTGGTATTCCCATCTCTTTCAGAATTCTCCACAGTTTCTTGTGATCCACACAGTCAAAGGCTTTGGCATAGTCAATAAAGCAGAAATAGATGTTTTTCTGGAACTCTCTTGCTTTTTCCATGATCCAGCGGATGTTGGCAATTTGATCTCTGGTTCCTCTGCCTTTTCTAAAACCAGCTTGAACATCAGGGAGTTCATGGTTCACGTGTTGCTGAAGCCTGGCTTGGAGAATTTTGAGCATTACTTTACTAGCATGTGAGATGAGTGCAATTGTGCAATAGTTTGAGCATTCTTTGGCATTGCCTTTCTTTGGAATTAAAATGAAAACTGACCTTTTCCAGTCTTGTGGCCACTGCTGAGTTTTCCAAACTTGCTGGCGTATTGAGTGCAGTACTTTCACAGCATCATCTTTCAGGATTTGAAATAGATCAACTGGAATTCCATCACCTCCACTAGCTTTGTTTGTAGTGATGCTTTCTCAGGCCCACTTGACTTCACATTCCAGGATGTCTGGCTCTACATGAGTGATCACACCATCATGATTATCTGGGTCATGAAGATCTTTTTTGTACAGTTCTTCTGTGTATTCTTGCCATCTCTTCTTAATATCTTCTGCTTCAGTTAGGTCCATACCATTTCTGTCCTTTATCGAGCCCATCTTTGCATGAAATATTCCCTTGGTATCTCTAATTTCCTTGAAGAGATCTCTAGTCTTACTCATTCTGTTCTTTTCCTCTATTTCTTTACATTGATCACTGAAGAAGGCTTTCTCATCTCTTTTTGCTATTCTTTGGAACTCTGCATTCAGATGTTTATATCTTTCCTTTTCTTCTTTGCTTTTCACCTCTCTTCTTTTCACAGCTATTTGTAAGGCCTCCGCAGACAGCCATTTTGCTTTTTTGCATTTCTTTTCCATGGGGATGGTCTTGATCCCTGTCTCCTGTACAATGTCACTAACCTCATTCCATAGTTCTTCATGCACTCTATCTATCAGATCTAGGCCCTTAAATCTATTTCTCACTTCCAGTGTATAATCATAAGGGATTTGATTTAGGTCATACCTGAATGGTCTAGTGGTTTTCCTTACTTCAATTTGAGTCTGAATTTGGTAATAAGGAGTTCATGATCTGAGCCACAGTCAGCTCTTGGTCTTGTTTTTGTTGACTGTAGAGAGCTTCTCCATTTTTGGCTGCAAAGAATATAATCAATCTGATTTCGGTGTTGACCATCTGGTGATGTCCATGTGTAGAGTCTTCTCTTGTGTTGTTGGAAGAGGGTGTTTGCTATGACCAGTGCATTTTCTTGGCAAAACTCTATTAGCCTTTGCCCTGCTTCATTCCGCATTCCAAGGCCAAATTTCCCTGTTACTCCAGGTGTTTCTTGACTTCCTACTTTTGCATTCCAGTCCCCTATAATGAAAAGGACACCTTTTTTGGGTGTTAGTTCTAAAAGTTCTTGTAGGTCTTCATAAAACCGTTCAACTTCAGCTTCTTCAGATTCCATAAATCTAGTTCAAACAAATAGATTATAGAATACAGATAAAATAAATAGATGAAGAAATGCATACATTGTCCAAAGAGCTGATGAAGGCTGAGGACATGGAGGGATGTTAGAGGACACCTTTGAAAGCATGGATGATCAAGGAGAAATGGAAGAAGCAGCAGAAATGGAAATTGACAAACTTCTATTTGAAATTACAGCAGGAGCCTTGAGCAAAGCAAAATTGGTAAACGATCAATGCTGTTTTGGAGCCTGAATCTCCAGAAATGATAGCCACCTCAGAAGATAAAGAATGAGAAGAGGCCCTGGAGGCCATGCCTCCCAGTTGGTTGTGCTTAGCAGCTAGGGGCCACCCTGCTGGACCTCAAGCTTTTCTCATGGCCCACCTGCTGGGCGTACATACACTCCTCTGATGCAGCTACCGTTTTATGTATCTCTTGCATTATACCTCTGGTGATGAGGCATTGCAGTCTGGAGAAGATGCTCTGCTACTATCACTTCACTCTCTGCAGAAATCTTGTGATCTCAACTGGACTCTTCTTATGAGAAATGGTGTGATAAATGCATCATTTTTAGGAATACAAATAGAAGTATCTTTTTAGAGGACAAGAAAAGAAATCTGTCTTCTCATAAAGCACTTTTGAGAATAGAACTCATTGCCTGAATGTTAAGGACTCTATTTTTTTGTATGTGAAACACTGTATGCTGCTGCTGCTGCTAAGTTGCTTCAGTCAGGTCTGACTCTGTGCAGCCCCACAGACAGCAGCCCACTAGGCTCCTCCATCCCTGGGATTCTCCAGTCAAGAATACTGGAGTGGGTTGCCATTTCCTTCTCCAATGCATGCATGCATGCTAAGTTGCTTCAGCCATGTCTGACTTTGTGAGACCCTATGGATAGCAGCCCGCCAGGCTCTTCCATCCACAGGATTCTCTAGGCAAAAATACAGGAGTGGGTTGCCATTTAAAACACATTTAATAAATTTTTGCTCTAACACTAGGAAAAAAAATTTAGAGTTTTCTATGTACAATCTCTTCATTCATTATTGGTCTGTTTAGATTTTCTGTTTATCCATTGTTTGGTCTCAGTAGGTTGTATGTGTCTGGCAATTTATTCATTTCTTCCAGGTTTTAAAAAGATAAATAAATGTTGGTTTATAAGACAGAGAAAGGGGAGAAGATATCAGAAGCATTGCAGGTAAGGATAAAAAGTTAAGCAAAGGTGTGGATCCTGGTGGCATGGAATAGCATGGTAAATGACAGAGATAAGAGGTGTGTAAAGTATCCTGTGATGCTGTTGCTGCTGCTGCTAAGTCGCTTCAGTCATGTCCGACTCTGTGCGACCCCATAGACGGCAGCCCACCAGGCTCCCCTGTCCCTGGGATCCTCCAGGCAAGAACACTGGAGTGGATTGCCATTTCCTTCTCCAATGCATGAAAGTGAAAAGTGAAAGTGAAGTTGCTCAGTCATGTCCGACTCCTTGCGACCCCATGGACTGCAGCCTACCAGGCTCCTCCATCCATGGGATTTTCCAGGCAAGAGTACTGGAGTGGGGTGCCATTGCCTTCTCCAAAAGTTTCCTGTGAGGAGGACACACAAGTGTGGACAGAAGTTTGGTGAGAGAATGGTCTAGAGAAGAGAATGGATATACCAGTTAAGAGGTTTGAACTTTATCTCAAGGGCAATGGACGTTTGTTAGAGGGTTTTAAGCACAAAAGAGGTTTAAATAGAACTACTTTTTGTGTTGTTGTTAAGGAAGATCTCAGTTGATGATTGTATTCGGGAATTTTTGACGCGATCAATATCAGAGTAGGCGGTGTTTCAAGGAGAGGAAAACAGTGGGAAGAATGTGGGACAGCTAGAGATCAGAAGGAGCGTGGTTCACAGAAAACTGCTTCGAGCAGAGCGGCCACACCAGGAGTTCCAAAGAGAAACGATTAGGGTCAAGCTGCAGCAGGGGGCACAGAGAGGGGAAGAGACACAGAGAACTTGAAAAGACAGAGTGCCCGCGCTGGCTGGATATGTGGGTGAGTGCGGGGGGTCCGTGACTCCCAGTTCAGCCGGGGTGACTGGAGGGTGCTTATACCACTCCTGATGATAAAAGAGCTGGCACATGAAGCAAATTTTGTCAGGGGAATTTGATCGGAGCAATTTGGTACAGGGTGTTTGGAGATGCTTGTGGAACACTAGGCTGAGATGGTTCAGCAGGCAAAATGCAATTTAGAAATGAGGTTTGATATAGAAATGGCAACGCTCTCCTCAATAGCACAGAGACCAGAAGTTCAGGGAGTAAAAGCTATTACCTGGGGAAAATCTCACTCAATGTATGGTGAAATAAAAGCAGTACTAAAAAATAAAAATCCTGGGATAGAGGGAGGGTGTCAGTACTTACAAATCAGTCAGGAGAAAAGAGTCAGAGAAAAAACTGCTAGAATTCTACGTGTTTGACTGGAGACTTAAAGGAATGAAAAGCCAACAGAGAGGGGGAGAGGTGAGAAGTCCAGCAGAGGTGAATACTGTATGTGAAGAGTGGATGGAATACTGTATGGAATTGGACGAAGAATAGTTGGAGGGGTTGAGCTCAGACTGAAGGACAGACTGTGAATCCCAGGAAACTGGAGGAAAAGGAGCAAATCATGGAGGGGACAGGGAAGACTCCAGAATGAATTATAGACTCAAGGCTAAGAATTCCCACCTGTTAACCTTGGTTTTCTCAGTAGAGATAAATTGATTTGCTGAAAGAGGAAGGTTGATGGTGGCAAAGAAATAAGAAAATGGGTAAAGGGGAAGAATATCAACTTTGGGAATTGGGAGAGGACTTGACCGTATATAAGACTAACAGAGAAATGGAGGGATTTAAAAGAGTCCTGTGTCCCTCCTAATTTCCTGAGGCAAAACATGTTTCTAACTGTCAGAAAAAGAATAAAAATTTCCAGCATACATGAAATCAGCTAAATAAATTGTGAAACAGTGATTATATTTTATTTTAATGAAGTATGAATGCTTACTGAGTTTTTAATATCAAAATAAAAATAAATAAATAAAAGCCAAGCCGACGAAGCATTGGGACTAGAATTGCTAGGGTTCAAAGGTCAAAGATGAGGGAAAGGACTTGCATAGTCCATGAATCAAAATCAATGTTATGGTATCCCTCTGACAAATAAACAGGCAAAAAATACCTCGTGCCCAAAGTTAAATAGACTGCACTGCTATGCTTGCAGCAAGATAGATTTGCAAGCCACAGATTTGAGGTGACATACATTTAAACAGTCGTGGGAGGGTTTAGCAGCTCAGCCCATAAGAGCAGTGTCAGATGGTAGATGGCCAATCTGACCCAAAGCAGAGGAGTTTTGTGCCCTGTGTAGCAGAAGGACAGAGCAGAGGGCCCTTCCCTGGAGAAGCAGCTGAGCCCTAAGTGGAAGGCCAGTGTCCAACTAAGAAGAGCTTTGGATCAAAATCTCCAACTTCTTTTTCCTAGTAAAACAGACAATGTTCTGGTCAGTCTAATCAAGATGAAAAGATAGAAATTAAACATCAGTCATCAATTTAAGAAACTCTTTGTAACCTTGTTATAGACATGCACTACACAAACTCTGGGAGATGGCGAGGGACAGGGAGGCCTGGCATGCTGCATTCCATGGGGTTGTGAATGTGAAGGAGGTCACTCAGCCATGTCCGACTCTTTGTGACCCCATGGACTGTATAGTCCATGGAATTCTCCATGCCAGAATACTGGAATGGTAGACTCTCCCTTCTCCAGGGGGTCTTCCCAACCCAGGGATCGAACCCAGGTGTCCTGCATCGCAGGTGAATTCTTTACCAGCTGAGCCACAAGGGGTCGTGAATAATTGGACACAACTTGGTGACTGAGTAGCAACAATGGTATGATTTAAGATTTCTCTCTGAAACCAACAGCCAATACTTAGCAATACTTAAAAGTAAAACAGCAACATCCCCAGTGGCTCAGTGGTGAAGAATCTGCCTGCAATGCAGGAGACGCAGGAGACAGGGGTTTGATCCCTGGGTCAGGAAGATTCCCTGGAGGTGGGCATGGCAACCCACTCCAGTATTCTTGTTTGGAGAATCCCATGGGCAGAGGAGCCTGGTGGGCTGCATAGGGTCACAAATAGTCAGAAGCAACTGACCAACCATGCTTGCAAAAGTAAAATAGCAGCAGAAATATTCTTCTTAAAGGTAAGACCAAGAAGGATAACATTATAGCTATTGATTTTATGCTACTCAGAAGTTACAGCCAATGGAAAAGGGCAGAAAAGAGAAATAAGAAATACAATTATTGGAGAAGAAAGAAAAATTATTATTTACAGACAGTATTTCTATCTAGAAAACTCATGAGAATAAATTTTAAAGTTATTTGAGCTAGTTGGAGAGTTTAAAAAGATGATCAGTAACAAAAATTAACATAGAAAAATTTACTAGATTCCAGAAATTATCAGTTTAAAAAGCACAATGGAAAAAGCTCTGCCCACCAGAGTAGCAGAAGTTATAATATCTAGGAATAAATTTAATAAAAGCTCTGTTAGAACTACATGAAAAACAATTGGAAAATTTTACTGAGAGATGTTAAAAAGACTTAAATAAGTTGATGCTGCTGCTGTTTTCATGAGTAGTGAAATGAGTGAAGTCGCTCAGTTGTGTCCAACTCTTTGCGACCCCATGGACTGTAGCCTACCAGGCTCCTCTGTCCATGGGATTTTCCAGGCAATAGTCCTGGAGTGGATTGCCATTTCCTTCTCCAGGGGATCTTCCCAACCCAGGGATCGAAGCTGGATCTCCCATATTGTAGACAGACACTTTACTGTCTGAGCCACCAGAGAAGTCACTAGAAGAGCATAAAAATATCAATAGTCCCCAATACGATGTATTTATACACAAATCCCCAATTATGTTCCAAATCTAGTTAAAATTATGACCTTACCTACATACATGAGCTTATTCTTATAAAAGTCAAGAGGCAGGGCGGGGCGGGGGGGGGGGGACTGAAAAAAAATGAGAGGGAATTTGTACCATCAGAAAGCTATAACTTATAAATGTACGTTTGTATATTCATAGATAGAGATAGAACCAGAAATAAACTCTAGTACAATTAAGAACTTAGAATATGGTAAAGTTGACATTTAAATGGGTGAGAAAATGGTGGATTACCCACTAGATGAGACAAGATAAATGGCTGACTACTGGATTTACAGCCTCTACTAGACCAGTGTTAAGTGCCTGCTGCGTTTGCCAGGCTCCCCTTCCTCCTGAGCTGCTGTCCCTCATCTAACAGTCCAGCTCCCCCAGGCTTCCAGGCACAGCCTCCATTGCTCTTTCTGCTGCACAAAACCATACAGGTTCTAGCAGCCACGTAAGACTTAGCTGAGTCCATGGAGCCCAGACTTCCCAGCAGCTGCCGGGAATGTCTGCATAATGCAACTCAGAAGCACAAACCTCGACCATCAAAAGAAAGGAGCCGGAGAATTAACAGATCAGGTCCTTTCTCCTCACGCCCCCCCCCACCCCGCCCCCGCCACACACGCACACTGGACTCATAGACAGCTGCATCAGCCTCTCTGCTGACATCCTGCATCTGGAATATGGCAGTGTTTTCCTCTGAAACTGTTGCTGTCCTAGTAACAAGGCACCACCTTTGATTTTCTTTCTTCTTTCCCCTCTTCACTTCCTTATTTTCCTTTTCTCACTCTTGAGGCCCTGGGATCCCTCTCCCCACAAACCTTGAATATGTAAGCTTTTCCTCAGGCTCTGCTTGGCAAGGAACTGGGACTCAGACACATTCCTTCTTCACATGTCATCCTAAAATACATCCTAGATGGATTAGAGCATGACAACATAAAAATAGTGCATAAAAGATAAAACAGAAAACTTTAGTGTATCTGCCTATAAAGATGTAAGTTATGGAGGTATGGAAAATCTTTCTAATCTAAGAATATGATAGATTTGACTTTATAGAGTCTTAAACCTTTGCAGAAGTATTGCAAACAAACAAACAAGAAAATATTAATGCCTTAAGCAGAAATAGGTTAACATGTATTAATAGATTGGTATAGGTTAAAATGTAAAAAACAGTAACTACATTTTGAAAATCTTATCAGGAAAAAATAGACTAAGAATTTGAACAAGTAATCCACAAAGAAACACAAAGGATTGAAAAGCATATTAAAAAAAATTCAGGCTTACTAAAATCAAGGAAATACAGATGAAAACAACAATAATTTATTATTTTCCTCTAACAGATTTGCTAAGATTAAAACCAAAGGCAGTGGCCCAAATCGGGGAGGGTGCAATCATGCTTTCACAAACTACTGGGAGGTCTGTAATTCGGTACATTCTTTTTGGAAATACATATCAAAAGCTTTAAATTTGTTCTTATCCTTTAAACTAATAAATCCACATATAAAAGTTTATCTTAAGGACATGATCAGAGGTCCAAGACTTATGTTGAAAGACATTTAGAGCAATATGACTTTTTATTGTTGTCGTAAATAGCTGGAAACAAGACAAATACCAAAAGAAGGGACTGGATAAATAGATTTTTGAGTGTTAATAAAATGGAATTCTCTTCACTTATTTCATATTTTCATATATGAAAAGTTTGTGGGAAAATGCCCTCCACATACACTGAAATATGAAAAACTGCTTATAAAATAATGTAAAATAAAGATTTAAGTATTTAGAAAAACCCAAAGAATTTACACAGCAACATCTTCTCCAAGACAAAGCAAAACTAAACTCAACAGGATCTTTGGAATGTTTAGAAGCACAAACATTAAAAAAAAATAATGAATGAATCACTAAGTGTGTTTTTTCTAGAATAATTTTTGCTAATTTCTTAATCATAAAATATTATTTTAAAATTATTTTGAGCCATAGACCTAAATGTAAAACATGAAACTATAAAAATTCTAGAATAAAACATGAGATAAAATCTATAGGAACTTGAGACAAGAGAAGATTTCTTAGGACATAAAAATCTCAAACCACTTTACAATTTTAGAATAAAAAATGACAACTGGACTTTATTAAAATTTTGCTCTTCAAAATATACTTTTAAGAAATAGAGAAAGCAAGCCACAATGAAAGAAAATATTTTCAATGCATATTTCTCACAAAAAGTTTATCTACAATAGATGAAGAATCCTTATACCTCAATAAGAAGATAATCCAGTTTTGAAAATAGGCAAAATATTTAAACATACAGTTTAAAGAAGAAGATATACAAATGGCCTAAGCAGTGAAAATAAGATCAAAACCATCAGTTATCATGGAAATGCAAATTAAACCACATACCCACTAGAACGGGGCTTCCCTGGTGGCTCAGTTGGTAAAGAATCTGCCTGCAATACAAGAGACCTGGGTTTGATCCCTGGGTCAGGAAGATCCCCTGGAGAAGGAAATGGCAACCCACTCCAGTATTCTTGCCTGGAGAATCCCATGAAGAGAGGAACTTGAGGAGGCTGACAGGCTACAGTCCATGGGGTCAAGAGTCAGACACGACTGAGCTATTAAACCACCACCACCAGCAGCCATAGAATTGTTGGCAAGTGTGTGGAACAGGCAAAACTCACATGCATCGCTGTGAGAATATAAAATGATGTCACCACTTTGAAAAACTGTCCATTTGTTTAAAAGTTAAACATATTTCTACCATACCACCAGCCATTCTACTCCTAAGAAGTAATTTAGAAGTATTTACCCAAAAGAAGTAAAAATATATATCCATACAAAATATTGTGTGCAATGTTCCTAGCACTTTATTTGAAATAAAGCCCCAGACTGGAAATAATCCAATATCCATCGACAGGTGAATAAATAAGCAAATAGATGTATATTTATACAATAATGGTCAAGTGGACCTTAGGAAGCACTACTGTAAATAAAGCTAGTGAAGGTGATGGAATTCCAGCTGAGCTATTTCCAATCTTAAAAGATGATGCTGTTAAAGTGCTGCACTTGATATACCTGCAAATTTGAAAAACTCAGCAGTGGCCACAGGACTGAAAAAGGTGAGTTTTCATTCCAGTCTCAAAGAAAGGTGATGCTGAAGAATGTTCAAATTACTGTACAACTGCACTCATTTCACATGCAAGCAGTTTTATGAATACATATATTTGTCAAAACTCATAAAATTATACACTTTAAATGAATTTAGTTAATAACATGTAAATTATAGGTCAATAAAGTTACTTAAAGATTCTTTCTGCATTCCTAGCTGACTGAGATCTATTCAATCTTGATTACTCCTTTGCTTATTACCTCTTCTCCTACTTATTGTATTGCTAGAATAGACTTAGGGATACAGTTACAAATGCTTCTGTGCATGTGTGTGTGTGTGAGAGAGAGAGAGGCAGAGACAGAGATGAGAAAGAAGAGACTGAAGATTCCAAAATGCTGGGGGGAGAGGGGTTGGTAAAGAGAAAGTTCCAGAGGTGTGGAATCCAGAGGACAGGTAGAGGTATGGGACTTAGCAAGCGAAGATAGGATACTGGGAAATTTGAACTGAACTCATGAGAGTCTCAAGTAGCCTTGTCCAATAACCTCAGATGTTCTACAAATGAAGAATAATATCTTCTGAGAGATGGTCCTGGATGGTCTGAGAGTTGAGGAGCATGCTTGCACTATAGAAGTCAGTAAGAAACGAATAAAACATTAAACTGAAATAGGGGAGGGTCAGTGGGAATGCAGGTAACTCCAGGACGAGGGGAAGCCTCTTCTACTCTCTGTGGGCTTTCAGACCCTGTCTTCTACGATGTCCATTAGGGAGAGTGCAATGCTGACCATTGATTACCATCCCACCTTAACTTCTCAAATCCAAACTTCACAAATATTCGTCAACTTTCTTGACTTTCAAAGTGAAGAAATTAGGAAATGGAGTTTCTTCTGCCCTGATTATTGATAGGTCTTTGTCTGATTTTCTTAAGAATCACCATATGTGGTCTCTTTCCAGCTGATGGAGGTATGATACTCATGATGTAGGTCCATCTCCAGTAAGTAGCATGCTCGATCTTTCCTTGTAAAAGGAATGCGTTATTTTGCATATAACAAGTCTACTGACATCCTTTGCTTTCTACTGGCATGGTGAAGATGTAGTCCTAGTCCTACTAAGGACTACATTTTCACCTACTAATTTGGTTGTGAGTTTGGAACTGTAGCTAAGAAGATCCGTGCCAAGTAAATGTATTATAATGACTTTGGTCTGTATCATCAGTCTTAGATAATTGTACCACAGCTGACATGACTTCCTTCCAGAGGCAGACTGTTGGAATGAATGACATAATAATGCCATGATTAATCTGACCTAGCCCTCATGGGAGGGTGAAGAGGTGCAAATCCACAGGCTGTATAACTAATGTCAAATGATCCATCAACAAGGCATTTGTGGGTAAAGCATCAATCCTAAAACACACTGTTAAAAATAACGCCTGGTGGAAATAAGTATGTAGCCCTCTAGACCCTGATAAAGAGGGCAATTAACATTATAAGCAGGGCACACTTCTGATATTTTAATTTGGGATTTCAGAATTGAGATTGCTGATACTCATCATTGCATCATTCTTGAGAATACAGAAAGACCCCCCGCACCTTATATTTTTCAAACCTATGTTGAAACTTACATATGATATTGCTGAATGATACTTTGCAAATATTAGTAACTGATCTCTGTGCGGTCAGTTGTGTACTTGATTAACCTTAGTTGCCAAGATAGCAATGAAAAGAGCATTCTTACTATTTTTTGATGTTTTATTTCTGATCATGGTTGTAGAAGAACTGAAAAAAATGGCTCA
Organism: Ovis canadensis; assembly: GCF_042477335.2. Classification (NCBI taxonomy): domain Eukaryota; kingdom Metazoa; phylum Chordata; class Mammalia; order Artiodactyla; family Bovidae; genus Ovis; species Ovis canadensis. The sequence continues at coordinate 80,651,644 of NC_091256.1, forward strand.
GGAGAGAATAATTAGGAGGCTAATTAATTAACGTCTGTTTATAGTTTTGTGTTCAAGGCATTTATTGGTCTTAACTATAAGATTCTATTTTCATTGAAGATATTAGTGATGATGAAGGGATAGTGAGGCAAGCAAGTAAACGCACACTTTGATAGCTGGGAGAGCAGGAGTATGGGGCCCTGCCAAGCTGACTGTACTCTATCCTTCTTTCAAAACTAAGAATGAGATTGAAAATTCCAAAATACTAGGGATTAATAGGAAAAATATCCCAAGGGTCCCTAGAGGCATAGGATTAAGACACACATGGGAGAATAAGGCTTGGAAAGCTCTGTTTGGAGGGTTTTAAATGCATTACATTTATTCTCACAGCTCTATAAGACAGTATTACTATTGCCTCTGTTTTTTAGGTAAGAACACTGAGGCCCAGAGAGAAAATATGGGCATATTCACAAAGCTAGTAAATGGAGGAAGAAGAATTTTCATCTGTACAATGTGAATTGGAACTCTCTTAGGTATGTTATGCTTCAGTTCAGTTCAGTTCAGTCACTCAGTCCTGTCCGACTCTTTGCAACCTTATGAAAAGCAGCACGCCAGGCCTCCCTGTCCATCACCAACTTCCGGAGTTCACTCAGACTCAGGTCCATCGAGTCAGTGATGCCATCCAGCCATCTCATCCTCAGTCGTCCCCTTCTCCTCCTGCCCCCAATCCCTCCCAGCATCAAAGTCTTTTCCAATGAGTCAACTCTTCTCATGAGGTGGCCAGAGTACTGGAGTTTAAGCTTTAGCATCATTCCTTCCAAAGAAATCCCAGGGTTGATCTCCTTCAGAATGGGCTGGTTGGATCTCCTTGCTGTCCAAGGGACTCTCAAGAGTCTTCTCCAACACCACAGTTCAAAAGCATCAATTCTTCTGTGCTCAGCCTTCTTCACAGTCCAACTCTCACATCCATACATGACTACTGGAAAAACCATAGCCTTGACTAGACGGACCTTAGTCGGCAAAGTAATGTCTCTGCTTTTGAATATACTATCTAGGTTGGTCATAACTTGTCTTCCAAGGAGTAAGTGTCTTTTAATTTCATGGCTGTAGTCGCCATCTGCAGTGATTTTGGAGCCCAAAAAAAGAAAGTCTGACACTGTTTCCACTGTTTCCCCATCTATTTCCCATGAAGTGATGGGACCGGATGCAATGATCTTTGTTTTCTGAGTGTTGAGCTTTAAGCCAACTTTTTCGCCCTCCTCTTTTACTTTCATCAAGAGGCTTTTGAGTTCCTCTTCACTTTCTGCCATAAGGGTGGTGTCATCTGCATATCAGGTTATTGATATTTCTCCCGGCAATCTTGATTCCAGCTGGTCCCATCACTTCATGGCAAATAGATGGGGAAACAGTGGCAGACTTTATTTTGGGGGGCTCCAAAATCACTGCAGATGGTGATTGCAGCCATTAAATTTAAAAGACACTTACTCCTTGGAAGGAAAGTTATGACCAATATGATAGCATATTGAAAAGCAGAGACATTACTTTGGCAACTAATGTCTGTCTAGTCAAGGCTATGGTTTTTCCAGTGGTCATGTATGGATGTGAGAGTTGTACTGTGAAGAAAGCTGAGTGCCAAAGAATTGGTGCTTTTGAACTGTGGTGTTGGAGAAGACTCTTGAGAGTCCCTTGGACTGCAAGGAGATTCAACTAGTCCATTCTAAAGGAGATCAGTCCTGGGTATTCTTTGGAAGGAATGATGCTGAAGCTGAAATTCCAGTACTTTGGCCACCTCATTCAAAAAATTGACTCACTGGAAAAGACTTGGATGCTGGGAGGGATTGGGGGCAGGAGGAGAAGAGGACAACAGAGGATGAGATGGCTGGATGGCTTCACCAACTCGATGGATGTGAGTTTGAGTGAACTTCGGGAGTTGGTGATGGACAGGGAGGCCTGGCGTGCTGCAATTCATGGGGTCGCAAAAAGTTGGACATGACTGAGCAACTGAACTGAACTGAACTGAAAGGGGAAATTAACATACATACTCTGTTCTTCCTGTTCTGTGCAGTCAGTGTGGTTGATATAAGACCCTACTCAGCAAAAAAAGTTACACAGTGTGTTTGTTGGAGATCCCGGATGGGTAAGGAGGGCAAGAAAGAGGAGACTGCTTTCATCAGTCAAATAGAGTTCTTTGCTTTACCCTCACCATTTTAAAACAACCAGTTAAATCAATAAGTCTGACGTGGAAGTGGGAAGATTCAAACTTGTTAGGCAACACATGGAAAAAAACAATCAAATTAGTTGGTGGATAGCCTCCAATCAATGACTGCAAAATTAAGAAAGGAACTCCAACCTGTTGCTTATTTCTTGCAGACTCTAAAGTCCTAGCTATTTTATTGAAGGAATTTTACATAAAAACATATGCGGAGGTTTGGCCCATTAATTGTTCTGTTTTAGTCAAAGAGTGTCATGAGGAGGTGGTGTGGGGTGTAAAGGTGGGTAAGGTGCTCACTTGACTTCATACTTTTTGGTACATCTTGCTGGATTAACCTCCAAAAAACCATACTTAATCGTGTATTTGCTTAATGAATACTTGCAAATTTATATCCTTTTTCCAGTCACATAAAATGAAGAAATTTTCAGTATTCTCTTCATTAAATTTGACATCTTATATACCATAAGGAAGTTAGTTCTATGAGAGCAGATTTGTGTTTTAATTTGTTTTTTGTTTTTTTTTTGCCTTTTAGCATGTTTGTCTCTTGCTTGGAACTTTGGGAAGACCATCTGAGGGCTTCAATAGTTGATAAAAGCAAGCTAAAGCAAATAATCACCTTCTGGTACTTCTTTCCACATATTCTAATTTTTTAATGGAGAAAATGCATTCTTAAATTAAATATGCATAATAAGGAATACTAATAATAAGAATAAAGTGGAATATGTGAGAATGAATCTAGTGTTGTAAGCAAAATGCATTTGATTTGCAAAGGATAAAAGCTGGCTTGAATTAGTAAGAATCAGTGCAAAAAAAGAAAAGCCTCGTAATGTTCATAAATTGTCCATAATTGTATGGATTTTAAATATAAAAGTTGGCAGTGGCAAAAGCTAAAAGCCATTAGGAGAGATACCATTGTGCAATGTACTAGGAGCAGCAAGTCACAATCTTATGAAAAAAAAAAAATGCTCCCTAGAGTTTTCTAAAATTTTGATAACCATACTTGAGACTTATCTTGATGTTTACTACAATGCCTGCATTGTTCAGCATAGCATGGCCTAATGCATATATGAATCATATTTGAAAAGAGCTACTAATTAACATGAATAGTCTTCTTCTGTGAAGGTCGTTTATTGCAAAGTTCATCCCCGCCCCCCCACCACTGTTTTTTTCCCCAGCTGACTATCACCAAAGGAGTCCTCAACAACAGCCATTAGTTTAAGAGACTAGTCTGTTTTCTCTCTGACATTGGGTCATAGTTTTAAAGAGTCTTTGTCTCCTGCCAAGGAGCTATAAAAAGTAGTATTTAAAAGTAAGAGAGGTAGAAAAGAGAAAACAATCTTTCTGTTACTGAGCAGTACATCCACTCCTTAAGTTTTATTTTCTCATGAACTTCTTGTTATAGTGTTGAAAGATTATTTAGCAAAACTGTTAGACATAATCTCAGATGAAATCAGCGAATTGTTCTTTGAAAATTGACTTGCCAGTTCTTCTCTAGGATTCACTGGGATGGTCCCTGAACTGTTTTCCAAATAAATAAAAGCGTTTGGGGACTTTGTTCTACTGTTCTGCCCGGGAGGAACTTCCAGAACGTTTCACCACTCAGTGCAGTAGGTGTTTCAAGCAACTTAGCCAAGATGCAGGGATTCCCAATGGCTGTTGGGAATATTACCCAATGCTGAAAATGTCTCTAAGTTAAATACTTCTGTGTGGAGCTTTGTCTCCATTTGTGATGGTTAATTTTACATATCACCTTGGCTAGGTTATGGTTGCCGTCATTCAGTTGCTCAGTTGTGTCCAACTCTTTGCAACCTCATGGACCTCCACACTCCAGGCTTCCCTGTTGTTCATCATCTCCCTGACCTTGCTCAAATTCATGTCCATTGAATTAATGATGCCATCCAACCATCTTGTCCTCTGTCATCCCCTTCTCCTCCTGCCTTCAAACTATGCCAGCATCAGGGTCTTTTCTAATGAGCTGGCTCTTCATATCAGGTGACCAAATTATTGGAGCTTCAGCTTCAACATCAGTCCTTCTAATGAATATTCAGGACTGATTCCTTTAGGACTGACTGGTTTGATTGATTCCTTTAGGTTTTGCTACCCAGTTTGTTTGGTCAAACTCCAGTCTAAATGTTGCCATGATGAATTTTGTAAATGTGATTTGTATTTAAGTCAGTAGATTTTGAGTAAAGCAGATTATCCTTAAAAATGAGGGTAGGCCTCATCCAATCAGTTGAAGGTCTTCAGAGCAAAGACTGAGGTTTCCCAAAGAAGTTCTGCCCCAATATTAAAACATGGAAACTCTGTCTGATTTCAAAACTTGCCAATTTTGAGCTCAAGACTGTAATACTTAAGTTCAGTCACTCAGTCGTGTCCAACTCTTTGTGACCCCATGAATCCCAGCACGCCAGGCCTCCCTGTCCATCACCAACTCCTGGAGTTCCCTCAGACTCACGTCCATCGAGTCAGTGATGCCATCCAGCCATCTCATCCTCGGTTGTCCCCTTCTCCTCCTGCCCCCAATCCCTCCCAGCATCAGAGTCTTTTCCAATGAGTCAACTCTTCGCATGAGGTGGCCAAAGTACTGGAGTTTCAGCTTTAGCATCATTTCTTCCAAAGAAATCCCAGGGTTGATCTCCTTCAGAATGGACTGGTTGGATCTCCTTGCAGTCCAAGGGACTCTCAAGAGTCTTCTCCAATACCACAGCTCAAAAGCAACAATTCTTCGGCATTCAGCCTTCTTCACAGTCCAATTCTCACATCCATACATGACCACAGGAAAAACCATAGCCTTGATTAGACGGACCTTAGTCGGCAAAGTAATGTCTCTGCTTTTGAATATGCTATCTAGGTTGGTCATAACTTGTCTTCCAAGGAGTAAGCGTCTTTTAATTTCATGGCTGCAGTCACCATCTGCAGTGATTTTGGAGCCCCCAAAAATAAAGTCTGACACTGTTTCCACTGTTTCCCCATCTATTTGCCATGAAGTGATGGGACCAGATGCCATGATCTTCGTTTTCTGAATGTTGAGCTTTAAGCCAACTTTTTCGCCCTCCTCTTTCACGTTCATCAAGAAGCTTTTTAGCTCCTCTTCACTTTCTGCCATAAGGGTGGTTTCATCTGCATATCTGAGGTGATTGATATTTCTCCCAGCAATCTTGATTCCAGCTTGTGCTTCTTCCAGTCCAGCATTTCTCATGATGTACTCTGCATAGAAGTTAAATAAGCAGGGTGACAATATACAGCCTTGACGTACTCCTTTTCCTATTTGGAACCAGTCTGTTGTTCCATGTCCAGTTCTAACTGTTGCTTCCTGACCTGCATACATACAGGTATGTAATACTTATTCCTCCCTAAATTTCCCTGATGACCTGTTCTACTGACTTGCCAGCCCCCACAAACAAGTGGGTCAATTCCTTAAAATAAATTTATCTATCTATCTCTATCCTAATGGTTCTCTTTCTGTGGAGAACCCTGAATAATCCTATACATCATTCAAGTAAAATTAGTAGTAAGTTTATAGTATAAAACATGTTCTCTTAGCTGCTTGACCTGTAAGATAGAACTGGATTTTAAGCCAGGTTTTCATGATGTAGCAAAGTGATTAAAGAGCTTTAATCAAAGTGATTTAAGTGATCACAATCACCACATTGTGATTTTGTCTACATGATACCAGACACCCTATTAGATAAATACGTAAGTCATTTTTACTCATAAATCTGGTTTGAGTAAATCTGTAAGAATTTGTCAACTGTGTGCAGTTTTTGATATCTGAAGAGGCCAGGGAAGCCTCTTTCAGATAAAGCATTGTGTAGCTTTATTGGAAAGGGATGGATCACCCCAGTGAAGCTTGGTTTTTGAAAAGAAGCTGTTCTTACACTGCATTTGTAACACATACCTTTTTATGTTAAGTTTTGAACTGTGTGTTTTAAAAGTTGAAATTAAGTAAAAGGCATCTAAATAGTCCCTTTAGCCCACACTTCATTGCCACTCTCCTACTACCAGTTAGCCACTGAAAGGGGTAAGATATGGTCAGTAGAGGGGATGCAACCCTTCAGATACCACCTTCCCCATTCATGGAGTCAGTCTTCAAAATCATTGTTTATTGATGGCTCATCACATATGAATGAATGTCTTACTCAGCTCAACAACAGAAATTTGTTTGCTCACAGTTCTGGAAACTGGAAAGTTCAAGAGCAAGGACCTGCAGGGTTTGTTTTCTTTTGAGGACTCTCTTTCTGGCTTGCAGATGGCCACCTTTTTGCTGTGTTCTCATATGGTTTTTCTTCAGTACGTGTATGTGGAAAGACCCCACCCTTATGATCTCATTTCACCTTAATTACCTGCTAAAGGTGCTGTCTCCAAATACAGTCATACTGGGGCTTGGTACTTCAACACATGAATTTGGTGCAGCAGGTTTACAGTTCAGTCCATAGCAACAAGGCTCTCTGTTTTGTACTCAAGGTATTTCTTTATCAAGCACTCTTCTGAGACTACAGTGTTGTAGGGGGGATTGAGCAAGTGTACAGAGGTCTATACCACGAGCCTGAATGTGATGCTCAAAGCAAGAGTCTACAACACTGTAAGGGATGGGGCGGTCACATCCAGCTGAACGATCAGGAGAAGCTCCTGCCCTTGCGTTAGGCACTGAGTTCAGTTCAGTTCAGTCACGCAGTCACGTGCGACTCTTTGCGACCCCAAGGACTGCAGCACACAAGACTTTTCTATCACCAACTCCTGGAGAGTGCTCAAACTCATGTCCATCGAGTCCCATCCATACATGACTACTGGAAAAACCATAGCTTTGACTACACAGACCTTTGTCGTGTAGTGACAGGACGGAGAGAGGATTTGCATTTGAATGCTGGCGTAAGAAAAGCAGTTGGGGAAGAACATGAGAATGGACATGGTCAAGGAAGATGGTTGGTTTCGGTTGTCTGGAGCTTCCTGAAATATAGCAGGGATTGTACTAAGACGGATAGACCAGAGACCAGAGAATGAGGCCAGAGAGCAGAGAGACTGAAATTTCAAGGGACTTGATAGGAAGGCAATGGTGAGTCACTGAAAACTTTTGTCTTGGGTGGTGCTGGTTATTTTATAAACCTCCTTTCACTGCTTCTGATGCACTGCCTCAAACATCTTTACTAGAGAAGTCTGATTTTATCATTAGGAAACTGATTTTTTCAACATCGGACCAGTCCCTCTCCTAATGGAAACTTGCCTGTGTGCAGACACACGTCCGTAAGGGATGAACCTGAGGGGGTTGGGAGGGCAGTCAAGCAGGAGGAAGTGAAGAGATTCTGAATGAAGTAGTTTCTTCAAATGAAGAGCCGCAAGATGTCGAGGTGTGTTTTCCTGTTTGGGAAGTTTAATTCTTCACGGTTTGCTTGGCTGTCAGAACGCTTCATGTTTTTATTTGTGAACATACACGGTGATCATCCTTAAGACAAAACAGTCTGATGGCAGGTCCCTCGATGCCCGTGTTCAGAGCAGATGTTGCCATCAGAGGCGGGCTTTCAGTTCTCACCTCTGAGATGTAAACCTCATGAAGCAGCATCTCTCCTGCTCTCTTCATATTTCACATAAAACTTCCCTAAGATAATGTTGGAGGAAAGAAGTTGAACTAGACAAGATTTAACAGACGTAGAGTTCTCTGAGACAGAACCGTCATCAGCACTGAAGCAATTACTCATAGCTCATGAGATGATCAACATATACAAACTCAACAAGGAAAGAAAAAGAAAAGAGATGAGAGGTGTATCCTTAGTTCATCAATACAGAACAGCTCTGTGGACTTAGAAGGTTTAGAAAATTTTAAACATTGTGCTGGGGGACCAAGGTGTTCACATAGAAAATAGTATAAATGAAGGATTATGGAATTATATTCAATATTTTATGATAGCTTATAAGGGGAAAGAATCTGATATATATATACTGATATATCAGATTCTTGATATATATATATGACTGAATCACTTTGCTGTACACTAAAATTAACACAACATTGTAGATCAACTATACTTCAATTTAAAAAAAGGTTTATGGATCCAGTGCTGAGAAAAGTTTCTCTGTTCATGGGAAATGAATTTCTCTTGTCCCACTTCTCACGAAGGGGAGATCTCCTCTCCAGCACCCCTTATGTGAGGCCCTCTCACCTCTCCTTGACCTCTTCCACAGGCTGAGGTTCGTACAGTCCAACTTGTTGTTTGGGCTCTGTTGGAAACGACCTAAGTCTGGATGGCAGGGTGAAAATTGGATAAACAGTCACACTGACTCCAGGGAGATTCTTTTTTATGCAAACATCTGTTTCTTGAATTTGGCCAAGGTAAAGCCTAGGGGAAGGGGCAATTCCAATTGATGAAATAAGATCAAGAAGATGTTGCCTCTCTCGTGTTTTTCCCGCTGTTTCAGGGAGTATAAAGCCTGTGTCCCTCCAACATCACAGAGAGAGGGAACTCTTTCCAAGTTTCCTCTGCTACTGGGTTTATGCCCAATTCTAGTTCAGGTGAGAGCAAGTGAATGCGTTTTCTGGTACTTTGCTGTCCTACAGATGTAACCTGCTTTGAAAGGAACTCCATGCATACATATAAAAATAGGAGCATAAGGATAAGTAGAGCAATCACAAACTTTTATTAAGCAGGTCCCATGTCCTCGCCTCTGGATAAGATACTAAAGTGTATGGTAGGAAATTCCCTGGTGCTCCAGTGGTTAAGACTTCATGCTCCCAGTGCATGGGACATGGCTTCAATCCCTTGCAGGGGAACAAAGATCTCGAGTGCTGCACAGAGCATCCAAAAAACAAAAGGAAAAAAAGTGAAATATGGAGGAATGAAACCTTGCATGTAGGAAGTTTAAAGTCTTAATAGGAAATTGAAGTAAAAAAAGACAACCTATGATTCGGTACTAAATTGCAGGGTACAGATATGAATAACTGTGGATATTTGTATAGGAGAAGACAGGGTGGACTCCTGAAGCCGGAGAAAATTTTGCTCAGGCAGCAAGATCTAAGATGCTGAGAAGCTTGGAGCAGACAGAACCCAAGAGAAAGCAGTGGAGAAAACAGTGAGCCTCCAACAAAGGTTACTATGTCAGCAGACTGTCCATCCACTTGCTAAGAGCTGATTGTATGGGGCATTGTTATTCCCATTTACCAATGGGGCGATGAAGCTTGGGGACAGGTAAGTAACAACAACAATAATAGCTAATACTCATTTAACACTTAACAAGTTCCAGGAACTGTTCTGGGTGCCTTGCATATTTTAAATTATTTAAGCCTCATAACAATCCTACCAGGTAGGTACTACGTTCATGTCCTGTTTAAGCAGGAGGAGACTGGAACACAGAGTAGTTAAGCAATTAGCCCAAGGTCGCAGAGGCAGTAAATGGTTGACCTGAGATGAAACCCAAGCCTCTCTCATCCTAAAGCCCACACAGTACAGTATGGAAGGTCCAAGGAGAGCAGCAGGGTGGTGAGTAAAATAATATTGGCCTTTGTAGGAGGGGTCAGGTCTCAGTGTTGGGGACGGTGTGCTTGTGAGAGGGGAGGGAAGGTGGGCAGGCATTATTCTCATTTTTAAACAATTCTTGGTTTTAATTCATCATCAAAGACCATGATGAATTTTAAATGCGAGTCCAAACACCAAAGTTCAGGGTATGCAGACCATTTCAGAACTCCAACATTACAAAAAACATGCATCAGCCCTTTGGGTTTCCCTGACAGCTCAGTTGGTAAAGAATCCACCTGCAATGCAGGAGACCCTGGGGGAAGATCCCCTGGAGAAGGGATAGGCTATCCACTCCAGTATTCTTAGGCTTCCCTTGTGGCTCAGCTGATAAAGAATCCACCAACAATGCAGGAGACCTGGGTTTGATTCCTGGGTCGGGAAGATCCCCCGGAGAAGGGAAAGGCTACTCACTCCAGTATTCTAGCCTAGAGAATTCCATGGAATGTATAGGCCATGGGTCACAAAGAGTCGGACACGACTGAGTGACTTTCACTTTGGTACAGAAGGAAACTCATTTGAATGTACGTCTCAAGACTTTGCAACAGTCCAGCCTTCTCCCAGGACCAGGGTCACTGGAGAAGAGAGATACAAAAGCAGTGATGCCTCCCCACTGCTCTGCAGCTTCTGCTCTTATGAAGTACCTATTATTAGTTTCTAAAACATTCCTAAGGTCCTACACAGACTTAGATCCCTGAATTCCACGAAGATACAGGATTATGTGTGCTGTCTTTGCACCTCTTGGTAGAACAACCAACCAGCCTAATTGGAAAAAATACGTGACATCAGTTTGGTACTCAGAACAGTAAGTGAGAGAGAGAAGGAATCAGAGGGGATCCAGGCTGGTTTTTCTTTATCAAAATACCATCCCCTTTTGGACACTGCATTGCTAATATCCCATTAGTAATGATTTCATTCCTTTGGGTTTCTTTCTGTAATAAAGCCAACAAATTTTCTGATCTGAATGTATCTAATCCAGTTGTTTTAAGCATAGAGTCTTAAATAGAATAATTTATTTTTCTCAAGTGAATTCTCAATTATAGCCTCAGTAGGTAAGATAAAAGGTAAATTACCCTGGGGAAATCAGGTACCAATAAAAGAAGGGTTTCTCTGGTGGCTTAGCCTTTGCTGGGTTCTCCACCTTAGCCCCTGAGACACTGCTGCAGAGTCTCTGGGCTGTGGAACTTTCATGAAGTCTTTCACATTGCACCTCACTTAACATGCAATATCTGACTAACTTAACAGCTTAACCATATAAGGTTTCATTTTTCTCATAAAAATGGATTTCTGAGGGGCAGTGGGCTGCCAGGGTTGGCTCAGTGGCTCAGAGATCTCAGAGCTAAGGTCTTTGTGAGTTTCTTGCTTTTAGTCTCATGATCTGAAGAAGGTTGCTTCAGCCCCAGACATCACATTTTTGCTCAGGGCAATAAGAAGATGGAAAGAGAGTGGCAGCCATTTCTGCTTCCTAAAAATCAAGAATCACCTTACCTGAAGTGAAGTGAAAGTCACTCAGTTGTGTCTGACTCTTTGCAATTCCATGGAACTCTCCAGGCTGGAATACTGGAGTGGATAGCCTTTCTCTTCTCCAGGGGATGTTCCCAACCCAGGGATCAAATCCAGGTCTCCCGCATTGCAGGCAGATTCTTTACCAGCTGAGCCACAAGGGAAGCCCAAGAATACTGGAGTGGGGAGCCTTTCCCTTCTCCAGCGGATCTTCCCAACCCAGGAATCAAACTGGGCTCTCCTGCATTGCAGGCAGATTCTTTACCAACTGAGCTATGAGGAAAGCCCATCCTGAGAAATCTGTATGCAGGTCAAGAAGCAACAGTTAGAGCCAGACATGGAACAAAGGCTGGTTCCAAATTGGGAAAGGAGTATGCCAAGGCTGTATGTTGTCACCCTGTTAATTTAACTTCTATGCAGAGTACATCATGTGAAATGTTGGGCTGGATGAAGCACAAGCTAGAAACAAGATTATCGGGAGAAATAATAACCTCAGATATGCAGATGACACAACCCTCATGGCAGAAAGTGAAGAGGAACTAAAGAGCCTCTTGATGAAAGTGAAAGAGGAGAGTGAAAAAGTTGGCTTAAAACTCAGCATTCCAAAAACTAAGATCATGGCATCCGGTCCCATCACTTCACGGGAAATAGATGGGGAAACAGTGGAAACAGTGTCAGGTTTTATTTTGGGGGGCTCCAAAATCACTGCAGATGGTGACTGTGGCCATGAAATTAAAACATGCTTGCTCCTTGGAAGAAAAGTTATGTAGACAGCATATTAAAAAGCAGAGACATTACTTTACCAACAAAGGCCCATCTAGTCAAAACATGGTTTTTCCAGTAGTCATGTATGGATGTGAAAGTTGGACCGTAAAGAAAGCTGAGCACTGAAGAATTGATGCTTTTGAACTGTGGTGTTGGAGAAGACTCTTGAGAGTCCCTTGGAATGCAAGGAGATCAAACCAGTCAATCCTAAAGGAAATCAGTCCTGAATGCTCATTGGAATGACTGATGCTAAAGCTGAAGTTCCAATACTTTGGCCACCTGATGTGAAGAACTAACCGACTGGAAAAGACCCTGATGCTGGGCAAAATTGAAGCCAGAAGAAGGAGACAACAGAGGATGAGATGGCTGGATGGCATCACCGACTCAATGGACATGAGTTTGAGTAAACTCCAGGAACTGGTGAAGGACAGGGAAGCCTGGCATGCTGCAGTCCATGGGGCTGCAAAGAGTCAGACATAACTGAGTGACTGAACTGAACTGAAATGAAAACCTTTAGGGTTTCCTGGAGACTTCCAGTAGGCTTCTGTTTAGGGCTCATTGGACTGAAATATGTCACATGGTCACTCTAAGACACAAAGAATTCTGGGAGAATAGTTAGCCACGTTGCCAATTTAAAGAATATTGGAGTTCTATTCTCAAGGAAAAGCTATTGGTGTGGCTACTGGATAGCTAACAATATAAGGTATAGCTTGATTTTTCTCTTTATGTACTTCATGAAGGAAAATATCACATTTTGAAGTTTTCATGATAGGAATTACATATAAAATTTTACTAGGAAATTGGTGATTCTCTTTTGATGGGAGCAAGGGAGTCTAGATTCCTGTAGGTTGTTGGTGGAGAAAGAAAGCTGAAAGGGGACAGAGGTATAAAGAAAATGATAGAAAGCATTAAAGATGAATTACTGGCGATTCATAGGATACTCCATGCAATTTTGAATGAGTATACATAATTTGTTTAATAAGATGTCAGGTATCCTGGAATAAATGAGTCTAATAGGATGAAGAACTTCTTAAAAAAAAAATAGTATGTTTCAGGTGTAGGCTGTATAGCTTGTTCAGTCAAATACATTTGCCTGATTATCCAGAAAACTGATTTGTTGAAGCAGAACTGAACTGCTAAGACATCTGACGGAGTAGAGGCGGAAGTTAGTCAAACGTGTTTAAAAATACACAAACAGACGCTCCCATGTCTCTCCCTTCCTTTTAAGCAGAGAGTCAGGGGACAGTTTATCATATCTGTTTTGGGGTATAGTTATGAAACATTTTCAGCGGAGAGCATGAATAAGCGGGGACTTGTCCTGAAAAACAGAACACAAAGAAATTATTAATCATGTTTCCCTTTGTATATTTACTGTTTTGCTTCTGAAGGGAGTATTAGTCCAGTAAGAGATGCATAATTAGGAGATATGCCAGATGGGTAATCAATGTGATTTTAAATTTTTATGGCTAGAGAACAGAGTTGTAGCTTGGACTTTTTTTTAGAAGGCACTTTAGTTCTGTGCAGTTAAAAACAAATATTTTGCATTAGAAGGATGCAATCTTCCATGAAATCATGTTGAATATGTTCTTAAATCCACCTTCTATTTTTTGAAAAATGGATGGAATTGAAAAGCTGAATGGGTCTACCAAATGGAAGGAAAAGCTCTCACACAGAGATGGGAGCCGAGGCTCCCTGGAAGCAAGGACTGGGAGCTTTATTCATTCATCATCATCATTATCATCATTATATTAAAAAAAAACACCATAAATTCCACTTCCCCTCCTTTGTTTCCCAATCAGCTGAGACTGACTGACTTTTTCCATTCTCAGGCTAGAAGGAAATCTAAAGGAAATGTTTTCTGAATTTCATATTTAAGCAAAGTGAGTGAGACTTCAGCCAAAGGGGTCGCTGCTCTGATAGCTAGATAGCCTTGGTGATGAGAGCAACTTGTGTGTGTGTGTGTGTGTGTGCACGCGTGCACATGGGATCAGTCATGTCTGACTCTTTGTGACCTCATGAACTGTAGCCTGCCAGGCTTCTCTGTCCATGGAATTTTCCAGGCAAGAATATTGGAGCAGGTTGCTGCTTCCTACTCCAGGGGAATCTTCCTGACCTAGGGATCAAACCCATGTTTCTTACATCTCCTGCATTGGCAGGTGGATTCTTTACCACTAGCACCACATGCAAAGCCCTTCAACACTACATGTATGTCCTTATATAAATCATTTCTTTACATCTGTCATCGTCAAAAAAGTTTCAAAATATTGCTGCAGGGCTAATCGTGGAAAGGCAGTTGCTCTTTGCTTACAACCTCAACTGGAAGGAGACGAAGGTAGGGAAGGGCGGATGTAGAATTTCAAGACTCCTTTGTCCCCATTAGCACAAGCCGTGGCTGGTAGCACAGATGACAGTGGGTGTGGACATCCTCATTATTTGCACACAGATATTCTTCCACACGAAGTAGATGAGATTTATGCCAAGTTACTCATCCAAAAGCAGCATATGGAATTTGACTGGGATGGCATGACGTTTATAAAATAACTTGGTGGAAGAGTCAACATCTTTACTTGGCTGAATCTGCCAATCCAAGTGTGGGGGGTATATGTACACTTATTCTAGTCTTTTTCTAGGTCCCTTAACTGTGTATACTAGTTTTTTAACAAGCTTTTCTTTTTTTACTTGACGCCTCTATATATTCATTCACAATAGAACTAAACCATGCCAAACACATAGGCTTTTGTTTTGTTTATTTGACAGCTTTTTCTCCAGATGTACTGAACTCTCAGGCTCATAGGACTTGTGGGTGTCTTCCACGTGTTCCTGCCTCTGCTCGTGCAGTTTCTCCGTGCAGAAAACTTTCCCTGGATTTCTGAAGGATGTTATTGCTGTTGCTACTTCTGCTCGGCTGCACACCACCCCACCCCAGGCAAGTACTGCTCAATAGCCCCTACCTAGTCACTCAGCTTCTCCTCTTACTTAGCCAGTATTCCACATATAACCACTGGGATGATCTTGAAAAACACAAATCAGATCATGTTACTTCCCACTCTAAGACTTCCAAAGGTTTCTATTGCCTTTGCAAAACTCCAAACATGTTTCAAGACCCACAGGGCTCCTGCCCATGTCTCCAACCTCATCTCCTGAACTTTTCCTCCTTGTTCGTGATGATTCAGTCACACTGGCCTTCTTTCAAGCCCTGAACATTCCAGCCCTGTCCTTCCTTTGATAATTGGCTGTTGCTTCTTCCTGTGGTCCTGGGATGCTCCTGCTTCAGATGTTGATCACATGGCTAACTCCTTCTCGTCATGTGGACACAAAACAAATGTTTTATTTAATTTTGATTTTGAGAGTTCTGTTGTGAGCCCTAATAGAAAGTGATACTCTCTATACACCCAGTCACTCAGATCAGTTCAGTTCAGTCACTCAGTCGTGTCCGACTCTTTGCGACCCCATGAATTGCAGTATGCCAGGCCTCCTTGTCCCTCACCAACTCCTGGAGTTCACTCAGACTCATGCCGTCAAGTCAGTGATGCCATGCAGCCATCTCATCCTCTGTCGTCCCCTTCTCCTCCTGACCCCAATCCCTCTCAGCATCAGAGCTTTTTCCAATGAGTCAACTCTTCGCATGAGGTGGCCAAAGTACTGGAGCTTCAGCTTTAGTATCATTCCTTCCAAAGAAATCCCAGGCCTGATCTTCTTCAGAATGGATTGGTTGGATCTCCTTGCAGTCCAAGGGACTCTCAAGAGTCTTCTCCAACACCACAGTTCAAAAGCATCAATTCTTCGGCGCTCAGCCTTCTTCGCAGTCTAACTCTCACATCCATACATGACCACAGGAAAAACCATAGCCTTGACTAGACGGACCTTAGTTGGCAAAGTAATGTCTCTGCTTTTGAATATGCTATCTAGGTTGGTCATAACTTTTCTTCCAAGGAGTGTCTTTTAATTTCATGGCTGCAATCACCGTCTGCAATGATTTTGGAGCCCCAATAAATTAAGTCTGACACTGTTTCCACTGTTTCCCCATCTATTTCCCAGATAATGGGATATTTCTATATCCGGTGATGAGACCAGATGCCATGATCTTCGTTTTCTGAATGTTGAGCTTTAAGCCAACTTTTTCACTCTCCTCTTTCACGTTCATCAAGAGGCTTTTTAGCTCCTCTTCACTTTCTGCCATAAGGGTGGTGTCATCTGCATATCTGAGGTTATTGATATTTCTCCTGGCAATCTTGATTCCAGCTTGTGTTTCTTCCAGTCCAGTGTTTCTCATGATGTACTCTGCATATAAGTTAAATAAGCAGGGTGACAATATACAGCCTTGACGTACTCCTTTTCCTACTTGGAACCAGTCTGTTGTTCCATGTCCAGTTCTAACTGTTGCTTCCTGACCTGCATACAGATTTCTCAAGAGGCAGGTCAGGTGGTCTGGTATTCCCATCTCTTTCAGAATTTTCCACAGTTTATTGTGATCCACACAATCAAAGGCTTTGGCATAGTCAATAAAGCAGAAATAGATGGTTTTCTGGAACTCTCTTGCTTTTTCCATGATCCAGTGGATGTTGGCAATTTGATCTCTGGTTCCTCTGCCTTTTCTAAAACCAGCTTGAACATCAGGAAGTTCACGGTTCACGTATTGCTGAAGTCTGGCTTGGAGAATTTTGAGCATTACTTTACTAGCATGTGAGATGAGTGCAATTGTATGGTAGTCTGATCATTCTTTGGCATTGCCTTTCTTTGGGATTGTAATGAAAATTGACCTTTTCCAGTCCTGTGGCCACTGCTGAGTTTTCCAAACTTGCTGGCATATTGAGTGCAGCACTTTCACAGCATCATCTTTCAGGATTTGAAATAGCTCTACTGGAATTCCATCACCTCCACTAGCTTTGTTCATAGTGATGCCTTCTAAGGCCCACTTGACTTCACATGCCAGGATGTCTGGCTCTAGATGAGTGATCACACCATTGTGATTATCCGGGTCGTGAAGTTCTTTTTTGTACAGTTCTTCTGTGTATTCTTGCCACCTCTTCTTAATATCTTCTGCTTCATTTAGGTCCATACCATTTCTGTCCTTTATCGAGCCCATCTTTGCATGAAATGTTCCCTTGGTATCTCTAATTTTCTTGAAGAGATCTCTGGTCTTACCCATTCTGTTCCTTTCCTCTATTTCTTTGCATTAATCGCTGAAGAAGGCTTTCTTATCTCTTCTTGCTATTCTTTGGAACTCTGCACTCAGATGCTTATATCTTTCCTTTTCTCCTTGTTTTTAGCCTCTCTCTTTTTTTCACAGCTATTTTTAAGGCCTCCCCAGACAGCCATTTTGCTTTTTTGCATTTCTTTTCCATGGGGATGTTCTTGATCCCTGTCTCCTGTACAATGTCACGAACCTCATTCCATAGTTCATCAGGCACTCTATCTATCAGATCTAGGCCCTTAAATCTATTTCTCACTTCCACTGTATAATCATAAGGGATTTGATTTAGGTCATACCTGAATGGTTTAGTGCTTTTCCCTACTTTTTTCAGTTTAAGTCTGAATTTGGTAATAAGGAGTTCATGATCTGAGCCACAGTCAGCTCCTGGTCTTGTTTTTGCTGACTGTATAGAGCTTCTCCATCTTTGGCTGCAAAGAATATAATCAATCTGATTTCGGTGTTGACCATCTGGTGCCACTACCCATTCTCTTTTTAAGACTTTATTGCTCTTTCCTTACAACTGGCTATTTTCTTATTTGCTTTTCTTAATTTTCTATTTTCTACTCACCCACCACACACTAAAATGCAAACTCCAGGGGAGCAGAGACTTCGTCAGTGGCTGTTATCTCCCCATCCCTACAAAGGCACTAATGTTAAAGATATATTTTAACTGTTAAGAATATGTTCATTGCTAAGGATATATGTTAATTGATTTTACAGTGTATTTTGAAGACTTTGCTATAGGTAAATCCAGAACCACTAGATAGTTACTCAAATGAACAAACAGTCTCCTTCCTTGAAGGAGGATGCTTTTAAGAGATAAAAGAACTTGTAACAACACAGTAAGGAGATGGATTTGAACAGCGTTAGAAAGGATGATCTGTGAGGGCAGTTATGGAACATCCATACTATGGCTCTGATTGGTCCAGCATCATGGTGAACATTCTTTGCTTTTTCATAGTAAACCATTACTGACCAATCACACTTGAATTCATTTAAACACAGTTAGGGTGAAGCTGACATTCCCCTCCACTGAAAGAAGTTATGGTAATTTGATCTATAATTCAGAAGCTAACCCAGAGGTTATATGAGCCTTTCTGAGAGAAAATCCTTGGTATGTTCTCAAAATGAATATAGCCTGAATGCAGTCAAAAGCTTCTCATCCTGGTGGTGCAGTCCTAAAAAATCCACTGCCTGCCAATGTAAAAGAGACACAAAAGACGTGGGTAGAAGATCCCTTGGAGTAGGACATGGCAAACTCCAGTATTCTTGCCTGGGAAATCCCATGGACTGAGGACCCTGGTGGGCTATTGTCCTTGAAGTTGCAAAGAGTCAAATATAACTGAGTATACACACACACACACACACCACACAGTAGCAGGCTGCCCTGGCTTATCACACATTCCCGTGGCTGAAATAGAATTGAAATCTGACACAGTACACAGCATGTATGTTGCCACTTCTCGCTTGACATCGGTGCTTGAGGAGCCTATTAGCCTGGAATTGGATAATGTTTCTGGCAGGGTGGTGCCAGAGTATGGAGGGGCCAGGTGAAAGATCCTAGGTCGACTAAGCTTGGAAGTCTCAGAACCAAGAGGTGAAGCTGGGCAATTGAACAGGCGCAAAAAGAAGCTCTTCCAGATTCCAGGCAGCATGGGGGTGCGGGCATTACCGCAGGGCTCCATCAGCGCCCGAGGTCAATCAGGAGTCTATCAAATGTTAGTCTAACAAATGAATGAATGATCCCAGGTTTGAGTAGAAACTATCTGAGATAATTTTCATTTTCCTAGAAGGAGAATGAAGGTATAACACCTGGCTTGCTGGGAACTGTCTAAGAACTCAGTGCTCTCAGTAGCCATGGGGTGTAGTTTTCTGACCCCAGCCTGCAATATCAATTCTTGAAGTTCAAGTCCATCTTCATGAAGATGTGATTACATGAGCAGTGTCTCGAGTGGCCAGTTAAGTACCAAGCGTTTAGCGAAGGAGTGGGAGCCTGCTTTATCTCCATCGTCACAGACTGGGGAAAAGTGGTCATGGTTTGGCTGTTCTGGGTCACAGTCTTCATCCTGCATTCTGTGAATCTAGCAAACAGCTCTGGACTATGTCATTTAGTCTTCCGTCTTCTCCTCAGCCCTCCGTAGAGCTTGTCCAAAGAAAGTTAGGGAGCTGTGCCTTGACCCCCTCCCCAACTCTAACCTTTTCATTGCCATCCTATCAAGCAGTGGCCAAGTTCAGAGTTCATGGGAAGGCCAGGTCTATGAGAAGCATGGAGTCAGTGGCATCTATGCCTTGTCACAGCAGGCCAGGTCTCTGGGCATACTTTTCCACTAGGCTGAGTCTATTCCTTTGTAAACCTATTTCCAAAATATCGCTAGAAAAAAATTATTCAAATGCAAGTGAGTGCAACATGGGACCCTTGATCCTCCTCTTGGGTTTTCGCATGTCTCCTCTGTGTGGTGGTGCTAAGTGTCCCGCATGAATTCTTAGTAGATGTTCATCACAGTGCCTTGACTTCAGATGACCCACCTGTGTCTAGATGGCTCAGAAGATCCATTCCTCTGAAATATGCAGCTTTTACAGGGCTGGCAGCCTACCCAACATGAAAAAGAGTTGAACTTTATGCACATTGTGATATAGGAACACTTGATCGAATATCTACTATTCTGGAATCTCCATTCTCTGCGATCCACTGCCCTTAATTCCAACGACCATAGGCCCTCCTTGGTGACATACCAGTTAAACTTATCCTGGGATAGAGATCTTTCCACTCACTTGCTTACCCCTACTTACCCCTAACCCCTTACCCCTTACCTACCCCTACTACTTACCCCTAACTATGTATTGTGTATTATCATATCAGATTATCAAAATAGCTGATACACTAAACAATTCACACTAAGGTGCAAATAATATCTGGCTATAAAAGTATGTGGTAACTCTTCCATATGACATACCTGAAATTTTATTAAGCCCTCAAACCCTTAATTAAGGAGAATATTAAATGATGGGAATTTCAGCTACTGAGTGTTTGGCCGCTATGGGTGTTTCTGAGATCATGCTGTTTTGGACATTGCTTAGCTGCAGTTGTGTATACACATCTTATCATTTTTATTTGTAAACTATCCAAGTGTTCATAAACTGTCTTTGGCAAAGCTTCTGAATGGTGATTAGAGAAATTTTTGTGCAAAATCAGTGAGAATAGACTTAAGGGAAATTTGCTAATGAGATGCCCTCTGCGGCTAGCGGTGGATAGCTAGTGTCTATCACCACACACACCTGGGCTACACTTGCATGGCGCTCAAGTAGGGAAGGACTATGATCCCATTGGCTTTCGACAGCTAGCAGCAGTCAACTCTGCAACATGGGTTTTATATCAGTGACCAGACAAAGCCAGAAACAGGATATCCAAGTGTGAAGGCAGTATGCTAATTGTGTAACTTTTGTCTATTTTAGTTTTTACTTTCTCTATAGGAATTTTGAATCTGACCTGCTACCATGTTTAAGGAAAAGAAGAGTCCACAAGGTTAGTTTCTCTGGCAAATCTGCAACATACTCAACGAATAGCATCGTCTTCTGCTCTTGAGCGAACCATATTATTCTCAGTTGAACCATATGAAACTGCTGTTTCAGTAAGTCAAAAACAGTTGAATATCAGCAATTTCATGTGGTTAACCTAATCTTTTGTTGCACACCCTGAGAATAATGGAAACCACCCCACCTGGCATGAATCCTTTTGAGCCAGGAGAAGCTATGCTGTGGCCATTCACACCACATTTTCACGGTAAAATAGATCAATGTTAAAGAAATTGATATTATGCTTGCTCTAAGTATTGCTTTTTAATAAATCTCTGTAGTGAAGTGAGTTTCTGAGTCAGTGTGTGTGTGTGTGTTTTTAATTGGCAGGAAATTGCTTTATAATGTTATGTTACTTTCTGCCATACAACAACTTGAATCGGTCATAATTATGTGTATGTCCTCTTGCTCTTGAGCCTCCCTCCCTTCCCTCCTCCCACCCCTCTAGGGCATCATAGAGCACCAGGCTGGGCTCCCTGCATTAGACGGCAACTTTCCACTATTTTACACATGATAGTGTATATAGGCCAAGGCTGCTTGCTTAATCTGTCCTACCCTCACCTTCCCCTGCTATGTTCAGAAGACTGTTCTCCGCCGGGTTCATCAGTGTCCTTTTGCTCGATTCCATATATATGCGTTAATATATAATACTTGTTTATCTCTTTCTGATTTACTTCGTTCTGTATAAGAGGCTCTAAGTTCATCCACCTCACTACAGCTGATTCAAATTCCTTTTTATGGCTGAGTAGTCTCAGTCAATGTTAAGGCCATGGCCCAAGTTTTTATTTAGCCTTTCTCTTTAATAATCAGAACTCAGAGCCACCATTACAATATGCTGTTGGCAACCTAGTTTCCTATTGCTGCAGTAACAAATTACCACACATTTAGTGGCTTAAAAAGCGCATATTTATACTCTTCCAGTTCTGGAGGTCCAAAGTCTACAAGCAAAGCATTAGCAAGGCTGGTTCCCTCTGGGTTCTTGTTTAGTCACTACGTTGTTTCCGACTCCTTTGAGATCTTCATGGACTGTAGCCCGCAAGGCTCCTCTGTCCATGGGATTTCTCAGGCAAGAATACTGGAGTGGGTAGCCATTCCCTTCTCTAGCGGATCTTCCTGACCCAGGGACTGAACCTGTGTCTCCTGCTTGGCAGGCAGATTCTTTTCCATGGAGCCACCGAGGAGGTCCCTCTGGAGACTTACAGGAGGCTTAGATCAGTTTCCTGGCCTTTTGTGGCTTCTAGAAGTCCCCTGCCTTCCTTAGTTTATGGCCGCCTCCTTCATCATGCCAACCTCTTGCTTCAGTTTTCACATCCCCTCCCGCTGATTCTAATCCTCCTGCTTCCCTCTTATAAGGACTCTTGTGATTAAATTGAGCCCACCCAGCTAATCTGCTCATCTCAAGATGCTTTATTTAGCACATCTGCAAATTCCCTTTTACCATGTAAAATACCATAGCCTCTGGTTCTAGGGATTAGGAAGTAGCTGCTTGGGTGGGAGAGGATTATTCCACCTACCCCGGGAGGGGATGGAGGGAAGTGCTTTGAGCTGAGGAGGTGGGACAGAAGAGAGAGTTTTAACTTTCTCTGAAATCAGTGCAGAACAGGGGCAGGGGGCAGAGACAGGAGTCCCTCAGCACACAGGAACATCAGTGGAGGATGGCTGCAGAAGACTTGTTTTCAGTGGGAGAGACGGCTGGCCTAGGGAATCTCTGAGCTCCCTGGAGAAGTAGGGCCCACAGACAGATGGCAGGACCAGCTCTCAGCAGTAGCGTCTTACAGCTAAATGAAGGCCATAAAAGTGATGACCATCCTGTACAAATGACCACCTCCCCCTCTGCCTTTCTGGGGACGTTGAAGCCAGGATTCTCATGTGACCTCACAGAGTAAGGGAAGGGCTCCCCCAAATGATTGAGATTGACTATCTGGTTGGGTTGACCCATGGGGACCGAGACAAGATTAAATATCATTTCAAGAGTTTTGAAGGGAATGTGACATTGAAGCTTTGTACTGGTTTAAAGTCACACCTTTTGGAGTTACAGACGTTTGCCATGGCCACGGACGGTGCAGGGCAGGTAAAGGCAGACGACAGTTTCTTGCCAGCACACGCCACGCAGTCTTTAGAGCCAGGAGGAAAGGTGGGAGACAGCACTTTCAAATGCTCCTTGTGAAAGTGAAGTCGCTCAGTCGTGTCCGACTCTTTGTGACCCCATAGACTGTAGCCTACCGGGCTCCTCTGTCCGTGGGATTTTCCAGGCAATAGTACTGCAATGGATTGCCATTTCCTTCTTCAAATGCTCCTTACTCGAGGTCTAAACCTGAGCCTAACAACCTGCTGGTTAGTCAGGCTCCTTCCATGGCAGATATTATCTGAATAACAATAACCATGTTAATAAGCATATCCACCAGGGGGGATAAAAGGGTGGCAGGGTATTCCCAAGAGGAAAATTAATTTCTTTTTATAATCCGCTGTAGTTTATTTCACATATTCATGACCCGCCCAGTATGTTTTTTCTTTATGACGAGCCATAAAAATGACAAAATACATTAGCCAAGTTCTTCGTTTCTGCTAAAATGACCATATTCAAAAATAATAACAGAGACTTGTATCAGCGATGCAAAAGATGCATGAAGTAATTGGGGCTTAATTTGTACACAAACTGTCAAGGCAGTTTTCCTCACGGCCCGCATCTTCTGAATTCATTAGTCTCTAATTACGGCCAGTGGGGACCAGCAGTTAGAAGGTTAAAGAGGTTCTGACAGGCCTAATCATTGCTCAGGAAGCTGAAAATGTATGCAAAGTCTCGGCAGATGGGGTGAGATCGGCTTCTGCCAAGTGATAACTGTTATTCCTTTGCACCTCCAAAGCTGTCATCCTAATAGGCACATTTTAAATTTATTAATGCTCTAGTTACAATGCATACACAGTCTCTAATGGTATGTCATTCTGAGTATATAAACTGAGCAATTAACACATATTACCTGGTAATGGTAAAATTATTTGTTGCCGGTTTGATTTTTTTTGGTTGTCTCCTATTCTAGTAAGAACTATCCCAGGAAAAGCTTCCCTTTGTTAAAGTGGAAGCAAAGCTACATTGTAGATGAATTTCTTTGCAGTATTATAACCAACTTGAATGCCTTCGTCCATGCCTCACCCAACCTGTCCCATCCATCACTGAATTCAGGCCTCTCACCCCAGAATCTAGTAGTTGAACACAATTCGGGTGAGAGGCTTGGTCAGTCTTTTGGGAAGAGGCAGAGAAAGCCAATCTTTGAAAAGTGATCCTTTAAAGTGAGAAGAAACCCAGGGTCATATTCTTCATTTGTGGCTTGTTACTAAGTCCTGTAAGGAAGGGTGATGTACACTTCGCAATTTCCAATTCAAAAGTCATCAATATCTTATCCTTCTTTGGCGGCCTCCCTGACTTTAAATCCTGATTGCTTTAAGGCTAACTAATCACCAGTAAGAAGTGTGTGTGTGTGTGTGTTTCTTAGACAAATGAGGTCTCTTGTCTTTCCTCTGACTATACCCATGACAGGGGAAGGGCCTTTAATTAAATGCAGCACTTAGTGCAACAATTGTTTGCATGTAGGAGGCTGCAGAAATGGAGACAGCTGGAATGGATAGTCTCTAAATTGTAGTCTTTATAAAGACTGCAAGATACATCAGCAGTCCTAATAGCATGAGAAGGTGTTAATCTCAGCAACAGAGCAATTACTCATCCAGGGACTGACCTCCACTCTGATCCACTAGCCCATTTCACCTAATTGATTTACACTGTGTAGAAGTAATATAACAACAACCAAAAAATGTTGCAGAGACTTTATGTTAATTAAAAACTGTGATTACATTTCCCTACTAAGTGATTCGTTTGAGTTTTTATACCATACAGAAAAGACATCAAACTATTAGGTAATAAGTTTTCTTTGCCTGAGAAGGAATAACCCATCCATTGTGGTTCCTTCAGTGGCTGGAAGAATAGCCCTGGTTGATTAACACATTCGAACTGTGTGACCTCGAGCAAGCACAATTCTGAGCTTCAGTTTCCCCATCTCCAATGTTAGAAGTTGGCCTAGACAGTCTCTGATCTCTGCAATCTTTTCCAGTCCTGAAAGGCCACGATTCTATCAAAGTCCATAGGGCTTGTGTAGCCGGGAGAGGATTCTCCATTGAGCCAGAGCGGAAGTCACGAGTAGGTCTGGGCTTTTATCTTCCACTTCCCGTTTTCAAATTGGGAGTTTAATCTGGTTTCTAACTATCCTGTTTATTTATAACTTTAAAAAATATGTGCACAGAGGATTTTTCCAGCCTCTTTGCTGTATTTTTGCTATATGATATATCCATTTATTTCTGGAGATTAAAAAAAAAAATGTTCCAGCATCTCTTTAATGGGAAATCCAGTGAAAAGAGTCTAG
Organism: Ovis canadensis; assembly: GCF_042477335.2. NCBI lineage: Eukaryota > Metazoa > Chordata > Mammalia > Artiodactyla > Bovidae > Ovis > Ovis canadensis. The sequence goes on from NC_091256.1 coordinate 80,676,784, forward strand.
ACATGCCTGCAGGGTCAGCTTACTTGTGTGATGTGGCCTTGCAGGGAGAAGGGACACGCTGGGTGCTCTGTGAACTGTGGGTCTATGTGGTCTGCTCACATGGGCACACCCATCCCTGGAAGATTGGATCCAGTCTCTGTAACTAGTCAGCTATCTGGCCTCCCTGTCTGTAGAGTGGTCATCCTGGATAGACTTCTCCCAAAGTCCTGTTTCAGCAGTAACATTTGATGACTCTCATTTATTCTGAGAGAAAGGAATTTCCTCAAAATTAGAGCCTTAGAAGCTAAATAGTAAATTTTTTTCACTTTTATTTCCTTATTTATTTTGGCCACAACGTGGGGCACGTGGGATCTTAGTTCTCTGACCAGGGATTGAACCCACGGCCCCTGCATTGCAAGTGTGGAGTCTTAACTGCTGACCACCACCACCTCTAAACGGTGTTTAGAGGAAACAGCAGGTGGGGGTGTCCTAGAAAGCCATTTACAGGAGAAAAGTTTGCCTGAGAAAGCCTCGTTATTTTGTTGATGGCAAGTCATGGTATGGGGAGTGACTTATTCCCCAGGGAAAAGAAAAATATGAAGATTATCAGCCTGCAGTATAGCACAGGGACCTTAACTCAGTAGTCCATGATGACCCAGAGGGTTGGGATCGGGTGGGAAGGTGGCTCCAGAGGGAGGGGATATATGTATACTTTTGGCTGATCCACATTGTCTTACAGCAAAAACTAACACAACATTGTAAAGCAATTATCCTCCAATTTAAATTTAAAATATTTTTTTAAAACAAGATTATTAGCCAAAGGAAAAAAAAATGTCTTAGTATCTACCATCCACTTGTGAGCATCAGGGCAATATTTCCTCCTTTTTATCATGTGTTATCTGATGTGCTTAAATCCTCCTAAAAGTGGCACTGCCGCTCGCTCTGCCTTTAGAGAAGGAAGCATGGCTGGGAGTGATCACTAACTCTCCTCTAGGAACATTCCCATCATTTTCTAGATGGTGTTTCCCACAGAATGAACCGCTTACATCAGAATTCCTGAAGGGCTTCTTAAAAAGCTGGATCCCTGGGCTCTCACTCAGACCCACGTACCCAGAACCCAGAAGGGATAAAGCATGGGGACCCCCATGCTGCTCAGGTGATTTGTATCACCTGGTAGGTGAAGTAGGCTGTTACATGAGAATAAGATGGTCTGGGACAGCCTTCCTAGAGGAGGTGATGTCTGAATAGACACTTGAAGGAATGGCGTGAAGATGTCAGGGGCAGAGAAAATGGGAGGTACAAAGGCCTTGATTGACAGCTGAGTCAAGAAGGTGAAGTGGATGGAGGCTAGAGAGACAGGCAGAGGCCAGAAAATTGGCAGGGTAAGGGGTCTAGATCTGGAGAAGGAAATGGCAATCCACTCCAGTACTCTTGCCTGGAAAATCCCATGGACAGAGGAGCCTGGTAGGCTGCAGTCCATGGGGTCGCAGAGAGTTGAACACGACTAAGCGACTTCAGTTCACTTCACTTTACTTCAAGGGGTTTAGATTTCATTTTGAGTGTGTCTGGAAGATCTGGGGTTGGGGTTTGGGTGGGGAGAATTGCGTGATATGACTCTATGCTTTGGGAGGATCGCAGTGACAGTTGCTGAAGAGAGACTAGATTATAGCTGTCCAAGAGTCCAAGCAGAAACCAGTTAGGATGCTGCTACACAAATCCAGGCAACAGCTACAGGGTGCTAGGAGTGAAGATGTGAGATGTGAGGTTAGAGGTAGAAGAATTTAATTCTGGAGCAAGTGAGAAAAAGAGAGGGTGCCTGCTAGATTTTTGACCTGAACAATTGAAAGAGTGACTTGTCCCTTAGCTGAGGTGAGGGAACTGGGAGAGGACCAAACATGGCAGGGAAGCCTGGATTCCTGCTCTGAACTGCTTCGGTTAGTGCGGAGAGGTCTATTAGCCATCCAAGAGGAGGGGTCAAGTAGGCAGTTGGATAAGTGAGCCTGGAGCAAAAGAAGAGGTCAGGGGTGGACATACAGGTAGGGATTTGGCAGTTATAGACTCAGCATGACTTCCCTGCTGGCTCAGAGGATAGAGCGTCTGCCTGCAATGCAGGAGACCCGGGTTCGATCCCTGGGCTGGGAAGATCCCCTGGAGAAGGAAATGGCAACCCACTCCAGTATTCTTGCTGGAGAATCCCATGGACAGAGGAGCCTGGCGGGCTACAGTCCACGGGGTCACAAAGAGTCAGACACGACTGAGCGATTTCACACACACACACACACACACACACACACACACATAGACTTAGCATTAGGTGGGACCAGTGACATCTCCATTTCCATAGGTGAAAAAGATTAACGATCAGATGTTTCTTATGATGCAACCAGATCCTTATCTCCACAAGTGAGACAGATGACAAAGAAAAGTAGAATTAAAAAGTTCCAAGGACTGAGTCTGAGTTACTTCAACTACTAAGAATTAGGAAGAGGAGGAAGACTCAGCAAAGGAGTGTCTGGGCTATCAGGAGAAAGCCAGGAGTCCCTGGAAACCAAATAAAGAAAGCTCTTCAAGCAGGACAGCAGGAGTGTGTACTGTCAAACGCTGTTGAGTGGTCAGAGGACACACAGCGGATGGTAAGACATTGACCCCTGGGTCACCAGCGAAAGTTCCTGACCACGAGCAACTGGCTGACCAACAGGGGCACTTCCTGTGTCCAGCAGTGTTTTAGTGCCTGAATGCAACCTTGATGTTTTCCTTTGGGAGGTTAATAACTCATCAAGAGCAGACAGACCTATCATGGAGAAGTTTCTTCTTGAGGGAAATTAAGAGAACTATCGCCTTCTATTCCCCAAATGATCATATTAAATCAAATATAAAATTCCCCATTGAGGGCAGCCTCTCCCAGCTCCACTCTCTTGGTGAAGCAGGCAACCTCCATCCTGCCCAGCCCTGTCATGTTTGAAGCAGCAGTATCACCTGTGCATTTCCTATTCCCGATCGTTTTACCTCCGAGGATATGAATCATCTCTGAAAACTGAGATCTGAGTGGGCTGGGGAAGGTGGCTTTATTAATCTGCTGCCCTTTTAGCTTGGGGGTAGGGGGGTAATGGGGAAGGAAACAGACAAGGGGCAAGGTATATTGCCGGGCACCTAGCTGACGCTGGTTGGTTAAGTTGTTTGGACCTGGGAGAGGACCAGATTATAGACACGGATACAGGAGAAGGGAGAGAAAACAAGGACTGAACTATAGAGGCAGTCTTGACTCTTTTTATAGAGAAGGCGGCAGATTTCCAGGCAAGCATGGGCTTTTACCTCACTTGCTGCCACCAGTTAGCACAAACAAAGAACGTTACTGTGGAGCTGGACTTTGGGTAAAACATTAACAGCCTTTTCTTTACAGTGTCTCCTTCCTTCTGGGCTTCCACGGGGGCAATGGGAGGCCGGGAACCAACATGCTGCTCCCCTCCCCCAGTTGGTGCTCCCTGAGCCCCTCTGTGTTGTTCATCCATTCATGAGCCCTCTGTGTGCCCAGTACCGAGCTGGCATCACACGGGATTCAGAGATGAGCAGGTGGCACAGACAAGTGAAGGTCTTAAAGGATTGTCCCCAGAAAAGGGAGACAGTATTCTAGAGAAATCTCAGCAGGAGACTGACTCAAGTCTCAGGTTCTGTAGCCTTTTCCCCACGGCAGGACGCTTTCTGCTCCTGGGTCACCGTGGGGTCTTAGATCCTAAAGGGTGGAGAGGGACTGACTATGTTGGGCCACGAGAGGACCATTTTGGAGAGAGAAATCCCATTACCTGGAGGGAAGGGGTTTTGGGGGTAAGATTTTTCAGGGGCTCTCAATTCCCAATACGCAGGCTGCTGCCCACATAGCTTAAACATAAGGCAACTCTCTGGAGTAGATTTTTGCCACCCAGAAATGTCCTGTGAGGTCCAGGTTTCCAAAGGGAGGGTGGAGGCTGAAGCCTTCCACTCAGCGGTGATGCCCGCCTGTCCCCATCCCACTGGGTTGTGCAAATGCTAAGGGTCCTCTCTCTGGACACAGCTCCTGAGATGCCAGAATGCACCTGAGAAGGTCTCTGGGCCTTCTCTAATCAGAAATTTGGCTTCATGTGTCTAGTTGGCCACAGTAACATGTGGGAGGGAGGGGGACCGGGTGAAATGATAGATTTCTGAGAGGCTCTCTGATGAAGTCCAGGCCCCCATGGTCGGGTGAGGGAGCCTTGTAGTCCTTGCTGACACCGCCACTTCCCGCCTCAGAGGCGCAAAGGAGACTGGGAGACAGACAGACTGTCTTAGGTCGTCTCTTGTCGTTGTGGTTCAATCACTAAGCTGTGTCTGACTCTTTGCAACCCCATGGCCTACAGCACATCAGGCTTCCCTGTCCTCCATTATCTCCCAGAATTTGCTCAAGTTCATGTCCACTTTAGCTCCATTTATTTTACTCTCTTCTGCTCTTTCTTCTTCTTTCCTCCAGAAGGAAGCTGTCCTAGGACTTTGTAGGACAGCCTCAGGGCAAGCTTTTCCCAGAAGGAGAACAGAGTCCCCTTCTGCTCAGACATCAGACCTATTTGAAGGCACCTGGGGTTCCCAGAATGGGCTTCCCTGGTGGCTCAGAGGTAAAGAATCTGCCTGCCAATGCAGGAGATATGGGTTCAACTTCTGGGTCCAACATGGATTCAACCGCTGCCTTCCCTAGAGAAGGAAATGGCAACCCACTCTGGTATTCTTGCCTGGGAAATCCCATGGACAGAAGGGCCTGGCAGGCTGCAGTCCATGGGGTTGCAAAGAGTTGGGCAGACATAGAGACTAAATAACAACGGGGGTCCTCAGAGGCACTTGCTAAAGTGTCAGAGAATGGGGATAATTAGGAGGAATTTGGTGTGGCTGGGGACAGGTCCCAATGTTCTTGTCCACATCAGTGCTTTCTGCTGTCGATTGAAAGTGCCGAGCACATCAATTGAAAGCCAATTCTCGAGAAATCCTTCTTGGCTTATCCACCAATTGCCTCCCTGTCCTACTGTTCATCAGCATCTGCAAATTAGAGAACAAACTACTGTTTGTCCGAATAGTTGCATGTCTACCAGCATCCCACCCCCAGGCAACTAAATGAGTATAACTGAGTCACTCATTTAAAAATGATTTAGCCGGAGCCGGTGCTGGCTGTGAGGGGCCGCGTCTCGCTGCCGCCGGCCGGCTGGGGCATGGTGTTGGGTGCGGGGCCCGCCTCGCCTGTCTCGGGGTGCCCAGGAAAAAGGCAGCAGCGATGCTGACGCTGGCAAGCAAGCTGAAGCGGGATGATGGTCTCAAAGGGTCCCGGGCATCAGCCACAGCCTCTGACTCCACTCGGCGGGTGTCTGTGAGGGACAGGCTGCTTGTTAAAGAGGTTGCAGAACTTGAAGCTAATTTACCTTGTACGTGTAAAGTGCATTTTCCTGATCCAAACAAGCTTCATTGCTTTCAGCTAACTGTCACCCCAGATGAGGGTTACTACCAGGGTGGAAAATTTCAGTTTGAAACTGAAGTTCCTGACGCATACAACATGGTGCCTCCCAAAGTGAAATGCTTGACCAGGATCTGGCACCCCAACATCACCGAGACCGGTGAGATATGTCTCAGCTTACTGAGAGAACACTCGATCGACGGCACCGGCTGGGCCCCCACAAGGACGCTGAAGGATGTTGTGTGGGGATTAAACTCTTTGTTTACTGATCTGTTGAATTTTGATGATCCACTGAATATTGAAGCTGCGGAACATCATTTGCGAGACAAGGAGGACTTCCGGAATAAAGTGGAGGACTACATTAAGCGCTATGCCAGATGATACGGGGAGAGGACTGCAGGGCCGCGGACTGTGCGTGAGAAGATGGGCTCCACCCGAAACCAGAGGAGCCTCTCCCCGATCTTCAGCTCCCCTCAGTCCCGCTGGCTCCTCCGAGTCCTGTGACCGTGTTGTCCTGAGGAAGAACCTCTTCACGACCGCCCATTGTAGCCGGAGAGTTCCACATAAATACAGCCAGAAAATGTGTCTGGGGTTCTAAAGAGTTGTCTGCTTACCTTAACATGTTTACTTTTTTGAAACTGTACTGTATAGGCTGTTGATGAGAATGAACTCAGCGTCGAGGCTAGAGCTGCTTCTCCCCTCCCCCGTCAGTCCCGCGCAGGTGATGCTGATGCTCAGTGTAGCCCGCAGATTGGCCGTCAGAAACCCGCTACAAACTGTGATTGGTGCGAAGTCTCTTAGCTCCTCCCACGAATGTCGGCCCTGCCTAGGTGTCGTGAAGCTTCCCAGAATGCAGAGTCATTCACTGTAGATCTCTTACTGAAATGCGTATTTTATTTAATGTAAGTATATTTTGGAACAGATTTGTAATTTGTACAATTTAATGCTTTAATTATTTTTTTCTATTCTCATTTAGTTTGTATCTTCATTGTATAGAGCAGACAGATGTTGGGTCAAGCAACTATGGAGAAATACAAAGAAAATATGAAAAAAAAAATGATTTAAATTTATCAAATCCTACTGATGTCCCTTATGTAACCCAATTTTCTATAGACTTAATGACTCCAAATGATTAGGTTTTCAGTTCAGTTCAGTTCAGTTACTCATTTGTGTCTGACTCTTTACAACCCCATGGACTGCAGCACGCCAGGCCTCCCTGTCCATCACCAACTCCCAGAGTTTACTCAAACTCATATCCATCGAGTTGGTGATGCCATCCAACCATCTTATCCTCTGCCGTCCCCTTCTCCTCCTGCCTTCAATCTTTCCCAGCATCAGGGTCTTTTCAAATGACTCAGTTCTTTGCCTCAGGTGGCCAAAGTATTGGAGTTTCAGCTTCATCATCAGTCCTTCCAATGAAGATTCAGGACTGATTTCCTTTAAGATGATAAAGTTTTAAGCTATAGTAACATATCCTTTGAGTAGCACCAGGCTTAGCTGTATTTCAATATTAATGACAACAGCCCCAATAATGTTAATAATTACCAACATAGCTGAGCACTTTACATGTGTTGGCCATCATGCTCAGCACCTTACATGCATTATTTCATTTAATTCTCACAAGATAATCATAGGTAAATATTATTGTCTTTATTTGCATTTAAGGAAACTAATGTTCAGAAAGTTTAAGTCAACTAACTGAGGTCAAATCGGTGGTACTTCAGAGGTCCCCTCTTAGGTACCCACTGAGTTCTCTCAGTCCAGTGTTTCTCAGAGGGTGACCTTTGAACCACTGAAACCAGAAAGACTCAGGGATTATAATTTCAGATTCCTGGGCCTGTCTTAGACCCAGGTAGTCAGAATCCCTGGGAGGGTGGCTTTGGAATATGAATTTGCAAACACATTCCCCAAGAGACTCCAACATGCACCAAATTTTGAGACTCACTCTCATCTCTGACTTTTGAGATGTTTGAAACACACTCTGTGATCTCAATGGCCAAGAATCTGGACTTGGCGAAGGGAGTGGGAGTACACTTGCCCCTCCCCCCACGGAGCAGCGGGGAAGTTGGAGGCAGAAGACCTGCGTTTTAGCCCTTGATTGACTTATGCTCTTTATTTAATCTCACTTGGCCCCCATGTCCTAGATTATTAACCAGGAATGATACTTTTCTTTTCAAGGTGCTTATGAGAATTAAAAGAGATAGCATATGTGGGAGTAGAATAATATTTAAAAAGGAGAAAGTGTTCCGCAAACGTATGTGATATTAACCACAGGTTTGCTTGGATCTGGGGAAGTGACCAGGTTTCTGTGCCCAATGCTGGGCACTTTGTGTAGCCACAGAGAAGGGGGAGAGGGCAGTGGACCCTCCTGGGGACTGGACGTCTCAGGACCTGTCTAACCTCTTTGGGAAGGGCCCTTTCCTTTACAACTCACAGGAATTTACTCCCTGTAAGCACTTCCTACCTGGTGTTAGCCCTCACTTACCAAGCTCTTTCACATGGACTGAGATGTGCTTTCTGCCTCAATTTCCCCCTTCTGGTTAGAGAAGACAAAAGCACTTCCCCCTCCATGGCAACACCCTCTGTTGGTGCCATTTCCATAAGCCAGAATTATTGGATATTCTCTGTGTGCCCGGATAATTACCATTTATTTAATCATCAAAAGAGTACTGTGAAGTCTCCACTTCAATTAGACCCATTTTATGGATGAAGGAACAAATTTAAGGAGTTTAAGTAATCTGCCCGAGCCAGTCAATGGTCTAACTAGAGGACCTACGTTCTTTTCCTCCATCCCACACTCCCGGGAAAGGATGTTAGGAGAAAGGTGTGTTAAACTTTGAGCTGTCCTATGGTCTCTGAAGGAACAGCCTCTGTTTTTTGCCCTCCTCTTCCAGAGCAACCTCTGCCTTTTCCTGCCCCTCTACAATGCAGCCTGAGTTATTCAATTAAGGAGGGAAATAATTGGCAGTGGGGAACGCCTCTAGCAGTGGTAATTACCTCCAGCGCCTTGTTGGAATAGTCAAGCTACATTTCAGCTTATGCTATAAAACCTTAATTATAATATAAACAGCTGCCCTTCAGTCCCGTGGGACAAGCTTCCCTCCCCCACGTCTCTGGCCTCAGCCCAGTGGCTCTCTCATGAGTGGTCAGGGAGGCCCAGGAGCAGAAAGGGGCTTTGGGGAGGAGGGGAGCTAAGGCCTGTGTGTGCCCTGGGGTTGGAGAGAATAAGCTACAGGGAGTCAATATTAGGACCCCATCCTCCAATGAAGAAGCCAAAGGCAGCATCCCCATCTTGGTACCACTCACCCCAAGTCTCTTGGTGGGTGGAAGATCCGGGAAGTTAACAGCCAACCTAGTATCATTTGGCTTGGGTAGGGTTTAGCAGGATATAGCCTAAAGAAATCAACCGTGAATGTTCATTACATGTACTGATGCTGAAGCTAAAGCTCCAATATTTGAGCTACCTGATGTGAAGAGCCGAGCCATTGGAAAAGACCCTGATGCTGGGAAAGATTGAAGGCAGGAGGGGAAGGGCATGACAAAGGATGAGATGGTTGGATGGCATCACTGACTCAATGGGCATGAGTTTAGGCAAACTGTGGGAGATAGTGAAGAACAAGAAAGCCTGGTGTGCTGCTTTCCATGGGGTCGCAAAGAGTTGGACATGACTTTTAGCAACTGAACAACAACAAATGTGTCATCTTATGGTAATACCTCTCTTACTTGGCTTCCCTGTAAAGAAGAATAGAGTCTTCCCTTCTAGACTCAGACTCCATTGCCATGCATGCCGTATGGGGTGCTCAATGCCCTCTAGGTTCTGTGCTGAACATGATCATGATTTCCCATCTAAACGTGACAGTACTTGTTTACATGAGGAATTTTCATTGCCATTTGGCTGTTGAGGAAAATGAGCTTTTGAATTTCATCACAGATAAGGTTTGAAATGCAAATAACCCTACGAGAGACAAGTTCACATAGGTTGATGGAAATTATATATTTTTGTTCAAGTAGGAGGAGTGTGTCACCAGCAGGCACTGAGAGGGCACAGAGCATGGTGTCATAAGGGGAGGAAGAAACAGAAATAAGAGCCTGAAGATGCTGTTTTGATGAGCTCACAGATTTGCCTATGACCGGCCCTGGAACCGCACTAGGAGATGACTGGGTTTAGAACCTGGACTGAAAGGATCAAGAGTGAGTCAGTGTGGTGGGGTGGGGTAATCTGATGAGCTGGGCTCCCTCTTCAGGTCTGTGTGCCAGATGGAAGGTATGAGCTTCTCAGTGGTCTTCAAAGTAGAGTGAGCAAGATCATCTCCTGGAGAGCACAGATGATTAAACTTCTATTTTTCAATCTTCTTTTGAATTTCTGATTTCCTTGTGTTTTATAATGAGCATATGTTTAACTGCTGCTGCTGCTAAGTCGCTTCAGTCGTGTCCAACTCTGTGCGACCCCATAGACGGCAGCCCACCAGGCTCCCCCATCCCACTAATTTGTATACAAATTATACAAGTATATGTATTTATGGGATGCACGCTTCTGTGTTCAAGAATATTTTCCAACTTAGGGGGGGGTCATGGTCAAAAAGTTTATAGTCCACTGGGCTTTAGGTGGTAAGATGCTTACTTGGATTTCTAACTTTTAAAAAACATTGCTCAGGAGGTGCTGATTCATTTACTTTGCTGATGACTTGGAGCGGTAATAATGATTACTCACGGAATATCCATGGCTTTGCTCTCTCACCTAATCCTGCAGAAGCAAACTAAATTGTCCACAGTATGGAGGCTGGAGCTGTACAACAACTTGGATCCAAATCTCTATTCAGTTGTCTGTTGACTGTGTGACTTGGGGTAAGTTACTCAGCCTTTCTGTGCCTCAGTGTCTTCATTGGTTGGATGGGAGCTCACAGACTCTAGAATAGCTGTGAAGATGAGATGAGTTAGTGTGTATAAATAGCTTCTAGGGGTGCTTCACCTTGAGTAGCCATTCAGATGCTAAGTTAGCAAGATGGGATAAGGAAGGATAAAGAAATGGGGGTTCAGGGAGGTGAGTGGAAGAGCTGGCATTTCAGCTCAGGCCTGGCTGATTCCAAAGCATTTATATTGAGATCCACAATGGAAATGATTTGAAGTCCTTACCAACAAGTAGATGAGAAGATATATCTGCTTCTGCTTATCAGATTCTGTGATGCTCATCCTGCTCTCTGCACCTGTCTTTGCCATATCCCCGGCCAGCTCAGAGGAAGAACGATAGTGCCTCTTCCTCTTAGTTGGAGGAAGCCCCATGAGCTGGCCCTTGCTAGCATCAGCCCCAATGGGTGTGCTATTCCACCTCTCTATGGCACTCCAAAACTCTCCCCAAATCCCCCAGGATGTCTTTGTTCCAAGAAGGGGTTCTAGGCCCTTCTGGAATGCAGAACAGATAAGCAGGAGTGTTGCAGAATGGAAGATGCTACAAAGGACTCAGGCAGGAAAGAATGCACTTCCAATGGGGAGGGTGGGGAGGATGTCTGGGCAGAAGGACCCAGGCTACACCTCACAACCTCACCTCCTGCCTCTGGGGTTCCTTGACAGCCCTTGAGAATGACGCACACATGTTCAAATTCTGTACAAATCCAGGAGCAAGGTTTCCTGGCTGCAGAGACCTTTTGGAAGTTTCTATCAACTTAGTAGGCCTCTCAGGTTGATCTAACCCCAGTCTTTGCCCTGACAGCAGCTGCTGGGTGAATCTGAGGTTCATTCAATCTGTAAAGAGCTTCAGACCCAGGGCTTCAAGGTGGGGAGAAGAGATCACTGGGCTGTTCTTTGCTATAGGCTCCTAGAGATAAACTTGCTGGTCACAGACCAACTCCGTCCCAGCCCTACAATCTGGCCTCCTGAGTCCAGAACCATCTATGGCGCCATCTCCCATTAACACCACAGAACAGACCCCCTGCCCACCTCCCTCGGAAGAACATAGCTTTGCGTTTTTTTCTAACAGTTTTTAGGGTAAATAGCAGTCAGGAGCTAGCAGTCAATAAAACTTGCAGAAACAAAGAGAAACTTGCAGTGTTTCAGGATTCTTTAAATGATGCACTTCAAACAAGAGGCTTGCATTAGAATCTGAGTTATAGTCCTGGAGTGGCTTTGTGTATTTTTTTTTTCATGTTAACCTGACTACAACTTTATCTTCTCCATTCAGTTCCAAGAAGTCCTTCTGTAAAGAAGAGCTGAAGCCCACGCTTACTCAACATGGGGCATGCTTGCCAGCTCTGTCTTGTCAGTTATCTCTTGGTGGATGATGGGAGGAGGGAAGTGGCTCTCAAGAGACAACTAAAATGGTGCTTTAAGAAATCCTCAGCCAATAAAAAGTTGCTTACAGAGGTATAAGTCTCCTCTCTGTGTCAGCTTTCTTAACCTCCTAATCTCAACTGTCTAATTACGAATTTACAAGACCCTGGGGACGGCTGTCTTAAGTACCCTGAGAAGAATGGTCGCGCTCTGTGTGAGCTAAAATACCCAAGGCTGGGAGCAAGAAAAGGAACTACCTATCAGATATTTCATAAAACCAATCCCTAACGTAGAAAAAAATAGTTCCCTCAAGACTTGCCCTATGGACTGCCTTTCATGGGCTGATTCATATTTATAAGCCAATTCGTCTGGAAATAAATCTCTTTAACACACTCAACTAACTCCAAGAGGTGTGTCCCACAGGAACCAATCTTCTTAAATGAACTGTCTCAAGAAAGGTTTTAGCAGCAACACTGTCAGTCCTGGAACATTTACCTTCGGGGGAGGGGGCGGAATATATATTATATATATATATATACACACACACACACACACTCACACATATATATATGTGTGTGTATATGTGTGTGTGTGTGTCAGGGATGGGTTGCTTGGAGACATAGTATACACAGAGTTTAAAAACTGCCAAGTTGAATTCAGAAACCTAAAAAGATCTTCATATACTTGGTAAAAGAGATGGCGTTGGGAGTAACAGATGTCTTATACAAGCCTGAAACTCAATAATGGGTCATTTGATCTGACTTCATTTGGACAGATGTTGGGCTTAGAGTCCACTACAATTTTTTTTCCTTGTCCAGCCAGAAAAGTATTTGTGCAAACTTGAGATTTCCTTCCCTCCCTCCCTTCTTTCTTTCTTTCTTCCTTCCTTCTTATCTTTGAGGGTAAAAATGGTATCCCACAAAAGTTAAAATGAAGCTTTAGGAGATGACAGTGTTTTGGTTTCGGTTGGTGGTTTTGGGGGTGGAAGCTTGTACACCCTCATTTCAAAATTGGAGATTTTATTCATTACATATTTTTACTGAGATATAATTATCACACAACAAAGCTATCTAATTTACAGAGTTGTTTTGAGTCATAAGTTAAATAAGATTAAATCAAAGAAAACATGGCAGTCCCTCTGTACAATGTCCAATGTCCATTGGGTTATACGTATGATGTCACCACTGATGCCACTTTTTCGTTTAAGAACCTTCACTGGCTCCCCGTTTCCTACACAACAGCCTACAAGCTAAGGCTCAAAACTTTAAGGTGTTTAATAATTCAACCCCACTCTCCTTTCTAGTATTATCTGCTACTACCATCTTATACCCCCCACTTGTCAGATAAAACTAGATGGCAGGGAACTTTCGTGTCTCTCAAATTCCTCACGCTGCCCCTGTCTGCCTATCAAGGCCTTGCTGTGCTTCAAAGAGAGAAGCCAGCTCTTCCATGAAGGCCTCCCGATCACTCCAGCTGGTATTTCGTTCCTGTCCAGTGATCTATCTCATTATGCTGTGTTGCTTCTAAGATGTTTGCCACATTCTGTTTTGTATAACTACCTATCATGACTAGCTCCCATCTTTCATATAATTTTGATAAACACTCATTGAGCATCTCTAATATGTGAACAGAGAGCAAGGCATGGGGAGATGCTGGGCAGCAGTACAGAGATGAACGCCATGGTGTCTGCTCTGGAGGAGTTCAGCACCTGGAGGGGACCCTTGAGGTGGCAAGCCCCACCATGGACAGTGCTGTATCTCCAGCTGTGTCTACAATTTCCATGCACACTGGATATAGATGCTAATAAAACCAAAGAGTCTTAAAGATAAAGAAAATTCAGAATGTTAATGTTATTCCTTCATCTAGGAAAAGAAGAAATTAAGGCTCAAACAGGTTACTTAGCAACTCCAGGGTTTTAGGCAGAGTGCTGTAAGTAACCACAAACAAAACTGGAAAGTCCAGCTGGGAAGACAAGGCATGGGGACTATTGTTTGTTTATTTTCCCTAAAATCCAGAGTTGCCCTTGGTCCCAAGAAGTCCATTTTTGCCCATGGAAATAAATACCATTTCTTATGAGGGGCCAGTCTTTGGCCTCAGTAGAACCTGGATTTGAATTCTGTATCAGCCCCTTATCCTGCCTTCCCTAGTGCCTCAGATGGTATAGATTCTGCCTACAGTGCAGGAGATTCGGGTTCAATCCCTGGGTTGGGAAGAGCCCCTGGAGAAGGGAAGGACTACCTATTCCAGGATTCTTGCCTGGAAAATTCCATGGACAGAGGAGCCTGGCAGGCTATCGTCCATGGAATCGCAGAGTCAGACATGACTGAGCGACTAATACTTTCAGCTGGATGCCTTGGGATAAGAGAACTAATTACCTGTAAACTTCATTTTCCTCATTTGTAAGATGAAGATGGTGTTATTTACTTCATGGGCCATAATGAGGATTATATTAACATATGAATTAAATTAATATAGAAAATAAATGAGTCCAGCCGCTGCCCCCTGGTTAGTGTTGGTAGTGGTGATGGTGGTGATGGTGATGGGAGTAAATGTTATAATTTAAACACACCTAAAAGTTAAAATGAACTTTCTACTAATGGTGCTTATGCCCTGATGTGGTCATTTGTTAATTTATCCCCTTCATAATTTGAGAAGCATCTGCAATTTTAGCTTCCAGAGCTTCCCGCTTCCATACTTAGCTAACCCTTTGTAGCATTTTGGTAAGCCAGAGAGAAATTCATTTCATCATAGTTTTCTGAATCTCCTTTTACCTATTCAAGCAAGTTCTGTGTCATCAAACCTAGATGACCCATTGCAGGGCAAAGCATGCAGTGAGGGATAAGAGTGATACTCTTATGAGTAATTTTGACACTTCTCTCTCTGTCTTGTCTAAATTTTTTTTTTCTATGTGTTCTTGGTATCCCCAGGAATGAGTCCTCCTCCCTGGATTACTGACACGTCTTGCTGATTCCTTGAGGTCAGCTTCCGCAATTGCTTTGCTAGTTTGGACATTCTGCTTCTCAGCCATGCTTCATACTCATTCTGTGCCACAGTTAACTCTCCAGGAAGCAACCTGCCTACTTCTAAGTTATCTTGACCATTAAACAGTCAGGCCCTCCAATGTCTCTCGGTTCCAATGGTAAGAGATCAAATGGTGAGGGTGGAGGATGGAAGGGTTGCTATTCATGGAGGGGAGGAGAAAGGCAGTTTGTGATGTATTTACACCCTTTTTAAACCAATACTTATTAGCTAACAGCTAAAATTCAAAGCTACTCTCAACTCCATTTTTACTAAGAAAGATGAAGACGCAAGGGAAAACACTGATAAGTAGAATTAATTAAGAAAAACTACTTCTAGAGAATGTATTAGGGTAATATTAAATTGCTTGCTTAGTCTCTCAGTCATGTCCAACCCTTTGGACTGTAGCTCGCGAGGCTCCTCTGTCCATGAGATTTCCTAGGCAAGAATACTTAAGTGGGTTGCTGTTTCCTCCTTCAGGGGATCTTCCTGACCCAGGGATTGAACCTGCATCTCCTGTACCTCTTGCATTGGAGGCAGATTCTTTACCTGCTGAGCCACTGGAGAAGCCCTAACATTGGATTCAGATCCATCTTACTCATCTTCTCTATGTACAGCACGTGTGCACAGTCCTGTCTGACTCTTTGCGACCCCATGGACTGTAGCCCACCAGGATCATCTGTCCGTGGAATTTTCCAGGCAAGGATACTGGATTATGTTTTCATTTGCCCCTCCAGGGGAACTTCCAGACCCAGGGAGAGAACTCGTGTCTCCTGCATTGGTAGATGGATTCTTTGCCACTGTGCCACCTGAAAAGCCCTTATTAGTTAATCATCAACGGAGAAGGCAATGGCACCCCACTCCAGTACTCTTGCCTGGAAAAGCCCATGGACAGAGGAGCCTGGAAGGCTGCTGTCCGTGAGGTCGTGAAGAGTCAGACACAACTGAGCAACTTCACTTTCACTTTTCACTTCCATGCATCGGAGAAGGAGATGGCAACCCACTGCAGTGTTCTTGCCTGGAGAATCCCAGGGACAGGAGAGCCTGGTGGGCTGCTGTCTATGGGGTTGCACAGAGTCGGACTTGACTGAAGCGACTTAGCAGGAGTTAATCATCAAACATCAAAACCACAAGAGATAACAAGGCAATGAGTATACTTTTGATATTGAAATTATTGTACTTATCTCTAATTCCTTGAAAATCAGTTATTTTGAAGGCACATATGGTAAACTTTGGGCAACTAAAATATTCAGTAATTGTGGGCTTCCCTTGTGGCTCAGTTGGTTAAAAATCTGCTTGCAATGCAGAGACCTGGGTTCAATCCCTGGGTTGGGAAGATCCCTGGAGAAGGGAAAGGCTACCCACTCCAGTATTCTGGCCTAGAAAATCCCATGGACTATGTAGTCCATGGATTCACAAAGAGTTGGACACAACGGAGCAACTTTCACTTCACTTAACAGGCTCCATTGCCTTCTCCATAATTTGGAATAGTGAGACTTTGTTAATCATCTACTCTATGTAAGTTCTTTGTTAGATACTCTAAAGTCGCAATTCTTAACCTATGTCTGTAGAATTCGGAGAGATTTAGGAATGGACTTCAGGAGCACGTGAACCCACTGAGTTAGTGTGCAGAATTTTGTATCTGTATATTTATGCTTATTTTCCTGCAAGAAAAGAGTCCATGCCCTTCATCAGCACTATTGTTAATTATAAGTAGACCTTAAATCAAGACTCAGGATAAGTAGATATTTTCTCCATGGTATGTGCTTAGCAAGGATGCTTTAGTGAGAGAATATCACAGATTTTTAAAAAGTTACCAAGTATTAGCTGACTTTCTCCCAGAAAATAGTTAATCCAAGGGTGGATTTCTGGTTCCAACAAAATCACTCCAAAGGCGATTCTGTTCTTGCTGTTGTTTTTATTTCATTTGAGGGGAACCTTGTTCAGACCCTGGAATGTAAAGCCATACTGTTTAACTCCTACCCAATCACCACTTACCAAGAAAATTTCCTTTCTCATTCCTAACTTTTTCCTTCCTAGAGTTTGTCCTGTGTGCTCCAAATTCTTCCCCCTGCCTGTTCCCCGTCTTTGCTTCTCTCATTCCCTCTCAATTCCTTTCCTCTGCCCCTGGCTGCAAATCGACTCTGTCATTCACAACAGAGCAGCTGTCGTTGGCTGGGAGAACCAGGCTCCTTGGTTTTAGACGGCCCCGGAACAAGGCAGCGACTTTGGTCTCCGGGCTCCTCAATAGACCAAACAACAAAGCCATGGTGAAAGAAGGTGTCTTCTAAGAAGTTCACATTACGGCCCACCATAAAAGAAAATGGTGATATTGTTACAGCCGCCAGTTTCTTCCCATTGTCTTCCTTGTCAAAAACATGCCCCCTCCAAAGGGACGGGATGCGTTTCAGTACAATTTGAGAATGCTCAGTAACCCAATATTATCTCCGTTTCCCTCCTTGTTTCATGTTACTTTCTGATCCTTGCGCTCTCCCAAGTTCACAGCGGTCCATGACATTACGGTGACTCGCTAACTTTCCCATTATCCTTACAGTCAAAGGGAGAACAATAGGTCGTGTTATTCTGTATTTCGCTTCCCTGTCACTCAGTGTTTTATCTCCGCTGATACCCCGGTACCAGACACAGAAACCAAAGTAGGTTGTCTTGTCTTCAGCGAATCTTGAATGCCTTTTGTTCAGAGAGGCGTTTTGTATTCATCAGTCAACTGAGGACTCATCCTGAAGAAGGCTTCAGTCAGCACAGCCCCAAGTGAAAAAAGGATACCCAAGTTGTAAAATATTCATGGCAAAAGGTACCTCAATCACGTTCACCTTTTGGCCCCCCAAGCCCGAAAGGATCACTAACAGTAACCTGCAAATCTTGTAGGACGTGAACATTTCCTGGATGAAATAACCTGCCATGTCTCATATCCACGGTTGTTATTAAAGCTATTCACACAGGCCCATTTATCTTCCTACTCTATCTGCCAGCACGACTGTGTCAAACAGTTTTAATAAAAGTCCAAAGGTGAGATGATAGTGATCAAAGCTTAACCCGATTTCTTCCCCTTCTTCTTAGAAAAAGAGAGATAGCCTTTCCCCCCTCCATACACCACTTCTTTAAATGCCTCTCCTGTGGTGCTTAGAGACAGTAGCGAAGCCAAATTAAATGACATGGCATTTATGTTTCTGAAGAATAAGATCTTACCAGATCAATAAACTCATGTCTAAACAGACAGTAACTGAAGAATATAATGGGTGCTAATTGAATGCAATCAGTTGATGACTATTAGGTGTCAAATTCAACCAGAAATCCATCAACAGGATTCATACATAGATACACAGAAACAGAGGAAAAGGGGGTGGGGTGGGGGGGTTGAGGGGGAGGGTACAGGCAATGGGACATAAAATACCACTTTCCATAAGAATTATTCTCCCAGAGTTCCTGACAATATAAGAGCTCAATACTCAAGATTCCATGGAAGTTCTGTTTTTATGTAGATCTAGATTTCAGACAAGGAGGATCCACTTCCAAAGTAAAGAATGCAGCTGGGGGACTTCCCTGGTGGTCCAGTGGCTAAGACTCCAGGCTCCCAATTCAGGGGCCCCAAGTTCAATCCCTGGTCAGGGAACTAGATCCCACACGCTGCAACTAAGACCTGGTGCAGTCAAATGAAGAAATAAATAAATATTTTAGAAAAGAATGTAGGTGGGCAGCAACAGGGAAAAGAAAGTTAATGAATGAACCCCGGGTTCTTCCCAAATTATACTTACTTTATTAGTGCTTATTCTCTGTCAGATGCTGTACTACGCATTTTCCATGAAAACATAGGAAGGCTAAAAGTGGTTTGTTATAATTTCCTAGTGCCTTTGGAAATCAGAAGATTTTAGATGAAGAAGGGCAAAGAGAAACCAGCTTAAACAATGTCCTGGATAAATCCTCAGTTCAGTCACTCAGTCATGTCTGACTCTTTGCGACCCCATGAATTGCAGCACGCCAGGCCTCCCTGTCCATCACCAACTCCTGGAGTTCACTCAGACTCACATCCATTGAGTCCGTGATGCCATCCAGCCGTCTCATCCTCTGTCTTCCCCTTCTCCTCCTGCCCCCAATCCCTCCCAGCATCAGAGTCTTTTCCAATGAGTCAACTCTTTGCATGAGGTGGCCAAAGTACTGGAGTTTCAGCTTTAGCATCATTCCTTCCAAACAACACCCAGGGCTGATCTCCTTCAGAATGGACTGGTTGGATCTCCTTGCAGTCCAAGGGACTCTCAAGAGTCTTCCCCAACACCACAGTTCAAAAGCATCAATTCTTCTGCACTCAGCCTTCTTCACAGTCCAACTCTCACATCCATACATGACCACTGGAAAAACCATAGCCTTGACTAGACGGACCTTAGTCAGCAAAGTAATGTCTCTGCTTTTGAATATGCTATCTAGGTTGGTCATAACTTTTCTTCCAAGGAGTAAGCGTCTTTTAATTTCATGGCTACAATCACCATCTGCAGTGATTTTGGAGTCCCAAAAAATAAAGTCTGATACTAGTTGCTACCTTTAACACAGTGGAAGTGAGAAATAGATTTAAGGGCCTAGATCTGATAGATAGAGTGCCTGATGAACTATGGATGGAGGTTCGTGACATTGTGCAGAAGTCAGGGATCAAGACCACCCCCATGGAAAAGAAATGCAAAAAAGCAAATGGCTGTCTGGGGAGGCCTTACAAATAGCTGTGAAGAGAACAGAGGCGAAAACCAAAGGAGAAAAGGAAAGATATAGGCATCTAAATGCAGAGTTCCAAAGAATAGCAAGAAGAGATAAGAAAGCCTTCTTCAGCAATCAATGCAAAGAAATAGAGGAAAACAACAGATTGGGAAAGACTAGAGATCTCTTCAAGAAAATTAGAGATACCAAGGGAACATTTCATGCAAAGATGGACTCGATAAAGGACAGAAATGGTATGGACCTAACAGAAGCAAAAGATATTAAGAAGAGGTGGCAAGAATACATGGAAGAACTGTACAAAAAAGATCTTCACGACCCGGATAATCACAATGGTGTGATCACTCATCTAGAGCCAGACATCTTGGAATGTGAAGTCAAGTGGGCCTTAGAAAGCATCACTACGAACAAAGCTAGTGGAGGTGATGGAATTCCAGTTGAGCTCTTTCAAATCCTAAAAGATGATGCTGTGAAAGTGCTGCACTCAATATGCCAACAAATTTGGAAAAGTCAGCAGTGGCCACAAGACTGGAAAAGGTCAGTTTTCATTCCAGTTCCAAAGAAAGGCAATGCCAAAGAATGCTCAAACTACCGCCCAAAGGTACTCATCTCACATGCTAGTAAAGTAATGCTCAACATTCTCCAAGCCAGGCTTCAGCAATATGTGAACAGTGAACTTCCTGATGTTCAAGCTGGTTTTAGAAAAGGCAGAGGAACCAGAGATCAAATTGCCAACATCCGCTGGATCATGGAAAAAGCAAGAGAGTTCCAGAAAATCATCTATTTCTGCTTTATTGACTATGCCAAAGCCTTTGACTGTGTGGATCACAATAAACTGTGGAAAATTCTGAAAGAGATGGGAATACCAGACCACCTGAACTGCCTCTTGAGAAACCTACATGCAGGTCAGGAAGCAAGAGTTAGAACTGGACATGGAACAACAGACTGGTTCCAAGTAGGAAAAGGAGTATGTCAAGGCTGTATATTGTCACCCTGCTTATTTAACTTCTATGCAGAGTACATCATGAGAAACGCTGGACTGGAAGAAGCACAAGCTGGAATCAAGATTGCCGGGAGAAATATCAATAACCTCAGATATGCAGATGACACCACCCTTATGGCAGAAAGTGAAGAGGAGCTAAAAAGCCTCTTGATGAAAGTGAAAGAGGAGAGTGAAAAAGTTGGCTTAAAGTTCAACATTCAGAAAATGAAGATCATGGCATCTGGTCCCATCACTTCATGGAAATAGATGGGAAACGGTGTCAGACTTTATTTTTTTTGGGCTCCAGAATCACTGCAGATGGTAACTGCAGCCATGAAATTAAAAGACGCTTACTCCTTGGAAGAAAAGTTATGACCAACCTAGATAGTATATTCAAAAGCAGAGACATTACTTTGCCAACAAAGGTCTGTCTAGTCAAGGCTATGGTTTTTCCAGTGGTCATATATGGATGTGAGAGTTGGACTGTGAAAAAGGCTGAGCACTGAAGAATTGATGCGTTTGAACTGTGGTGCTGGGGAAGACTCTTGAGAGTCCCTTGG
Organism: Ovis canadensis; assembly: GCF_042477335.2. NCBI lineage: Eukaryota > Metazoa > Chordata > Mammalia > Artiodactyla > Bovidae > Ovis > Ovis canadensis. Next base: position 80,697,752 of record NC_091256.1, read on the forward strand.
ACTGCAAGGAGATCCAACCAGTCCATTCTGAAGGAGATCAGCCCTGGGTGTTCTTTGGAAAGAATGATGCTAAAGCTGAAACTCCAGTACTTTGGCCACCTCATGCGAAGAGTTGACTCATTGGAAAAGACTCTGATGCTGGGAGGGATTTGGGGCAGGAGGAGAAGGGGACAACGGAGGATGAGATGGCTGGATGGCATCATGGACTCGATGGACGTGAGTCTGAGTGAACTCCGGGAGATGGTGATGAACAGGCAGGCCTGGTGTGCTGCGATTCATGGAGTTGCAAAGAGTCGGGCACGACTGAGTGACTGAACTGAACTGAACTCATAAAGATTTGTACCCCAAAAGCATCAAATGATACTCCCTAAACACAGAAATCTATGCCATGAAAATGAGATACAGCTCTGCCAGCCAGGAAGATGGTACACATATCCACATTTTCCCTGGTAGCCAAAGGTGTATCTCTACAAAGATCAAGTTTATTTTCTATTATCAATCTATTGGAAGTCTTACTGGTACAGAAAATCTCTAGCAGTAAACAGTTTAAAAACCATTTATGTTTAGCTTCATAATGCAGCAACAACAGATTGAATTTCTAAACACTCCTTTTCTAAGTTCATTGGATTTGCTCTTTCCAGTAGGAGATGACTTAAGAATACATAAAATGGCAGCAGTTAAATTAATCTGGCGTTTCCTTGCCTCACGGCTGGTGTATTCAATTTCATAGGTCCATCCCCACTACAGCTGGTACACAACTTGTCTTTCCCAATCATTTGCTTTTTATGTTTCTTAGAATGCATTAGAGAGGCATACCTCCTTCTTCATAACTAAGGAATCACCATTACTTGTCCTGTATTCAAATTCCCAATTTGTGGCATGGTGCCGACTAATAAAATAACTGGGACTACTGTCACCAAAGTGGTTGAATACATGTTGCAGTTCTTACATTCACATATCTTGCCCTTGTTTGAAAACTGAATCTGGGACAAATAATTAAATCCAGGGGGCTTCCCTGGTGGCTCCGTGGCAAGAATCTGCCTGTAATGCAGGAGACATGGGTTCGATCCTTGGATTGGGAAGATGCCCTGGAGAAGGAAATGATAACTCATTTCAGTTTTCTTGCCTTGAAAATCCCATGGACAGAGGAGCCTGGCAGGCTATAGTCCATGGGGTCGCAAGAGTCAAACATGACTTAACGACTAAACCGCCACCACCAATCTAATCTAGCGGGCCGTTGTCTTCCCTACATGTTTTCCTACACACAATGTCTTAGCAAGTTAATCTTTAACCAGTCCCTTCCTCTCTTCATGTTGTCCATTCTCTTCCCAAAGCACAGCTCAGAGAAGACTGTCTTATGTAATGATGGGCTCTGAAAACCCTAAATACAGTTTTTATCCACCTGCCTGTGTCATTTCCTTCTCCCTAACAATGCAACTTATTTCAAGAGGGTTTTATCCTTTCTTCGTGTGTATTTGTGTATATTCAACTTGTAACATGTATACCATCCTATATATGGCATTCCTGGAGAAGGAAATGGCGATTCACTCCAGTATTCTTGCCTGGAAAATCCCATACATACATGCCATAAATTTAATCAAGGTTTTATTTACAACATTACATGGAAAAGGAAACAGAATCACAATTATGACTTTGAAATGTGATAAAAGGAAAATAAACTGAAATTTTTAAAACTTGTTTCATATGTGTGAGGTTGTGTATATTTCTTCAAGAGTTAAGGCTACCTTCTTTCTCCCTTGGATACAATTTCATCTCTTGAAAGAATACCAGAATCATGTCATTGTCACTGATCCATGCAGATGGGACTGCATTAAGATGTCACTAAGATGACAAGATGACAGCAATTTCAAGAGAAAAACCAGGTGATGAAGAGAGATTCAAGTCAGCAGAAGTCTCTGTACCCCACATTAGCTCCTTGGGACAAAGGAGTGGGAGTCGAGGCTGCTGGTACCCAAGGTCTGTGAGGAAGAAGCACCTTGGGCCATAATAGTCATGCCAAGACTGCTACCTTCTCTCAGGAGGCTTTCAGTGTGAGTTTCATAAAGTCATCCCGCCCCATCAGCTGAAGTCCACTATCATGTGTCTGGAAAAACATTGTTTCACTTCTAATCACAACAAGATGCTGAGCAAGTAAGACTTCAGTAAAAGTTGAAATCACCTCTCCCCAGCTCAGGTACTGAATTTTTGCAGTAGTTTTGCTGCCTCCGAGATTAAAAAAAGAAAAGATGAAAGGGTTTCCTGTCTTTTAAAAAAGACCAATAACACTGGTTCCAAATAGGAAAAGGAGTACGTCAAGGCTGTATATTGTCACCCTGCTTATTTAACTTCTATGCAGAGTACATCATGAGAAACGCTGGACTGGAAGAAGCACAAGCTGGAATCAAGATTGCCGGGAGAAATATCAATAACCTCAGATATGCAGATGACACCACCCTTATGGCAGAAAGTGAAGAGGAACTAAAAAGCCTCTTGATGAAAGTGAAAGAGGAGAGTGAAAAAGTTGGCTTAAAGCTCAACATTCAGAAAATGAAGATCATGGCATCTGGTCCCATCAGTTCATGGGAAATAGATGGGGAAACAGTGGAAACAGTGGAAACAGTGTCAGACTTTCTTATTGGGGCTCCAAAATCACTGCAGATGGTGACTGCAGCCATGAAATTAAAAGACGCTTACTCCTTGGAAGAAAAGTTATGACCAACCTAGATTGCATATTGAAAAGCAGAGACATTCCTTTGCCAACAAAGGCCCGTCTAGTCAAGGCTATGGTTTTTCCAGTGGTCATGTATGGATGTGAGAGTTGGACTGTCAAGAAAGCTGAGCGCCGAAGAATTGATGCTTCTGAACTGTGGTGTTGGAGAAGACTCCTGAGAGTCCCTTGGACTGCAAGGAGATCCAACCAGTCCATTCTGAAGGAGATCAGCCCTGGGTGTTCTTTGGAAGGAATGATACTAAAGCTGAAAATCCAGTACTTTGGCCACCTCATGAGAAGAGTTGACTTTGGAAAAGACTCTGATGCTGGAAGGGATTGGGGGCAGGAGGAAAAGGGGACGACAGAGGATGAGATGGCTGGATGGCATCACTGACTTGATGGACGTGAGTCTGAGTGAACTTCAGGAGTTGGTGATGGACAGGGAGGCCTGGCATGCTTCGATTCATGGGGTCACAAAGAGTCGTACACAACTGAGCGACTGAACTGAACTGAACGGAACTGAACCGAACTGAACTGAATGACACTTTTGAACCGTGTTGCTCCACAGCTTATGGCTCCTCTCTTTTTCACCCATCTAGTCCATCAGGAGAACTATTCTTTGCCTGCAGTATCCAGATGACCCACATATGAACAGCACAGTGAGATTACGACGTCCCATCAACAGATTTGCCCAAGCAAGTAGTCTTGACCATGAATGTTATCCATGGTAATGATCCCTCCGCCGATAACTCAATCTAAATCCATGGCTCCCATTTTCCCCGTTTCTATATTGAATCAGAGAATACTTAAGGGAACGTCAGCTTTGGAAAGGAAATCAGAGGTAAACCACTCCAACTTCCTGTTCGATATGAACATTTCTTCTACAAGGGCTGTATTCTTCTCGACTCTTCTCAACATTACTCATGACATGGAATTCCCTATCACAGGGGCACCTCCCTGTGTCAGCTGGGAAGCCTGTCTGTAGGAAAAGTCATCCTCAAAGAGAGCTAAAATTTCCCTCCCTGTGTCTAGCATACTTAGCTCCTTTCTCCTCTCTGGAACCACAACTGATCATTTTTGTCCTGTTCTATCTCAAACGTCTGTCAACTCCATCATTTACTTCTTTGCAATAAATAAGCACAGCTGAAGGAGATTTTTTTTTAAATGATTCTTCTCTTTTGGACTGTACTGGGTCTTCATGGCTGTACACAGGCTTCTCACTGCAGTGGTTTCTCTTGTTGTGGAGTACCGGCTCTAGGGCACTTGGGCTTAAGTAGTTGCACACATGGTCTCAGTGTGAGACCTGGTTGAGGCTGGCGGGCTTAGTTGTCCTGCGGCACGTGCGATCTTCCCAGACCAGGGATCAAATCCATGACCCCCTGCATTCACAGGCAGATTCTTAACCACTGGACCACCAGGGAAGTCCTGGAGGAGTTCTTAAGTCACGTGTGGATTCTACCTTCTAGAAGTTTCCTCTCTTTCTCTCAGTTCCTAGAGAACACCAAAAAATTTGACAAGAAAACTTCCTTTCGTTTTCTATTTTAAACAAAAATGTTCAATTATGATTACATCCATCAAGCAGAGTTTTAGTAAATTGACCTGTTAGGTGCTGACCATTCCATTACCAGCACGCTAATGGGGAGTTCAGGCTGGGGTGGTCTTTAAGCCCAGCAGCTCAAGTCAGCAGTAGCTGCTGCTTAGTAAGAGGCTGCAAAACACCATCCCTAATGATTTAACAGCTTGTTCCCAAAAACACATTAACCAAGGGAGCTTTTAAATATTAAGAAATAATTACACCAACTCAGTGTTGTCCTACCTCAAAATTACATCGCATCAGGGCTCTACTAGGTAAATAAATTTAGTAAAGGAACACAGGTCTTCTAAAAGTGAAAAACTGTACCAAGGAAATGCTATTTCCAGTGGATGGCAGGAGGGCGGACAGAGAAGAAGGAAGAATTAATGAAACTACTCTGATTACTTTCCCAAATGATCGCTTAGAGTAGCTTTACCTCAATCAAATTAATTCACTCTTATTGGCGTTTCACACTCTTTTTCACCATCTCCAAACCAAATGGGGTTAGATTAGAATTGAGAGGGACAAGAGGATGTCCCAGGACCAATACGACCCAGTCCAACCGCAAGGATTTGTTTTAAGCCCATGATGAGGGAACCCAGAGACAGTCACACTCACCTGGAGCTCTGAGTATGCATTCCGTTAGGGCAGAGAGGCGTGGCCTCACCTTTCTTGAATGGGAAACATGATGTGGGGACAAGACAAAACAGACTTCTAAGTCTAAAATATTATCCCCCACATAAGGCCCATGGTGCCTAAAATTCTATCATTAAATATTGTCCTCTTTCTGGAGAACTGTTGAAATTTTGAGTGAGCCTAAATAGGGTGCATGGCTTATTTACCTTTTTTTTCCCCCTAGTCACATGTAACAAATTACTTTCTCTTTTTTAAAATCAATTTTTATTGGATTACAGTTGCTTTACAATGTTGTATTAGTGTCTACCGCACAGCAACGTGAATCAGCCATACATATATATCCCTTCCCTTTTGGACTTCCTTCCCATTCAGATCACCACCGTGCATTAAGTAGAGTTCCCTGAGCTATACAGTATATCCTCAATAGTTACCTAACTTATGCACAGTATCATAGTGTATATATGTCAATTCCAATTTCCCAATTACTCCCACCCACCCTTTTCCCCCTTTCCACACATTTGTTCTCCGCATCTGTGTCTCTATTTCTGCTTTGTAAATAGGATCAGCTATACCATTTTTCTAGATTCCACATATATGCATTAACAAATAATATTTGTTTTCCTCTTTCTGACTCCTTCACTCTGTATGACAGTCTCTAGGTCCTTCCACATCTCTAGGAAACTATAATCCAAAAAGATACGTGCACCCCAATGTTCATAGCAGCACTATTTACGATAGGCGAGACAAGGAAGCAGCCTAGATGTCCATCAAGAGAAGAACGGATAAAGAAGATGGGGTCATTTACATTTGAGTGTGAGTGAGTTTAATCGTTTCTATTCCCCTGCCCAAACTAGAAGACCCTGGGCACCTGAGGTCACCAGGCGTGTAAGTGGGAAGGGCTCTAAAGGAAGGAAACAGAGAGGCACATACTTCACAGCTTTGCCCCCGCCAAGGCCAAAGGGCAAGCTCTGGGGCTCCCAGGTCTGCTGGCCTCCTGTGGGGAGCCCTGTCCTCCTCCAGCCCCGCTTTACTTATGAAGTAGAACAGACCTCAGTGGCAGCCTGGGTGGACTCTGAAAGCACAGACCAACAAATGGGGAAGACACTGGTCTGCTTGAGCTAGAGCAGATTTTTATGGGATGAACTCCTACCCGAGTAAGCCCTTAGGTGTCACGAGACTTCACTTTTTCCATTGCTTTTTCCTTTGCTACAAAGTATCTCTGCCTTTTGGTCACCTTTTGAAGTTAACGGCAGGGCGTAGCTGCATATCCGTGCTTTTTAGGCTTCCTAATGACCTGCTTAATTATTTGCTTTCTTTGGGGTCAGGTTTGCTGCCGCAAGGCACTGAGAATTTGGGCCCCGATGATGCAGCCTGGTCTCCTTGATGGCCCAGCACAGAGTTCCAGGCATCTTGATGACTGAATTCCAAGAGACTAATCTCCCTGGGGCATACAGACTTGAATGTGAAGCTTTATTTGTGTTTTATTTATTCATTAGATTGGCAGAGGACTTCTCTCCAGAGAGCGCTAGGTGCCTAATATGAAATTAACATCTATATTTCCCCACAAAGTCAACTGCTTTGTAATCCTTTACAGCCTTTCTTGTGTTCTGAGGCTTAAACATTCAAAAACCAAGAACACTTAGGTCTAAATTCAGGATGATAAACACATACCAATAAATATAGATGCAGCCTCAATTCTTTCTTAATACACAAGCATAACTCATTTTATTGGATTTTGTTTTATTGTGCATCACAGGTACTGTGTTTTTTCAAATTCAAGGTTTGTGGCAACTCTATGTCAAGCAAGTCTATCAGTGCCTCTGCTCACTTCGTGTCTCTGTGTCGCATTTTGGTAATTCTTGCAATATTTCAAAATTTTCAATATTGTTAGATTTGTTATGGTGATCTGTAATCAGTGATCTTTGATGTTACTACTAATTGTTCTGAGGTGCCATGAACTGCACTCATAAAGAGAGTGAGCTTAATTCTGATCTTTCCAGTGACGGGTTATCCCCTCATCTCTCTCCTTCCTCTCAGGCCTCTCTAGTCCCTGAGACACAACAATATTGAAATTTGGCCAATTAATAACTCTACAATGACCGCTAGGTGTTCAAGTGAAAGAATCACATGTCTCTCACTTTCAATCAAAAACTAGGAATGATTAAGTTTAGTGAGAAAGGAGTGTCAAAGCCAAGAGATGCTGAAAGCCAGGCCTCTTGTGCCAAACAGTCAGCCAAGTTTCAAATGCAAAGAAAAAGTTCTTGAAGGAAATTAAAATTGCTACTTCAGTGAACACACAAATAAAGTGAAACAGCCTTATTGCTGATATGGAGAAAGCTCTAGTGGTCTGGATAGAGGATCAAACCAGCCACAACATTCTCTTAAGCCAAAGACTAATCTACAGCAATTCTGTGAATGGTGAGAGATGTGAAGAAGCTGCAGGGGAAAAAAAGAGTTTGAGCTAGTAGAGGCTGGTTCAGAAAGTTTCAGGAAAGAAGCTGTCTCCATGACTTAGGAGTACAAGGGGAGGCAACAAGTGCTGATGTAGAAGCTCAGCAAATTATCCAAAAGATCTGGCTAAGATCATTAATGAAGGCTGTTACCCTAAACCACAGATTTTCAAAATAAATGAAATAGCCTACCATTAGAAGAAGATGCCATCTAGGAGTTCAACAGCTGGAAAAGAGAAGTCAACGCCTGGCTTCATAGCTACACAGAACAGGCTGCCTCTCTTGTGAGGGACTGTGCAGCTGGTGACTTGAAGTTGAAGCCAATACCCATTTACCATTTTGAAAATGCTAGAGCCCTTAAGAATTATACTAAACCTGCTCTGCCTGTGTTTTATAAATGGAACAACGAAACCCGGATGACAATATATCTGTTTACATTCTGTTACCACATGCTTTAAGCACACTATTGAGACCTACCACTCAGAGAAGAAGATGCCTTTGAAATATTGTGTGTGTGTGTGTACTGAGTCGTGTTTGACTAATTGTGACCCCGTGGACTGCAGCCCAGCAGGCTCCTCTGCCTATGGGATTTTCCAGGCAAGATTACTGGAGTGGGTTGCCATTTCCTATTCCAGAGGATCGAACCTGTGTCTCTTGCACCTCCTACACTTGCAGGCAGATTGTTATTACGAGCATCTGGATACCCAAGAGCTCCAGTGGCAATGTTCAAGATTAGTGTTTTCATGCTTGCTAATACAACGTGCATTCTGTAGTCAATTAAAAGCTTTCTGGAAAGGATTCACCTTTCTAGATGCCATGAAGAACACTGCTGATTAGCAGGAAGAGGTGAAAATATCACCACTAACAGAAGTTTGGGAGAAGTTGATTCCTACTCTTATGGATGACTATGAGGGGTTCAAGACTTTGCTGAAGGAAGAACTGCAGATATAGTCAAAATACCGAGAGAATTAGAAGTGGAGCCTGAAGATATGCCTGAATTGCTATAATCTCATGATAAAACATGAATGGATGAGGAGTTGTTTCTTACGGATGAGCAAAGAAAGTGGTGTCTTGAAATGGAATCTACTGGTGAAGATGCTGTGAAGGACATTGAAATGACAACAAAGGATTTGGAATATTACATATACTTAAATAATAAAGCAATGCCAAGGTTGGAGAGGATTGACTGCTATTTTGAAAGAAGTTCTACTGTGTATACCCTGGTAGCTCAGCTGGTGAAGAATCCAACTGCAATGCAGGAGACCCCAGTTTTATTCCGGGGTCAGGAAGATCCACTGGAGAAGGGATAGGCTACCCAATCCAGGATATTTGGGGCTTCCCTTGTGGCTCAGCTGGTAAAGAATCCACCTGCAATGTGGGAGACAAGGGGTTCAATCCCTGGGTTGGGAAGATCCCCTGGAGAAGGGAAAGGCTACCCACTCCAGTATTCTGGCCTGGAGAATTCCATGGACTGTATAGTCCATGGGGTTGAAGAGTCGGACATGGCTGAGCAACTTTCACTCACTACTGTGGGTAAAATGCTACCAAACCCTATTGAATGCTACAGAGAAATCATTTGTGAAAGAGTCAATTGATGCAGCAAACTTCATAACTGTCTCATTTTAAGAAATTTCTGCAGTCTCCCCAACCTTCAGCAACCACCACCCTGATCAGTCAGCAGCTGACAACATCAAGGTGAGACCCTCAGCAGCAAAAAGATTTTGACTCTCTGAAGCCTCAGATGATGCTTTGCAACTTTTAACAATGAATTATTTTTGAATTAAGATGTGTACATTGTTTTTTAGACATAATGCTATTGCACACTTAATAAACTACAGTATAGTGTAAACATAACTTTTATATATACTGGGAAACCAGCAAATTATGTGACCATTTTATTGCAATAATTGCTTTAGTGCAGTGGACTGGAACTGAGCCTATAATATCTCCATGTCATGCCTATATTTATATACATGTTTGAGCTGAATAGCAAAATAATTTCAAATATTTAAATAATGCTCCAAGTAATAGATTTAAAAAAAAATTTTTAATCTGGGGCTAAAGACAACTTGTGTGCTTAAGGGCACCCCTAAACTTTGTGATGTCCTTCATTCCCCAAACTTGCTGATGTCACCAGCAGAGGTCTGGAAGATTCACGTCTGATCCAGAAGTGCATTTCTGGCCTATTCCTATTTTAACATCTGGGAGGTCACAATCAGGTGACAAGGAGTTGACTCCTAAGGATTTCAGCATGCTACCTACTCAGACTTTTCAATTAAATAGGTTAAAGTTCACTATGATTTAGCCTTTACATCCTGGAGAAGAAAATGGCAACCCACTCCAGTATTCTTGCCTGGAAAATTCCATGGACAAAGGAGCCTGGCAGGCTACCACCCATGGGATCACAAATAGCTCAGACATGACTGAGCAACTGAGCACATATCTTTATATATGGACATGGATGCTTTACAGGCTTCTAAATCTATTTGCCTCAGGCAAAACAATCCTATACCCTCTTCTAGGTGCTGAAATGACCCTGAAAAGGTGTCATCAGACACAGGTTATTAGCCTCTGACACTCTGTCAGCCTACGTTTGTGCTGATAGAACCATCTGTTTATATATTTCAGAAATCCATCATTGTCATCAGACAAGTAAAAAAGGTGGGGGAAAGGAATTTTTTAATGCAATTATTATTTAGACTGGCTTGGATTTCCATATAGGAAAATTTTATTTTCCCCCTCATAAGAAAGGTAAGTAAAGCAGTGACTTGGAGTTCCAAAATTGCTATCACACCTGAACTACCACCTGTAGGATGCCCACCCAAACCCAACTCTACTTGGACTTCCTGCTACGCGTCTTTCTAATGATTGCTCTTAACTATGAGAAGAGAAAGGGCAGAAAGGTGAAGGTTTTATTCCAAATCTGGGGGAAAGTCTTGCCCAATGAGAAACAACAATTTCATTGATATTTTTGCCTTTATATTTGTGGAACAACTATATTTTATTTTATGTCTGTATGCTACAATTTTTTAAAAAATTGAAGTAACAGGCGTTAAGCGAATTAGAATACTTAGTATGGGTTTTGAACTTCTGCCAGGAATAGGCTCCAAAGCCTGTTCTTCCTATTTGCATTGTTGCATTTATCCATTTCCAAACATTAGAAGATCCATCTATCAGATTCTGTGTAAATCCAGCACACAGATAATTTGTTAAAAAAAAAAAAAAGCTTTCTTTCAAAATGTTCTGCGGTTTTTCTAATCTCGTTGCTTTTCTAATTTTCTAATCACATAACCTTGAAGTCGAAAGACACAGCCTGTGATAATCTGTGTACACTGTCTTCATTATTATCACAGACATTTCTGGGGGAAAAAAAAAGGGAAAGAAAGAAAACACACACACATACAAAACACACAGAAAAAACCCTTTCTGCCCCCCACACATTCAAAGCTGCCTTTAAAGTCCTACTTTAGTCACAGTTCAATCAGATCCACATTAGTCCTACTCATCAGACAGAAAAGTGTTCATGAGCATAAGGGGGATATTGACTTTAAAAATTTACTGGCGAGGCGTTCAGAGCCTGCAGGAATGTCAAAACTCCAACCTGCATTTTGATGTTTTTGCCTCCGGTTAGTCTTGACTGACATGCTTGGAGCACTTTGGTCTGTGCTCTGGCATCCATTAACTGTCCTTGACTCAATGTTATCCGGGCCGTTATGGGCAGCTCGGTGCCTAATGGTTTCAGTGGATTAGACGCCCCAAGGTGTAAGGAAAAACTCACGCCCCATTTTAAGGGATCACATTGGCTATTCTTGGCTTCATTAGGGGGGGCATTGTTTGATCCTAAATAATGAGAACCTGTTAATTATTATTCTGATAATTGGGCCTCATGTGGGAGCAGGGCAGAGCGCGAGGTGTTTTAAAAGGAAGCAAGTTTGGAAAAGGGAGAAAGAAATGTCAAGGTTGAGGTGTCTTTGAGAGGAGTTTGTTTATATGCAAAGTGTTTTCACCTAAGTGGGGACGTGGGGGTGGATGGAGGAGAAGGAAGGAGGCTGTGGCGGCCCAGGTCTATACTTACTTCAGCTACGGTGGATTACAAAATTACTACCTTGGGCAAACCATTCAAAAAGGCTCACCAATACCACGACTGAACCTATAATTCTGGACGCAGAGATTGGGAATTGGTATCTTTTAGAGGAGAGAGAGATGATATGGGGAAAAGGGTCCTTTTTGACTCCCACCTGCTCTCTGGGGAAAACCGTGTTTCCTGATGTGCTACTGTTTTTGCTATCTTCCCTTTCCATAAAATGACAATCAAATCCCTTAAGGGTATCATGGGGAGACTGCTGCCTAATCAGACAGAAGGGTGACTCTCTGTCCAGGAGGCAGAAATAAACGTCAAGAGTGCCTGAATCAGGAAGAAGCAGATGACCTTTGTGTAGAAGGAGGCGGTGGTGGTTGTGGGGGAGGGGAGAGGGGTCTCCTTGAGTGAGTCAGTCCCAAATGAACTTCTGAAATGCTATAAAAATTCTGTTTTTCTCAGACTCCCCTTAAGTTAAAAGGATTGCTTTAGGGGACTAAAATCTGGACTTGGTCTCTTTCTCCTTGAGGAGTGCTGTGCACTCAAATTCCATTTTAATTATACTTATGCCACCCATGTGACTCTGGGAGAGAAAATTCCAGATCTATGAGTCCACTTAATGTTAGGTCTTTCTTGGACTCTAAATAAGAGTCCACAGCATCTCCATCCACTTGAAAGAAGGATTGGGTTTACACAAATGTCTCCATTTGAAAAAGAGAAGGGAGAATTCTCGGGAAGGGAAACTTGCATGTGAAGCTTTAACCTGGGTTTTTGTCAGACTTCCATGTACTTCAGGTAGAGCTGGCCAGCTGAGATGAGAGCTGGCCTGCCTATAGACCAGGTGACAGTGGCCGACAGGAAGAGAAGAAATAGAGAGAAGGACCATACGCATTTTGAGCTCCAGGGCTATGTTCACCTGACTTCGCTTGGTTCTAAATCTCACTCTTCCAATTAAACTGGAGAGACTATCAAAAGTGCGTGTTCAAAACGGTGACATAGCCTGGAGTTTTGGACTTGCCTGAGCCTTCTTCATACGGCTCTGTGATTCTCTTTTGTATGTGTGAATGTTCTTTGAGATGCACCGTGGGAGGCGGAGCAGGAGGAAAGGGTGGGAGGGCCAGGGGCACAGTGTTGGGGAATTGAAGAGTTAGTGGCCAAAACAGGTGATCTTGCCTGTGATCTCTCAACTGTTTCTCACGGCTTCAATGCATCTCATAGGTTCATCAAAATGCCACCGCACTTCACTAGAACATGGCATACTAAGTGCAGCTACTGGAAAGCAGAGTCATCTTGGACGCTGTGCACAGGGAAATACTAAAGTCAGAGCTGGCCAACAGAGGCAGGCAGGTGACACCAACGGGCAAGTGGAGGCCTGGACCTCACTTGACCACTCATTCATTCGGTGACCTTGAGCTTAACTAGCTATTATTCTTGGTCTGATTCCTCACCGGTTTAATGAGGTTGCATATCTGCCTTCAAATCTGATAGAGATATGATAAAACTAGAGTAAGGAATAATCATAAAGCAATCTGTAAAAGTGAAATACTATATCAACGTGTTATTTCCAGATAAATTAGGACAGTAGGAATGCCTAAAATGACCCCTTCCTACCCGTCTATCCCCTAGCTTGCTGCTTTTGAATTCTTATCTTTCCATTACTGAGTGGATCAGCTTCCTGTTGAAATTCCCATAAGAATAGAAGAAATTTCTGCCATCAGAACACAGTAATGAGTCTTTAGAAACAGTACCTAGCACAGTGATCTACATGCAAATATTTGCTAAATTTAATACAAACTTTGACGCTAATGTTTTGTTGGTGTCTGGAATACAATGAGTTTGTTAGCAAAGACTATATCATGTTTCTGCCCAAGACCTTGCCCTTACAGGTGAAGAACGTAAGAATGACAACTCAAGCTTCCTTTTCAACAAGATTCTATAAGAAGAGTTTTTAAAACTTTTTCCTTTGTATTTTCAGCCCACATCATTTCTTGGAATTTCAGGTTCTAGCTTTCATTTAGCCAATTTCTTTTTATCTGCTTCATGCTTCCATGAGGGACAATAACTGTCTTCCTAGAATTACTGAATAGGTGTGATATTACCCTATCCAGATCCTTATGTTTTATAGATTTACTACCATGGTTCTCCAAGGTCTTAACTTTTTCAACTGAGGGGTCCTAATTTTTTCTAGTTTGTTTGCATTCCCTCATGGCTCAGACAATAAAGAATCTGCCTACATTTCAGGAGACCCAAATTCGATCCTTGGGTCGGGAAGATCCCCTGGAGAAGGGAATGGCTACCCACTCCAGTATTCTTGCCTGGAGAATTCCATGGACTGAGGAGCCTGGTGGGCTATGATCCATAGGGTCACAAAAGAGTCAAACATGACCAAACGACTAAACAACAGCAACTATTCCAAAAAGCACATTCTCTCTCTCGAGAGAGAGTTCACAATGTGTTAAACTAGATGGATGATACATCATCAAGGGTCGTGGGTCAGAGACACTCCTGGATGAAGCCATTATTTCAAAGACGGAATAAAGCTTTGTTTACCCACAGAGCTTCCCTATTTCAAATAGAAAATCTTCCTCAGGTTTACCAGTATCCACTGATGTCATCTTATGTCTTGACATTCCTAGGACAGATGATCGCCAAGGTCTTTGTTGCCTTTGAACTTGAACAAATAGTTCCACTTCAGTGAAAGTGACTCAGAGGCCAATCTCCACAGCAGCTGCTCTGCTCTCTGGGTGGCGGGGTGTTTGTGTTTCATGGATAAACCCTGGATAGAGGATGCTATAGCAAAACACATCTCTCTTTTTCCCTCCTAGAATCATCACGGTGTGCTGCTTCTACTTTTTAGCTGAGGTTACACCAACCACTCTTTTAAACTCAGCATTTCCTGTCACAGAAAGTGCCTATGGTTCAAAATAGTACGTTCTTTTCTGACTACGTATTCCTTAAGAAAAGAACTTTGTATTCTCCATCAGACCTCTACTCGTTTTCCCTAAGCCTTGCTCACTAATGATGATGGAGAGAAAGTCGTAGATAACCACTGATCACACACTCTGTCAAGGTAAAGATCACTCACCTGATCCAGCGACCATGGAATGGATTAAAAGCTGAAGCAAATAGTCAGGAATCAGTGTTAGAGCTAATAGGAAGTCAGGATTAGCCAATTTGGAAGGCGGTTTGCAACCACACCCAACCCCACCCCATCTTGCCCCCATCACCCACTTGTGTGTTGACTACTGTGTAAGTTGGCTGTGGTGACTTTGGTATGCTGGACCGATTCACCCCTTTTTAGAAACTTTCCTCCTCTCCTTTGCTTTGTATCCCAAGGGGAAGGGATGAGGCTGGCTGTCCAAACAAGGGACCCAGTCCAGAGCTTTTCGGTTTTTATGCTTGTATTATCCATACCATCAAGTTCCTTTCACATTACAGATCATTGAAAGCTATTAATTTAGGAGAAAATGCTTTTATTTCTAACCTTGAACAAAGACCCTTTCATTTCATAGTCACAAGTAACAGAGGCCTATCAAATCTGACTTGATCAGAAGTTTCCAGTAGGAAAGGTGTGGGAGGCTAACGTGGATGGCATCGGACACATTCGTGAAAGCATTATCGGGAATTCTTTTCTCACTTTTCTTGTCACGGTTTTCTTGTCACTTTTTTAGTAGACACAGTCTTAACACAGCGATCGGTCACACTGCAGTATCAAAGAGACCTAACAGAGGGAAGTGTTTTCATCCCTCTGCCTGGGTGAGGATGCTTTTCTAAAGCTTCCTCTATTCATGAACAAATTTGTCTAAAGTTAGGAAGCACTGAGGGGCTTCCCTGGTCGTTCATCTGGTAAAGAATCCGTCTGCAATGCAGGAGACCTCTGTTCGATTCCTGGGTCAGGAAGATCCCCTGGGGAAGGGATAGGCTACCCACTCCAGTATTTTTGGGCTTCCCTGGTGGCTCAGATAGTAAAGAATCTGCCTGCAATGCGAGAGACCTGGATTCGGTTCTTGGGTTGGGAAGATCCCCTGAAGGAGGGCATGACAACCGACTCCAATATTCTTGCCCGGAGAATCCCCATGGACAGAGGAGCCTAGCAGGCTACAGACCATGGGGTCTCAAAGAGCTGGACAAGACTAAGAGATTAAACACAGCACAAGAAGGGCTGAACAGACAGAGCTACCACGTGCTCAACTAGTGATATAGTTACTATAGTTACCAGTGGTATATCACTAGTTGAGAAGGATCTCCTGAATTATAGCTGTTAAACCCAGGCATATGGCTTTTAGTTCAGTCTGAGTTACCTGGCAGCTCATGAAACAGCTCAGACTTCTCTAGCATTCTTTTAATGCTAAACTCTTTCAGAGGCTGTGCTTATGCACACAAACATTTTCATTAATTTAACAAATATTTCACATCAGATTGGAATGTGCCAGGTACTATCCTAGGTACTGGAGATGGATGACCGAACAGTCCTCAGTCTCTCCCCCTTTTGGCTCTTAAGAGTCTAGAAAGGAAAAGAGACATAATTAATCACTGATGTGGAAAGGAAGGAAAAAATAGTCACAATCGCTATTGACTAAATTCAAATCTTTTCTCAAGTAAATTAGTGCAACTGAATTCTACATTTTTCTCTCCATGACTTGTTTTTACTTCCCTCCCCTTGGCCCCTTCTCACTGAGTCTATAGTAAGGACCACATGACTGTCCCAAAAGAAACCAGTGGAGTCTCAGTCTCCCAGATTTCTATAGAGATGAATGGTCAACCTCTGCTATATTCTTCCCCTCCACGTCCAAACAGTCATTTGAGACAGGTTTTAACATCAACCACCCCCTCCCAAAGGAAATTTCTCTGCGTGTCTATATGCTTATTCATGGAAAGAAGAAGCTTTAGAGATTATATGTACAAATCTATCTTTCAAACACTGGCACCTCGATTGTCGAACCAAGACCAATGGACCTGTACTCACCAACTTAGAAATTTCCATAGTAGATTGGTTCGGGGGTCAGATCTAGGAGGGTAAGAGAGTCTGTGGCTTGGGCCATCTGTGTGAGCTCAGGCAAGTGACCAGAATTGCCCTCTCCCGTGAATCTGTAGCCATTTGGCACAATTAACTCCAAGTTTCCTGTACTTGTCTTTTCCATCACAGCTGCTGCGTGCCTCCGATAAGTGCCTGCACAGGGGTGTGGGGAGGGAGTCAGGGGGAGGAATGGAATTTCTGTGGCACTGGCTTTGGTTTGCTTTGATATTTTCAAACTTGGAAGAAACACACAGTAGGAAGTGAATCAAGCTTAGCAGAACTTTCTAGTAGACTTAGGAGACTTGGATGCTCGTCTCAGTAGACGGTAAACAGTAGCTAGTGAGGCTGTTAGTTTGATAGACCTAGATGATAAATAAAATCTTTGGCATAGACTATACTACAGAGGGACAGAGACCCTTTCAGTAAAATGCATTTTGTTTCTAGCACATTTCAGGCACATTTCCCAGGCTGCATCTGTAGCACTGAGTGAAGGAAAGTTTGATGGTTACTACACTTTATTTCTACCTACTGGGCCAAGGCAATGTTTTCAAAATCCCTGAGATGCTATTAAATCATTCAATTCAGGAGGAAAATAAAAACCAATCTTTTTACAGAATAGACCATTCCATTTGGGGGAGACCCTTATAAATAGCCCCTCTGTTTTTCACCATGCCATGCAGGGTGGATTGAATGCAGAATTATGACTCATTTAATGTCTTCAGCACCCTCTTCAGAGAAGGCAATGGCACCCCACTCCAGTATTCTTGCCTGGAAAATCCCATGGATGGAGGAGCCTGGTGGGCTGCAGTCCATGGGGTCGCTGAGAGTTGGACATGACTCAGTGACTCCACTTTCACTTTTCACTTTCTTGCATTGGAGAAGGAAATGGCAACCCACTCTAGTGTTCTTGCCTGAAGAATCCCAGGGACGGTGGAGCCTGGTGGGCTGCCGTCTATGGGGTCGCACAGAGTCGGACACGACTGAAGCGATTTAGCAGCAGCAGCACCCTCTTGCTTTTTCTTCCTAAACTTGATTCCTATCTATGGGTGCTCTGGACTGTACACGGTCATCATCATCTAGTTTCTTGACCGGAAAAGGACCACCCTGTCCCACAACTGGATTTGAAATTTCTGTTCATTAGTCCCTGTAAGTACAATTTATTAAGCATTTGCTTCATATCAGATCCTCTTCTAGACTCCTTCCATGATTATCTCAAACACCAGTAGGTGGATACTCTTATGATTTCCATTTGTCAGATTTTCTAAACGTTACCAAAAAAATTTACAAACCTATTCTGTCTAAAGCAGAATCTGCTCCCCTTCCTGACCAAATTACATCTTCCTCATTCACTTTGCTCTCATATCAATTCCCCAGGGTCAGCTTACTCCTCTTTCCCTCATCTCCCATCTAATCCAGCAACAAGTATTGCCAACTCCACTTTTACTATCTGTCACAAATCTTTCTTAGGAGCTCCATCTTTTTTCTCTAAATTTAAGGAAGACTTTGCATTGATATTTTTTCTCCTTTAAACATTTTTCTCTCAGAATTTCCCCTGGCTCATGCCATTTCTTCATCAATATTGAGGTAAAATGATGCAAAGAACTGACTCATTGGAAAAGACCCTGTTGCTGGGAAAGACTTGAGGGCAGGAGGAGAAGGGGACGACAGAGGATGAGATGGCTAGATGGCATCACCAACTGGATGGACATGAGTTTGAGCAAGCTCCAGGAGTTGGTGATGGACAGGGAAGCCTGGTGTGCTGCAGTCCATGGGGTCGCAAATAGACAGGACTGAGTGACTGAACTGAACTGAACTGCAAGTGTTACCTCCTCAAAGAACTTTCCTTTCCTGCCCTATCC
This sequence comes from Ovis canadensis, assembly GCF_042477335.2. NCBI lineage: Eukaryota > Metazoa > Chordata > Mammalia > Artiodactyla > Bovidae > Ovis > Ovis canadensis. The sequence goes on from NC_091256.1 coordinate 80,716,075, forward strand.
TGCTCTTCTCATACTCCCTTTATCCTGATTTAGCTATTTTTATGCTAGCTTTCACTTGTTTTTCTTAGTGCTTACTTTAACCAGTTTTCTCTGTTTATATTCTATCTTCCTTGGTAGAAAGTATGCTTCATAAGGGTAAGGAATCCGACGCTCTGATCACCTAGGACAGGGCCTGACACAGAGTGGACAATGATACAGTTGAATAATACAGATGAATACAGGGCAGGTGAGGAAACATGAGGGAACAGAGTTGGAGGAACTCGGCATAGTGCACGCAGCTAGGAAGTGGTGTAGCCGGGCCGCAGCCTTTGTCAGTCTGCCCCTCGGTAGTTGTGCCAAACCCATTTTCGCTCTCTTTTCTCCCCATCCCGCATCCTGGCTTCTTCATTCTGGTTTCTCAAGAAATCCTCTCTAGCCTAATCCTATACGACTATAAGTTTGTTTGAAAGGAAGTCTGAGGATGCTAATTGGTTATTCAAAAGAATGAATCACTAAGTCCAATTAAAAGTCCAGTCACTAAGAAAGAAGAATTGGCAGGTATTTAAGTGGGGGAGAGGAGCATGGAGACAATGAAGAAGAAGGTGGGTAAATCTATGTAAAGACTGGAGAAGCATCATCACCCCTTCACATGTGCACCAAATATACAGTTGTCAAGGGTATTTCGTGTGTATTGTTACCTCCTTGCCCTCCTCAAAATCACCTTTTAAAGTTAGCAAGTGGGCTTCCCTGGTGGGTCAGTGGTAAAGAATCTGCCTGCCAGTGCGGGATACATGGGTTCAGTTTCCAGGGAGCTCCCACATGCCTCGGGGCAACTAGGCTTTATGTGCCACAACTTCTGACCTTGTGCTCTGGAGCCCAGGAGCCGCAACTACTGCGCCCGCGTGCTGCAAATACTGAAGCCGGCAGCACCCTGGAGCCCATGCTCTGCAACAGGAGAGGCCGTTGCAATGAGAAGCCCGCGCACCCCAACTAGAGAGCAGCCTCCACTCACTGCAACTAGAGACAGCCTGCCTAGCAACAAAGACCCAGCATAGCCATAAGTAAATAAATAAAAATTAAAAAAAATAAAGTTAGTGAGTGACGTTTCTTATTCCCACATGGTAAAAGGAGAAATGGAGTCTCAGACTGGCTCCCTGACCTTGTCCAAGCACACCGGGCCAGAGTGCCGAGCGGGGGCTGATGTCTGTGTCTTGTGAGTCCCAGTGAGAGGGTCTCTACTCACTGCGCTGTAACAGAATTTCAGTTCCAGGTTGTCCCTTTCACAGTGTGAAGCTTGGAGATAAGGAACTACATATTAACAAAGGGGAATAACTCTGAGGTGTGGTTTAAGTGGGGCAAGGGGAGAGAAAAATCATCTTTTTATCCAAAAGAGAACAATTTTGTTATAGATTTGACATAGCTGGTACTATGAAAAAACAAAACAACAAAACAACAAACATTCAAAAATCGACCGTTTTATGCTTCAGAATTTCTGATACTTTGTCCCAGTTTTAATCTTCCCCACCAACTCCTTGCTATCTCTGCCAATCTTCTATTTTATTGCGAATCATTTTATCTTCCCCTGCCCTCCCTCGCTCCTACTCTCCTTTCTTCCTTCCCTTCCTTCCCTTCCTTTCCTTTCCTTCCCTTCCTTTCCCTTCCTTCCCTTCCTTTCCTTCCTTTCTTCCTCTGTTAACTGTTGGACTAAAGTGAAGTAAAGGGTACAAATACTTCCAGGGCTCAGAGTTCTTGGCCTCATTGCTTAGAGAATGATCCTAACTACTTGGGTTGCCTCTCCAGAAGAATTCCATAGAGACTAAAATGCAGGGTTTGTTACCTTCACAGTAATAAGAAAAACTTCAGCTTTATTTGGCACCTGATACAGATGGCATTACCTTTATCATGCCATTCAACTCTCAAAAGACAGAACAAGGTATTAAGCCCATTTTACAGATTAGAACACTAAATCTAAGCAATTTGTCCAAACTCACACAGGTAGTGACAGAAGCAGGCTGTAAACTCATGGGTGATTCCAAAACTTGTCTTAGCCACCCTCCTAGGTCTTGAAATTACCAACCATGGCAGACATGGCTAATCAGTCATGAAAACTTTATGACCAAACACAGAATCTTTCTTATTCTAAGCCTTCAGGCCACTATTATCACTTGCTTAGCATTGACATGGAGATAAAATTATCTTCTATCTCTACATTGCTTTGTATCATCAAAATAGTCCTGATCTGCACAGCTAGAAGAGTTCATGGTTTTGTTTGGGGTTTATTTTCCTATTTCACAGAGCTTTCGTAGGCTCTGTATTTCAGGAACAGACACACTGACAACTCCAGAGATACTCGCCTTCATTTGCAGACTGCCTCCTCTGCGTTTTTTTATGTTGAAGGCCTGGGGGTTTTCAGGAGACACTCCTTTTTTCCAGCTGGAGACAGACCACTTAGGTTCCCTGGGTCAAGACCCCAGGCTTTTGATAATTATCTATATGTCTAATTTGACATAACTGCCTTTGTCAAAAGAACTATATAATGCATGGGGTTTTTAATGCTACAACTGACAATACATACATAATAAAGTAGCAAGTTAGGAACCACTAAATCATAAAAGAGAAACAGATGGCCAAATATATTGGACTCAAGAAGGTGGCATATCCAATCTAGCCACACAGGAAAGGTTTTGCACTTGAACATCTAAATGAACAACTTCACCTTTCTCGTATTTTTCACTTCCACAACATGTGTCAGGGGTCAGCAATGATTTCCCCCACAACCAGGATCTCAAGGCCCTAAGGATGGAGGGAAGAAGAAGGAGGAGAGAAACCCATTGCTAACGGGATCAGAAAGTCCATGAGGAGTCATGCTGACTTAGGATGGGCAAAGAAGAGTGATGGGGAAACAGGAGTCTGTGTGACTGTCACTTGCAACCTGGGAAGGTGATGCTCAGCCCCTCCCTGTGGAGCAGCACCACCCAGTTCTCAGGGTTCAGGTTTCCAAGAGCGGTCTGCCCCAGAGGGCTCCCACTGCCCTGTCTCAGCCAGGCTCTGCCACAGACTTGCTGTGCAACCTTAGACAACCGACTTAAGTCCTCCGAGTCTCAGATGCCTCCTCTGTAAAGGCTGGTTTTCCATTCTCTTTGGAAATCAGAATCAACCACAGAACTTTTTTTTTTTTAATGCATTCTGGATTCAGATTACATGAGAAGGATGCTCAGGGAGGCAGCCACATTTTTACAAAATTTCTCGGAAGAATCCAAACTACTGGACTGGGTGATCTGAAGGCCCCCTGTGGCTCTAACTGATTTCACGTCTCTGAGGTTCCAAGCAGAACCTCAGGAGGATTAATCAGTGGGCTTACTCTGGGTAACCCAGCTTTCACACCGAAACTTAGGATCCCGCGAAGTCCTGAGGGTTCAGCTGGACCACTCAGAGCTGTCCATCCTCAGGAAAGAGCAGGATGTGAAGTGACCTCCTCCCTGGTCAGTTTGCAAGGTTGGTCTGGCTGTGAGCATCAAGTGGGTGCCCGAAGTATTAGAAAGTCAGTGAAAGTGAGCTGGTAATTAGCTGAGCCATGTTACTGGTCGAGGTCAGATAGCCCTTTCGTGATAGCAGAGCTTCCTCTTCTTCCCAAAGTAGCAAAGCCTTGAGGCCTGAGGTTTGGTTTGGTTTCCCTCTCCACTAACCCTAACAACAAAAAGGAACTTCTCAAGGAAACTTGACAATGGGATTCAAAAGGAACAATAGAATTGGATTTGATTTGTTTAATTCTGAAATCAAGGTCACTAGAAAGTACTACGGCTCTTATTTGTGTGGTTTGGGTTTTTGCGGTTTTTTTTTTTTTTTGGCAACATCTTTCTTTTCATTTGACGGTCCTGTCATCCCCAGAACTGTGTATGTTACTGATCCTGCCTGTATTCAAAGCTGTTATTAAGTGGAGTCTTTTAGATTTTAGAGAAATGATAATGGTTCCAAAGATGACAGAAAGTGGCAGCTGGTGACAAAAAAACCCCTTGATAAGACGACAACAGTAAATCAAACTACCGCCACTTTTTCGTTTCATGTTTGTTAATACCACCTCGCCTTTTGAAGTTTAAAGCAAGGTTCAAAAAAGCCAGGTGCTGAATCATAATATTAAAGCAAGTAAGGAGCTCCATGAAAGCCCGGAGATCTGAGGGGGGAAAGCAACAAACACAGCTTTCAACTGCCTTTTGTCGGTCTTTCTGCAGATGTCACCAGTGGTTATCCCAGCAGAGGGTTCGGCTTGTAGCAGTGCCTCTGGCTGATTCCCGCGCTGCGTTTCAAGTGTCAATCAAAAAGGAAGGACGCAGCTTAGGTCCTGGTCATTGTCCTGTGAAAAGAGCCAAGCATTTAACATTGATTTAGCTCCCTCAATATACAAAGATAGAGCCAGCTTTGTGCATCGAAAAGGGCCTTTGGCAAGGTTGCTTGTAGAGCGATTCCATCGCATCCGATGCGCCTTGGTTTAGCTGTCACACTGCGGTGTCTGGAGCCCTCTGAAAAGTTATTCAGGACTGAGTGAGCAAATTAAAAAGAAATAGCACACTCCCAGCAAGAGGGGGGCCGGTGCTGGATGTGGCCGGCCAGTGTCTCTGGGTCTTGAAGACATTTTAAATAATTACAATAAATACCCAGGGCTTTTGAGAGGGTGAGTTAGAGCAAGCCAGACAGGAAGCCAGAGAAGACCCAGGAAGCCGGGTGCATCCTGGAAAGGAGGGTAGCTTAGCTGACAACGTTTTTTCCTCCAACTTCTTCCTCGCCTGACTGTGTCTCCCGTGGACCGCTGGGCTGAAAGTCTCGACCCATTCCGACCGTGCCTTTCCTTTATTTGTGCTTCCATTTTCTGTGGTCAGACACTAGTTGGACCACATTTTGAGGGGAGAATGATTACGGCCACATTTGAGCTTCACCAAATAACCTGGTGGTTTTTTTTTTTTTTTCTTCTGTTGCTTTGTCTTTTCTTTTTTTCCTCCTCCTCCTCCTCTCCATTCTCCTTTTTGCCTCCGTTTCTCTACACAGTATTTAATTTCAGATTCACAGTTTGGCTTGTCTTTTCACCTTTCAGCTGCTTGGTCTGGTGCCCGTGTGCACACAGTCAGCCCCAAGGCATGTTCCCCTTCTCACTTTCTGGGTCTTTCTCCCCACGTCAAGAGTCATGCTCCCTGAAATTCACTAAGCACAGGTAACAACTATGAGATCCTTGGTTGTTGACGCAGTTTAACAGCTATGCTTGATGCTCTCTGAACATCTGTGCGTGTTCTCTTTCATTTCTAGTTGTCTTTTCAGTTGGATTGGGGTCTGGGATGAGTTTGTGTTCATGGGAAAGGGACCAAAGCGTTGTACTGCTTCTTTGAGGTACTAATAATCAGTATGCCCACTCCATCATTTCAGCCCCTTTAGAAGCTAAACATTGAGATGTCAGAGCCTGAAGACAGGAGTAACTACTAGTCCTCGTTACCCGACAGTCACACAACCCCAGTGATTTTGCACGAGCAAGAAATAAACCTTTATTGAACTAAACCACTGAATGAATCTCATCCATCATGTCTGAAGTCTCCTGGTTAGGCACTTCTGGAAAAGGGAGGTTCTGAAATTTTGGTTAGCTGGCCAGAGAGCTTTTTCCAGCAGCTGATGGAATTGTGTTAATATAGCAAGATGATAAATGGAAACACAACACAAAAATGGCTCATTTTCCATTTAGCCAAAGTTCTGAGTCCTCCTCATTGAATAGTCTGTCATACTGAGGGGTCACCTCTTCATTTAGGCCCACCCATATCCTCAGTTTCCCAGGCAACACTAATGGTAAAGAACCCGCCTGCCAGTGCAGGAGATATGAGACACCAGTTTGATCCCTGGGTCGGGAAGATCCCCTGGAGGAAGGCATGGCCCCCTATATCAGTCTACTTTCCTGGAGAATTCCTTGGACAGAGAAGCCTGGCTGGCTATAGTCCATGGGGTTACAAAGAGTTGGACATGACTGAAGCGGCTTTGCATCACATAACCTCAGTTCCCTTGTTAAAGTGTCCTTTAGCTGCATCTGCTTGTCAACACCCTAAGACTCAATCAAACATCTGCCTCTTCTACTCTTGAAACCAGGCTAGTGAGTGTCCCTTAGGAGAAGTAAGTGAACCATGCTATAGTGCCACATCTGATGTTTGGTCTCCAGGCTCAGCTGTCCCTCAGTACCAGTCAACGACTCCATCACATGTCCTTAGTATCAATAGTTTCTTTTACCAACCTCTTCATCGATTATATTGCTTCCAATTTCATAGCAAAAGAGTGAGGCTAATTGACATGATCTCCCTACTTTTCCCACCCCTACCCCACTTTTCCTAGCCTCCCTTCCCAGACTGTAAGGATTCCTCCTTCCATCCAAGGATGAGCCACTTGCCTGTCTTCTGGATCTCATCACTGAGAATTTTGCTTTATGAATTACCTCTTTAATCCCTTGAGTTTCCACCTTCAGTAGCTCCATCTTCCTAGCATTTGAAGGAAGCTTTTCCTATAACCCTTTGGATAGAGTGGCCTACACTGACCTTTTCCTTTTACTCATTCACCAATCATTACTTGACTCCTAACAATCTGCCTGCAACCTTCTCTATTTAAACTGCTCTGGCAAAGACTGCAAATGACCTCCTTGCTGTTACCTAGAACGCTAGATCGTCACATTCTCTGTCTTCTCTTTCTCAGTGTCTTTTGCTCTCTCCCTGTCTCTTTCGACAACATCCCTCCCCTGAATGCCAGCTCTCAAGCTCTAGTTGTCATCCCCCTTTCTTTCCAACTTATGATTTTTGATATAACCTTTGACATAGGTGGCTGGTTGGAATCTGGGAAAGGCTGGGGTTTTAAAAACTCAAAATTAACTATTTATTAATAGAGGGATCTTCCTGGCCCGGTCTGTGGCTCTATAACAGAGTCGTAATTCCCCTAATTCAATTGGGTTGTATAGTTTTGCAAACATGACTCCACTTGTGCCAAGGACTGGATCTCCATTTATTTCTATATGCTGGCCTCTGCACAGAGCTTCTATAGATAAGACTTCTTATGTTTGTGGCATCCCTTATGCAGTCTAGTTAAAGGAGTAGAGCTGGGGTTGGAGGGATAGTTCCCACTTTCTGCCCCAATGTATTTGGAAAACACACTGTTTGCCTGTGAACTATGCTCAAATGCCTACCTGGGGATCAAGTGATCAAGTTCTAGGCAATTCAGTGAGACATAAACCATACACCTCTTTTGCTCAGTTCCAGAGACGCGTCTTCAGAGTCTTATCTTCCATGCCATTTCTTTTTGCTTTACATTTTTCCAGTGGAAAACTCTTTACTCCATGGCCTTTCAAAGTTTTTAACACTAGTAAGTAATTTTACATGTTTTGTTTCGATTTGGCTCTAAACTCCCTGAGTCACAAAACACGTGCTCTGTTCTTTATGGGTTTCCCTCATCGCTTAGTTGGTAAAGAATCTGCCTGCAAGGCAGGAGACCCGGGTTCAATCCCTGGGTTGGGAAGACTCCTTGGAGAAAGAAATGGCAACCCACTCCAATAGTCTTGCCTGGAGAATTCCGTGGACAAAGGAGCCTGGCAGGCTACAGTCCATGGGGTCGCAAGAGTTGGACACAACTTAATGACTAAACCACCACCGCCCAATTCCTACAAACCCACTAGACATACATATACCCACTCATCCGCTGACTAAGACATCACACTAAGGACACATCCTCAGCCTTCTCCTTGTTATTGTAGACACAAAACAATTCTTTCCTGTAAGGATAATTTGATGCCTTTATCCTTGAAGAAGTGAAAGCAGGTCTTATCAAAAGCTGAACTTTTCTGGGCATCTCCATGTGGCAACTGGTTGAAGTTTTTTTTTGTTTGTTTGTTTTTGCTGTATCAGGTCTTAATTGCAGGCTTCTCTAGTTGTGATGCGTGGGGTCCAGAGTGCTCTGTAGTTTGCAGAACATGGGCTCACCAGTTGAGGTATGTGGGTTCAGTAGTTGTGGCACTGGCTTAGTTGCCCCTTGGCATGAGGAATCTTAGTTCCCCAACCAGGGATCGAACCTGCGTTCCCTACATTGGAAAGCAGATTCTTAACCACTGGACCACCTGGGGAGTCCCTGGTTGAAATCTTTTGACTGAGATTAATAGTCTGTTAAACACACTGATTCATTGTTATGGACCAAATGGTCAATGAATCAAACTGATTCATTGTTATGGACCAAATGGTCACAAGGTCAAGGACACATACACATTGATTTTGTGACTTCCTCCCAACTTCCTAGTCATGACGACAACTCAGCTGTGATTCTTTTTAAGCGTTAGCCCAGTTTTTAAGCCACAACAGACAGCAAAGGCAATACACCTGTCATCTGGGAAAGATGGAGTCGTAGGGCATTGAAAGAGAAAGAAGGACAAACACCATGAATCCACAGACAGACAAAACAAATGTCATATGACATGTGACTTTGTTTACTCAGCACTGGGGGCTGATGAAGGAAGGTGAAGGAGAATTGCTCAGAGATAAGAATCATCTACACATCGAGTTTATTAAAGATTTAAGGGGCCCTTTGGGTCTTTCCAGGCAAAGACTATTGTCTTCCTCCAGTTGCTCAGTGACTATGCCGCCTTAGGGCACTCAGGATCACAGTGTAACCAGTATGATTTAACCACATCTCTGGTCTTTAGTTACAACCTCTCATCCTTTTATTATGCTCCTGAAAGGGGAATACTTAATGCAATTTTAAGCATTAATTGAATCTTATTCCTACACACCTTTCTAGAATGTTCAGACTGAAGCTTCTGAGATCCCAAGAAGTGGTGAATCAAGAAAAAAATGGAGGTCAACACACCCTTGACCCCTCCAAACACCCAAACTAAACACAGGAGTGCTTGAGAGAGTTCCCAGAGCCTCCGGAACCCTCAGTGAGATGTGACAGCTCACGTGGCCTGGGTGGAACAGTCCCAAGTGAAGGCTCTCCCTGTGGGCACCTCAGACGCTGGCAGACTGAGTCTGACCCTACGGTCCTTCCTTCAGGACCGTGATCCCTTTGGTCCGAGACACCAAGCCACAGTATATATGTATTATATGCATATATATATATAATTTAAACATGTAAACACATATATATATATAATTTAAACACGTGCATATCTACATTTATAGAGTTTTATTGGGTACACAAAAAAACATGTATTTTTGTAGGGATTATTCCGTATGTATTGTTACTATGATCTGCCCTTATCCTTTAAGGAAATAGTGTGCATTGGGAACAGTCTCCCAACTCCCCACGGCTAACCTCCTCCCTCCCGTCTTCTGAGCCTTTGCTTAGATAACCCCCTCTGGGACTTCCCTGGCTACCCTCAAGAAAACAGCATCCCTCAAACCTCCTACTCCCCACCCTACTATTTTAATGAGGCACTTCTCTGTCATCTAGACTCTCCAAGAGGACATAAGGGTCTCCCTGGTGGCTCAGCTGGTAAAGAACCCGCCTGCCATGAGGGAGACCTGGGTTCAGCCCCTGGGTTGGGAAGATCCCTTGAAGAAGAGAAAGGCCACCCACTCCAGTATTCTGGCCTGGAGAATTCCATGGATTGGATACTCCATGGGGTCACAAAGAGTCAGACACGACTGAGCAACTTTCACTCTATACGTTTGCCATCTAGACTCTCCAAGAGAACATAAGCCTTAGTCTCCATGGGGCCTCCCACTCCTCACCCAGCGCTGGCCACTATCGTTACTCACTCTAGTCGTGGATGAATTCATATTTAATTCCCACTGCTTGCTTCACCGCTCACACTTTTCTAGTAACTTTATTTATGGGACAGATTTCTCGAGTCATCAAGTAGTCCGCTCTGAAGAAGTGCAAACTAACCTGACTCTTTCCCCAAACAAAGCATGAAAGAGAAGAAAGTCTGCTAAGAACTACACACGTGGACTAGATAAGCACGAAGATTGATTAGAGCCTGCAGTTTCAGAGTTCACTGTGCAAAGTGTATGAAAACTCTACCTATGAAGGCAAGCACGCTGTGTATGCTTCTCATTTGCACTAACATGTAAGTTTCCCATTTGCACTAACATATAAGCTTCCCATTTGCACTAACATGTAAGCTTCTCATTTGCACTAACATGTAAGTTTCCCATTTGCACTAACATGTAAGCTTCTCATTTGCACTAACATGTAAGCTTCTCATTTACACTAACATGTAAGTTTCCCATTTGCACTAACATGTAAGCTTTCCACTTGCACTAACATGTAAGCTTCTCATTTGCACTAACATGCACCCACCTTGCATTTCTAGTGTTCTGTTTACCTGTCTGTTCTACCATTAGGATGGAAGTTCCCAGGGGCAGGGCCCCAGAGAGACTTTCTGGGCTTTTCCCCAGCACCTAGTGCTTTTGGAAAGGCTGAACAATAAGATGCACCGATGAAGGAGTCATGTCAGCCCTTCACTTCTCTGAAATCACACTGAATCCATACCCAGACTGCACCAAGGAGGACCGGAGACTGACTGAAAGTTTGCACTTTGGGGTCAGGATTTAATTCCCTCACAAGTGACATGTGGCTTACCTCTAACCCCAATCCTCCACTCTCCAAAGGGAAACAAGCTACACAGTAACCGATTTACCTCAGCAGAGGTTATAAAATATTAATTATAGTTTTTACTCTGATAACTTGCTGAAAGGACAATGAATGGTTCCTAGGAGATGAGACCTTGACGTCACCTCTACAGGGCACAGTGAGCCAGCAGTGGCAGGGAGAAAGGGGCTTGAAGGCCTAGTGCGTCTGGAGGAAGGGCATGCAAGGAAAGAAAAAGGGAGGAGGCCACACCCATCCCGACAGCTTGGAGAGAACAGCTGCTCCGAAAGCTTTACCCAAGAGCTTAGGGAGTCATCCGTGGAAGCTCAGTGTGTGATCATCTTCCCGTGTCATCTCGGTTGAACTACAGCACCCAGTACCAATATCAATAGAGGTATTGCTGTGAAGGTATTTTCAAAAAGTGGTTCACAGCTACAACCAGTTAGAAAATTACTCTCAGTAATGTGGGGTGGCCTTCATCTAAGTAGCTGAAGGCTTAAGCGTCAAACCTGAGATTTTTTTCCAGAGAAGGAGAAATTCAGTTTCATGATTGCAGCATCCTCCTGCCAGAGTTGCCAGCCTGCTTGCCTGTCTTAGGAATATTGGACTTGTCAGCCCCCACAATCAGTTGAGCCAAGTCCCTAAAATAAATCATATACGTATGCACACATTTGGTATCTTTGGAGAACCCTGACCGATACAGTTAGGGAAGACGATCTGCTCAGAAGAGGGAGATTTCAGTGGGGACAGTGTGCCAAGGAGAAGGAGAAGGACCTCAAAGGTCCCTGTTGCTACTGCCAGAAATGAAGGACGTGCCAGCTCAGCCAGAGGAACTGGGACTCGAAATAGTCTGGGATGCAGTGTCAGTAAAGAACCATGCGTCAGCCTCTGGAACCAAAGTGGCTGGCACCAATCCCTTGGACCTCGATGGGGGTCAGGGTGGAAGCAAGAGTGACCTGGGATTCTTACTAGCGTGTACTTTACACTTCCCCAAACTGTGTCCATCCTTCCCGCCTTGGTTCCCACCAACCATGCAAGTTGGCAAGGACCAGGGTTAAAATGCCCATTTCATAGATCAGAAAACAAAGAGCCGCTGAGTACCTGAATCAGACTGGGAACTAACTCACAGATGCAACAAGAAAGAGACAGAATTGTGTTTCAAGTCCAGTCAAATTGAGGGGAGTCAGGAAATGGGGTCAACCAACCTCTTCTGCACTCAACAGAGCCTGAGATTTCTCTACATCAGCAATTTAAAAAAAAAAAACAAAAAACAAAAAACAAAAAACACCACACGTTAGACGTTACCTTACTGGAGAACAGTCCCCAGGAGAGGCCCTGTCACCAGGAGATGCCTCCCAGGAGAACTCAAGGGGAAAGGCTTTGGAGGACAGAATCTTTTCGAGGGGACGTTGAGTGGTGGCAACAAAAGTTACCCGTCGGCAAAAACAGCTGGGGAGCCATCTGTCCGTGAGAAGCCTCCAGCCCGTTGTCATTACCACCGCCCCCCCTTCCTGCATTTGCAGGAGGTCTGGCCACTGATGGGAGGCAGTTTATAGTAGAGGGAACAGAAGGAAACCAGTTGGCCCTTGTATAACCTTGGCCTCATTAGCATCGAACCAAAGCCCACTGCGCTATTGACTTCTGGTAAATATGCACCCATCCAGGAGATTTTCCCGAGCCCTGCCCGGGGGCCGTTCAGACACCAGACAGGGCCTTCCTGCTCCTCCATCAAGGGGCTTTGTGACCCAGGAGCTGCTCCTCCCCGCCCACACCAATCCAGCGTTCAGAAACCACTCCATCTTCCGGGAGGGGAAAGAAGGTACCCTCCGTGGTCCCCCAGCCAAAACTCCCCCATTCTCTCTCTCCAAAGGGCCAAACAAATAAACCCTAGAAAGGCGGTTCAGCCAGCGAAGCGTACACAATTCTATTTCCAACGGCTTTGAAAACGTTTATTTCTGTACAGCAAATGACACATTATATTTGCAGAGGTCAGGGAATAATGCAGTCAGATTCTTGCGACATTGCGAGAGTTAATGTTTCTGTTAGCCATTGTGTCCCATGCAAAGAAAGGCGGCCGGTCACCTGGGGTTAGCAAAACTCAGCACAGAGATGGTCGAATCCACCAGAAGTGCTTTGAAAATGTTGGACACTATTGTGTGGACGGCCTCCTTCCTGGCCCGCGCTGCATAATGGGCCTCTGAGAGTTAAGGAGATAAACGATACTATCCTTGGAGTGTCAGAGGTAGAGCTCTCCAGAAGCCGCATTCATAATTTCCTGGAACTTAAGGACTTCAATTTTTTAATAGTAATTGAAACATATAATTCAATAGAAGTGTCACTCTAATATAATAATTGCCAAGGAAATTGAACCACAAAGAAGTAAATTGCAATTTACCTTTATTAGAGTACTTGGAGCTGGCAATGTTTTCTCATCAAGAAAGCCACCCCTCCCAGATATCTTCCCCTTCTATCTTTTGAATGTTCATCCTCATTCACACTGCCCTCTTCAGCAATGCCTGCACTTCTTAGGTTTCCCATGGGCGTATTTGGCTCCTCTTTAAATACTTATCATTGCAAAGTGTTTATATTAATTGCTCTGGTGAAAGCTTCATCATATAAACTTTAGCTAAACTCTTCATTGTCAAATGTCAGCTCCCTCACATTCTGCCTAGAATGTTTTCTTTGCTTTCGTGAGGATAAGTGATATAATGGTGCTTTGTATATTTAAAGGACTGTGTAAGTATCAGTTGCTATAATTGTGATTCTATATATCTTTCCTAACATGAAACAATCTTTACATGAGTTACATTATACCACCACTGAACTAAATCCAGGATTCAGAGGAGAATAAGATAAAAAGTTCCCTTACCCTTCCCAGAAGGTATTGCTTAGAACCATCTGAATTGTTAGTATCAATATCATTTCTGATTATTGATAAGCAGCAAAACACTTCAGCTCCTAATGCTGTGGAAATGCACGACCGGCCCCCTTTCCCATCCCACCCTCATGATCACCCAGGCTTGCTGTCACTCTTTTGCTTGCCTGGATTCAGATTCGCTGTTAGAATCACCCACATCCCTTCTTTTACCCATCTATCCCGGGGTTATTTCTAGGAAGCATCCGGCGTGAGAGTGACCCAAGATGGGGGACCACTTGAAACTCATCCATGCGCTCCTGGAAAAGAAAGCAGGCGAGGCCCAGTCAGAACTCAGTATCATCTTTATTCCCAGGGATCCCAGAAATTTACCGTGAGATTTAGAACCCGGCTCTCCAGCATTGCAGGCAGACTTTTGACTGAGCTACGAGGGAAGCCCCATTTAGATCCACACCTGTAGGCAAAGACATAAATGATAGCCAAGTCATTAGTGAACATTAACCCATTTAAGCAAAAGGTTTGAGTAGGTAGCAACCTGAAATTCTTAGGTATCAACTCCTTGTCACCTGATTTTGACCTTCCAAATATTAAAATATAAATGGGCCAGAAATGCACTTCTAGATCAGATTTGGATCTGCCAGACCTCTGAGAGTGACGTCAGCAAGTTTCGGGCTGGACATTACACTTGAAGTTTAGGAATGCCCTAAAGCATATACGTCATCCTTAGACTCTATTGCTTGGAATATTATTTAAATTTTTGAAATTGATTTGATATTCAACTCAAATATATGTAAATATGTGTATGTGTGTGTGTGTGTGAGTGTGTGTGTGTGTGGGCATGAAATGGAGATATTGCATTCTAGACCACTGCAATAAAGCAATTATTGCAATGAAGCAGTCACATGAGAACAGTATAGAGGGGAGAAAGACAGGGTAAGTGACAGAGAAAGAACAGGGGGGTGAACAAAAAGGAAGGGAGAGAAGCTCCAGGGAGGAAACAAGAGAAGCTAACCACACCCCTCCTGGACCAAGTCTGCAACATTGAGGCAAGTGGGGTTAACTGAGCTCCAAAGCATGCATCCTGATGCCTGTAACTATGGAGAATCTATACTTACAAAGACAGAGGACAGGAATAGAATTTACCAAGATGAAAATAGATATACGATAGGTTGTCAGGATCCTGAGTATTATTTTCTCCATTTTCTGTACTTTCTATTACATATCATCTTAATAGTGGCTTCCCTGGTGGCTCAGATGGCCAAGAATCCACCTGCAATGCAGGACACACAGGTTCTCTCCCTGGGTTGGGAAGATCCCCTGGAGAAGGAAATGGCTACCCACCCCAGCATTTTTGCCCAGAGAATTCCATGGACAGAGGAACCTGGCGGGCTACAGCCCACGAGGTCACAAAAGAGTCGGACACAACTTAGCAACTAAACAACAAGAAACCATCTTTATAACAGAAAAGAGCAAGACAGGAGGTATCAAGGAGAAGGTGTGTGCAGAGGCAAGGCCATGGCTGCCCTTGCCAAGCCCTCTCACCCCGGATCCAGGCTTCCACAGCTGAGAAAGGAAGCCTAAGCTTTATCCTCACTGGGGTGTCTCCGGCCCTCTCCACTGCAGTCCTCCCGACTTGAAAGGAGCAGAAAAGTGGGAGCCGTGAAGAGCTCTATGTCGGAATGTGCTAATCCCAAAGACTGGTTTAGAATTCTTTGTAAGTCAAGTGTTGCAGGAATAGCCCAGGATACTCTTAAGTGACTCTTCCTGGAGGTCTGAATTCAAGTTTGTTTTTTTTTTTTAATTGAAAATTGTTTATTATTATCTTCTTCTTTTAAAAAAATGTACTGTCATCTCTCAAGGCAGCACGTGTATTGGAATTGTTACCGCACAAAGGGAAGTGAGTCTGGCCTGTGAAAGAACAACATGAAGAGCCCAGAATGTCCCACTGTCGGGAGGACAATGTAATTAAGTACAAAAGGCTTGGGCTCTGAAGTCACCTGGCTATGAATCGTCAACACATTTGGCAACTTGGTTAACCCTGCTGGGCCTCAGTCTTCTCCAGGGCTAAATGAGGGTCATTTATCCTGCCTCGCTGGGTTGCTGTGGGAGGAAAGGGTCTCGAGTTTGCAGCGGGTATCAGGTGCTCTGTGCATTCAATGATCAGCAGGTGTGGCACTCACGTCCTTCTGACCCAAGGATTCCCACTCACTCCTGTTCACTTCACTGGGTCTCTTCTGCTTCTAAAGCACAGAGAATAACCCTCGGGCAACCTGACATAACTTGCTATCACACACATGTGATATACCATCGATTCAATCATGACCCATAAAATGTTCCAACCACATATAATAACAAAGTCTTGTAAAACACACTTGCTTGACAAGTTTCAGTATTGAAAGCAGGTGTTTAGGTGCTGAGGTGGAGTGCTCACCCAACAAGGGACCAGGTGTTCCAAGCGTGGGTATAAATACTACAAACCATGGGGTGACTTTGGGCAAAGACACTGCTTCTCAGGCCTCGGTTTTTGCACCTGCAAATGAAAGGAAATGGCCAGAATCAGGAATTTAAAAACACTTAGAATCAAAACTTCAAAAGGGTTTAGCATCATTTCCATGTTTAAATTGAATCTTACCTGAAACAGATATTCTTGTGGAGGCAGGGGCAGTGCCTCGTGACCCCTCCCAACCTGACGTCTCTTGCTTTCTTTGAGGGGGTTGACCTTGGAGGCACATCTTCAGGGTCACAGAGCAGAGCTGGAAAGCACAAATTTTTACACTGTCGTGAACCGCTTAGCAATCTAACAGTCCACAACTCTACAGATTTCTATTCTACTTTATCAGGACCTGGTCATACGACATGACTCTTTTTTTAAGTATTTTCAATTTAGATCAAAGCATATCATCACACTGCTTTGTCCATGCCCATTTCTGGAGATTTTAAAAAATAGTCAACACAAAATTTTGCTTCCCTAAGTGCCAGTTATTCCTCCCACCAGTCTTCCCTTCTCTTCCTTCCCCTCATCCTTCTGCTATTGTTTGATTTTCTTTCATTCTTGCCCTTTTCCAGAAAAAAAAAAAAAACCTCTCTTGCCAATATTCTCCATTGGTTCAATTCCTCAGCTGATTCCTTACCTGGTTGCCTTGTGTGTTTGAGAGTGAGGAAGGAGCCAGGAGAGTTAGATGCTGGATGCTTGTCATATGGGAAAGCTTTTCTCTCTGTCTTCCAGGTGGTGTTTCTCATTCATATTTCTGTCCCCAGCTCTTCCCCCGCCCCCCACCAGACATCCTCTAAACTGATCCAAGGACCCCGGCAGTGGTGTTACCATGGAAGCTTCTTAAAAATTCAGATTCCTGGGTCTCATCCCCTATCTTCTGAATCAAAATCTCTGAGGTTGGAGTTTAGAACAGGAGATGCTAAAATGAGCTCCTAAAATGATTTTTCACCTCCTTAAATTTTGAAAACTACCTTTCAAAGTGCCCTCCCCAGTTTCTCCCATTTCTCCCTCTCCTGCTTCTCAGCTTCTTTCCCCTCAGTTTTCATCCTAATTACCAGCTAACTGGTGGATGCCACTGCTGCTTAAATGTGCTCCCACTCTGGATCCCTAATCATGCCAATTGTGTTCCTCAAAGCTGAGTCAAGAATTGCTGCCTTTTTATTTCCCCCTCTCTATATACTGCAGGAGGGAGCAGGTCCCCGCCGCTTTTGTTGGCCCTACTTCTGGGCCGAGCTCCATTTGCTGGTGAGCAGGGCTTATCTTCACTCTCCCGCTCGAAATACTGTAACATTCAGCATCCTTTCATGTCTGTGCTTTTAAAGTAAATCTTTGGACAATTAAAGATATGAAATGGCTAAATAGAGTTCTACAGGCGTTGTTCTCTGCTTTTTAAAGGTTTAATCACACTTAATGGCTCTCTTCAAAACTTGAATTTTCCATTTTGGTGTTTTGACTCCATTGAAAGAGTTTACTAATATTCTTTCAAAAGTATTCTCTGCTCAAATGAGCTATTCAATAAAGTTTTATGGCAGGCTATAGGATTTACGCTAAATGGAAAAATAATTTAAAGAGAGATCAGAGTTGTGTGTGTGTGTGTCGGGGGGGGGGGTGCTGTTCCTCTCTACAGGTTTTGTTAATTAAGCTGTAATCGTCAATATCGAGTCCATTAAATGTTGGTGTGAAGGAAAGAGAATCGTCACTTAGATGTAAAGGAGACTATGGCAAATGCAATTTCAACACCCCCCAACCTTTTCCTTGAAGATAGGTTATTGTTCAGCCTTGTGAATCTATAAATAGGAAGTTAGGAAAAATTCTCTTTCTTCCCTCCCTCCCTCCCTTCTTCCTTCTCCTATTTATTTCCTTCCTGAAGAATAGTGGACAAAAGGGTAGGGGGAGGTGAAAGGAACCAGTTACAGATTGTTTTGAACAAACGGCCTTGACTCTTCCCCACCCTGGTCCCGCTGAGTTCTCTCTGGTTCTTACTCGTCACCGTCAGGACTAGGGAGCTGGCAAGACACTGAGGACGCCCTGGGTCATGCTCACTGTCCGAATGATGGAATTGTTACTTGTGGGGGAAATTTAGTGGAAAAGCAAAGCCAGTCCTCCCTGACAGCATCTTTATGAACCTCTAGACTACTCTTTAGCGGGCTAAGTGATATGGAGATGCATGTGATACTAATGAGATGCATGGACTCAGATAAGAAAAATTAATGCTCTGTGTCTGAGACCTAATAAGGACACTCCTTCTCCCTGCTGCCGTCTGGCTTGTCGCCTTCTGCTTCGCTCAGGTCTTTTTCCCCACAAGTGACCTTTGGGCACTTGCAGCATGCCCAGGAGGGTGCTAAGTGCTAAGACAAGTTTGAGAGAATTTTGACCTGACATTGAGGGGTTTCACATTTGGCTAAAGAAATGAGAAGGAATATAGATAAGTCAAAGAACACAGAAGACGTGATCTATGATCCAGGCATTGTCATTTGCCAACTGTGTGATCTCTGGAAAGGCATATAGCTTCTCTTAGGCTCACTGTTTCTCTTTCAGGAAGAGGGTTGCTGAGATCAAGTAGCATTTATTACGATCAGAAAGTGTCTCTTTATTTTCTATTTTATGTCCCTCCCCCACCTCCCCAGTGTAAGCGCCACGAGACCAGGGGCCTTGACTGATCATTCAGCTCTCGATCTCTGTGCCTAGAACACGAGCTGGCGCAGACCAGATGCTCAGCGAATAATTGCCGAGTGGAAGCAAGCATTATGTTTAAAGAAATTTTGAACCACTGACCTACCAAGGTTTACTCCATAAGACTTACATCAGGCAGAGGAGACAAACAGTATTTCAAAAAGATAGCAGCAGAGGGAACAAAACAGAACAAAAGCAATTTCTGTTTCAAAGATACTGAAGAGACCAGTTTGCACTCAGGAATAATGGATGTGCTCTGGGAACCGTGGATTTGGGACAGATTTGAGAAGGCCTGATATGCCAGAATCAGCCAATGGGGAAATGGTGATGTGTTTTGATCAGGGGTGTTATTTGAAGAAAGTGAGGTTTTAAGACTAATCAGGCAGCGATATACAAGACTGAAGATGGTAGAGAAATAAATTAAGAGGACATCATAATAACTGAGGTATCAGGTGACAAGGCCTGACTTAGAATCATGGAAATGGGAGCCAAAAGGAAAGGTAAATTAAGAGCTCTGACAAAGCAAGAATCAATGGAACTAGTTTCTTGAGGAGCTAGAAGAGATGAAGGAGAAGAAAGCACTTATGATATGAAGACTAGGGACTTCCCAGGCGGATATGAAGACTAGAGTTTCGGTAGCATCACTAGAAATAGGGAAATCAGGAGGGGAAGCCATGTTTCAGAGAAATAGATTGAAATTGTTTTCAGTCATTTTGAGGTTTGGTGGAACACACAGGTAGAAATATTCAGCAAGCAGTGGAAAATGCAGGGCTGGGGAAAGGTACATGAATGGTGTGTGTTACTCACTCAGTCGTGTCTGACTCTTTGTGACCCCCTAGACAGCAGCCCACCAGCCTCCTCTGTCCATGAAATTCTCCAGGCAAGAATACTGGAGCAGGTAGCCATTCCCTTCTTCATGGGATCGTCCTGACCCAGGGATCAAACCCAGGTCTCCTGCATTGCAGGCAGATTCTTTACTGTTTGAGCTACCTAGGAAAAGACCCTGATGCTGGGAAAGATTGAAAGCAGGAGGAGAAGGGGACGACAGAAGATAAGATGGTCGGATGGCATCACCGACTCAATGGACATGAGTTTGAGCAAGCTCTAGGAGTTGGTGATGGACAGGGAGGCCTGGCGTGTTGCAATCCATGGAGTCGCAGAGTTATATATGGCTGAGCAACTGAACTAAACCGAACTACCCGGGAAGCCAAAGGTAACAGATGTGGAAGTCCTCCCCTTGGAGGTGACAAACCCATGGGAGGAGATGATGTCTTCGCAGGAGAGGACAGAAGCCCAAGCGCAGAACCTGAGTGAATGAATCATTTAACAGTGAGAAGGGGAGGAAGCGAGGCCCAAACAGGAGCACCCGGGAGAGACGGAAGCAGGACAAGGGATGTTTGAGATGCTTATCGCTGTGTCCAGGTCATGATATATAATCAGTACAGGGTTCACTATGATGCAGATCCTTATTAGGTACAAGAGAATGGTCAATCATATCAAGTGCTGTAGAGGAGATGTCAGGAAAAATGAAAAATTAGAAAATGTCTCTAGATTTGCCCATTAGGAGGTCCTTGAGAAGAACAGGAGAGAGACTATAAAGTTTTCCTACAAGGGAACCAATTTCACAAGGTAATTTGACACATTTTCAGCCTTTCTGTAAGAGTACATGCTGGAAAATTCTGTTTTCTTATCATCTCCAACCCACAAGGAATGTCACCTGAGGAAGTCTTTATAAGCCATGTGACGGCCGCTCAGTCTGTGTTTTTCAATTACTCACAGGTTAACAGTTACTGATTAATTGCACCCAGTAGAAGAGGCACCACTGATTTCTTACCCCTGACTCTTGCCATCAACACTTCTTTGTTTTGCCTTTTTCTGGAACCAAGTTCTCACAAATAGCATGTTTTATGATGCGGAGAGGAAAAGAGGAATTAGATGTTAAACAATCCTTGGTCAAGTGTTGGGCTTCTACAAATTTAATTTCATCTCAGAAAAACATGTTGGGAAGCTGGGTTCCATTAGCTACAGAGCTGATCTAACACATAAGTCTGCTAGGTGGCTGGCTGGCTACCTGTTAACATTTTGAGTTACATTTAAAAATAATTCTCTGAAATAATTTCCCAAATCCAACCATTTCAGCTTGGAATTCCTTTAAGGGAACAAGGCCATGGATCCACAAGGAGAGGTCACACTTGACATTTAGAATATATGCTGTGCACTCACCCCCATCACCACTTGGTTTAATTTAACCCTAAAGAGCAAAGAACTTACAACAAAGAAGAAAAACCACAATCTGACTTTATAAGACTCATTATAGTATCCCTAAATCCTGGTGGGGTAGGAAAGGTTTCAAGGCCCAGGAACTTGCTGAAATAGACCAGAGAAAGCCAAGGGTGATCAGGGGGTGAGAGGGAGCCACCTCTTAGGGCCCTTCATGGAAGGAAATGGCCTACTTCTGATTGGTCTTTTGAGGAAAGCCAAACAGCAGTGGGAAGGAGGAAGCCTGGCTTCTCCAAGTGTGGAGGGGACTCACTCAGCCCACCTGCGATCTTCCACCACTTGATTGGAGAGGCAGGGAGTTCAGCTTTGGGCTTGATCTGGGTGCCTTCACTTGCTTGCTCTGCCACGTGACCTTGGTTGGAAGCAACGCTTCAGCACTAAAGTTGCACTCTGCAAGCTTTGCACTGACTCCCCAAGTTGGAGTCCTGTCCCCCAAGAATGTTCACTGCAAAGCTGTCCTAGAGACACAATCAGGGATGACTGGAGGCTGAAGCCAGCTTGTACAGTCATGCAGAACCAGAGCTTTCAAGTTTTGGGGGGCTCAAGAGCCATCGGGAAGAGACAGTGATGGTCATTAGCCCCTTTCTGATTTGATCACATTTTTGCTTTTTGTTCCTCAAACCCCGACAGCAGAGACTTGCCAATAAGGGGGGTTTGATGGAGGCTGATCCTGAACCCTTGAACGTTGAAGGAAGAGGCGCCCAAAGTGGGAGGGAGAAGATGGGCAGGGAGGAACCCTGGAAATCAACCTGGCTGACTGCTCCGCGATTGCCCCAGGTCAGCCATTCCTGGCTCTAGGAGATTCGAAGTCTAAGAACAATTCCCCTCCTCCCCAAAGTTTTCCTTTCCAAGAGAAATAGATTCCCTCTCTGCATGTCTCTTTCAACTCTCAGCAAGACCGGTACAAACACACGAAGGCTGTGAAGCTGCTACTTCACTGGGGCTGTTTATTTCCAGTCGACAAATATTGTGCTAGTGTTCACTTCAATTAGGAGACACACTTGACAATCTGACTACTCCATCTGATGCCTCAAGGGCAAATTTCAGCTCTTTCAGAAAGTTAGGGCCAATAACGGATCCATATGAATAAAATATACAGACAAGGAATATTTGAGGCAGTTTGGGGAAAGCACCTTCTGCAGCAAGGAGAGTAAAATGTCTGCATGAAACAAATCGTATAAATAAAGCATGGGGCTTAAACTGGAGGGAGGCTGGGAATTCAGAGTGAAGGCTACAGTGCCTGCTCGCCCTTCACCTCCCTGGAGTTGGAAATCGGTGAGAATCAGCGCTATGGAGCCTAAGACGTGTGTGATTCTATAGAGAAAATGACTGCAGCAGAGCTCAACTCACTAACACACTCACTAAAGTTACTCCAGCTTTTAAAATCATCCTAGAAACCAGAAGCTCTATCTGGGTATCTAATTTCAGTCCTTCTGCTAAATCCCGTCCCTTCTTTATTACCCTGAAGATGACCAGAAAAGCCGCTTAGCATCCTCCTTTATGGGCTTCCCTGGGGGCTCAGTGGTAAAGAATCTGCTTGCCAATGCAAGAGACATGAGTTCAATCCCTGGGTCAGGAAGATCCCTTGGAGAAGAAAGTGGCAACCTGCTCTAGTATTCTTGCCTGGAAAGTCCCTTGGAGAGAGGAGCCTGTCAGGCTACAGTCCATGGGGTTGCAAAGCAGTCGGACACAACTTAGTGACTAAACAACAATTCACCTTTACACAGGTTTCCATGTCCTGGAAAGTGGAAGTCAAGCACCAGGCCCTGCTAATAGAGCAATTGCTGCTCAGAATGGACCTTGGATCTGTGTTACCTTTATCCTGGCAGTAGCCCAGTTGGGGGAATGGGTTAGCTTCTCAGCCACACTGCCCAGCTGCCTTGGGTAAGTTTTATCAGCTCCCAGGTCTCCTGTACCTCCATCAAGGGCAGGGAAGTCAGTTCCTTCCTCATCTTACAAGGCTCTTCTGGGAATAAAATCATGAGACAAGAGTGGAAGGAAGTGAAAGTTTGATAGATATGGTGGCACCCTTGTTATTTAGTTCCTGTTTCTTGAGCTGACCCGATCCCAGGTGCAATGAACTCCAAGGGGCAGCGTGGTCCGGGTTAGAAAAAAAAAATTGTCTTTAAGTCTCAAACGTCACATTCATCTAGTTCTTTTGTTAAACTGAGTTATCTTAAACTACTTGTATGCCTATTTGTTTTAAATAGGACCTCACTCAGCTTCTTCATAAGCTTATCAACAGAATATGATTCATTTTGTATTTTAATATTAACGACAGATAGGATCTATTTTGAAAAGCCATTACAAGCAGCTATTGTTAAAATAGAACTCTCTTGAGAGTGACCATCAATACTACTGTCTGACTCATTCTTCATTTTTACTTTTATTGTTATTAGGAAACCTAATTAAAATAAAATTTATCCGGAGAGTTCTTAGGTTTACTGTAGTATTTGGTAAAACCCTAACTAGCTATTTCCCATTTCTTTCATTCTCTTTTATTCATTCATTCCTTCACTCAGCAAACATTGATGGGAACCCAGGATGGGCCAGGATGCTGGGGAGGCTCTGAAGTAACCTCAGGTTTTCTTGCTCTGGGAGGCAGAAAGGCAGACAGATTCATGGACAAAGGAAGTGAAGCTGAGGGGAGAGAGTGCACTCAGCTCTCTGCCAGGGAGCACACGGGTTGGATCTGAACCTCAGAATGTGAGTAGGAGGTGGTGGTGCCCCAGAGGGTGAGAGGACCTTGGGCAGAGCCCATCACTAGTGCCAAGGCACAGGGTTCTAGCTGAGACGGCATGGCTCTGGACTTAAGAACTAGGGTTGGCATTTAAAAAAATGAAATAATGCCACTTGTAAGAACATGGATTCACCTAGAAATTGTCATACAGAGTGAAAGTCAGTCAGACAGAGAAAGACAAATATCGTATGATATCCTTTATATGCAGAATCTAAAAAGAAATGAAACAAATGAGCTTACAAAATAGAAACTGACTCAGAGACTTGGAAAACATACTTATGGTTGCCAGGGGTGGGGTCGGGGGAAGGGATAGTTAGGGAGTTGAGGATGGACATGGTCACACGGCTATATTTAAAATGGATAACCAGCAAGAATCTACTGTGTAGCACAGGGAACTCTGCTCAATGTATGTGGCAGTCTGGATGGCAGAGGAATGAATCTGAGGGAAAACACATTTTTGTGTAGGTGTGGCTGGCTCCCTTTGCTGTCCACCTAAAACTATCGCAACGTGTTAATTGACTATACTCCAATACAAAATAAAACGTTTAAAAAAAGAGAGAGAACATGTGTCTACACAAAAAAGAAACAAAGAAAGGAAGGAACCGGACCTGGTTTTCCTCCTTCTCCCTCTTTGCACCCATCCCGCCCTCCTTCCCTCCCGCTCCCTTCTGTTTCTCCTTTCTCCCTTTTCTCTCCCCCAACTTCTCTCTTTTTTTTCTCCCTGCTACCATTTTCCTATTCACTCCCTTCCTCGCCTTCATACTTATGTCTCTAGCAATAATTTTGGTCTCCTCTCCAATCCAGTTGCCTCTGAACAGAAATAGAAAAAAAATCGAATATCTAAACTTCAGGCCATATTCCAATAAGCCCTGGGATGAGAGGAGAGGGTGCTCAATGGCCAGAAGCTGAGAGATGGCATCCCCACCCCAGTACTGAGCACCTGAGACACGCCTACCTCTCACTTGGTCTCCCAGGTAGGCAGGCCCATCATTCTCACCTTCATCCCTGCTACCAGGCTTCTTTTTTTTTTTTTTTTTTTTTTTGCTACACGCTTGAAAAATTCATTTGAAGAACACAGGGACCTGGCCAGACATGGAGAGGATGCCTGAGTGGGCAAAGGAGGCACTGAGCCATTGGAAGTAGATCAAGGACCCAAAGGCAGAGGTATGTGGACAGGAGTCATTTTCGTGCCCTCCAATCCCAGCAGCAACCAGAACGTGTGTGGACCGTCCAAGCACCACGGCAGCCCAGATACCAGATGACAGAAAATTACTATGCAAGCCTTATTAGAGGTCCCCCTGAAATTATTGGGATTCTTTCCATCCCATCGATGTCACCCACACAGCCGCAAGTAGCGGAAAGTTTTAAAACTGTTTTCCCGTTTGGGTTTTCAAAAGTTGGTAAAAGAGAAACTGCTCCAGCCATTGGCCGTGGTGGCCCTACAGTGCAGCTTTTCCTCGCCCCCAAATTCACCTGGCTGTGCTTTTGAGCTAAACAACCTACATCCTCAGACTTCATAAATTGTCATTCCTCTGCCCATCCGGAGAGCAGAAATTCATGACTTGATCTCAATCAAACAGTGTAAAAACCCAAACAAAAATACATCTGGACAGACAAACAGGATGCCAGGTTTTTGCTTGATGGGAAGGGATATGGCTCAAGCCTGGCCCCTTGAAATGAAGGCTTTATCTCAAAAAATGCTCATGGAACCTTAACAGAGTCGCTGAGACCAGCTTCGCTTATAATATCCAACATAAACTAGATATGGAGCTCATTTTGCTCAGTGTTTTGTGACCTGGAAAACATTTTGTTGGAGCCTTAAAAAAAATTTGCCCATGTTCATTTTTTTCCCCCAAATGCAATGATCATCATTTTCTGTTCCTTGAGCCCAGGTGAAAAGCAGCCAGTGAGCTTGGGCAAAAAAAAAAAAAAAAAAGGTGGACTCGCAATTTCCTGACACAGTTAACAGGCTGTTAAAATTCTGTCCTGCTCAACCTTCATGTGAGTGTTCGGGGAATCGGGAAGTTAGAACTACAAGAGAAAAATAGATGCTCGTCACTCTGACTGGTATCTGCACACCAACAGGACTGACGAGTCAGCAACAGCAAAGCACCGTTCACTGGTCAGTCAGTTCAATAACCCACTACCCCAAAAACTCGTTATTCATGCGATGCTTGTCCAGATCCACTTTCTTTCTGCCCCCTACCTTTCTTCTTGTGTTCTGTAGGTAGGTAATGTGGAGATCCATTTTAATAGCTGGAAATCTACCTGAAATCTTCCCACTGAAAACAAAAGCAAAAAGCAGAGGTTATCCGAACTGAGATCCTCTCCGACCAAAAGGGAAACCTGAAACTGTTGATACATTTTCCTGTCTCCTTCTGCTCCCCCAAATTCCTCTCTCCAGGGCTGACTTGTTAATGGGGGAGGGGGTATGTGGGCAGAAGCAGAGCAGGCAACATGCAAATATTGTCTTGATTGTATCCTGGCCATTACTCAATTGTGGAGGCTTTTAAGATAATTTATTAATATTCTCTTTAACCAATGTGGATGCAACGGAGGGCTGCTGCGGGTTTTTGTGCTGTGTGTGTGTGTGTGTGTGATTTCTTCCTGAGTTATTTATTTGATAATGATATTAAATATTAGAAACTCTAACAGCTGGTGTGTTTATCCCGACTTGAGTGTATTAACCTCTTTAGCCCTTTTTTCCAGAAGAAGGGTTCAGCATCACAGATTTGACTGTCAGCTGTGGTGCCTGGCGGCCCAGCCTATTGGCATCCTGACAGAATCGAAAGTCCAGAGCAGCAAGTAAACATGGATGACATTGCAGGGAGAGACGAGACCACATGATAACTTGAGGCACCTGCAGCTGCTTGCACCCAAATCAAAGTAAAGGCTGAGCTCACTGAAATGGAAAAACACTGAATTTACCGGGAGTGAGTTGGCACGGTGCTAGGTGCAGGAGGAGGGCTCTGGATGGAGGGCAGGGGAGGGCACGGGCATGTTGCCCACTGACAATACTCAGCTAAAGTACCTTGAGGGAAACCCCTGGGTCCTAAGGCCCACTGTGTCCCATACGGTGAGTGAGGGTGATTAGCTGCCAACGCTGGGCTCACAAGTCGGTTGTTGAAGGACGACCGCCTGGGTAGGCTGAGTCACAGGCCAAGACCAAGGTCAGATTCACCTGAACATGGTCTAGCCCTGGAACTACCTCTTACTGCCTGTGTGACCTTCAGCAAGCCATTTAATCTCCTGGCCTCAGTTTCCACATCTGTAAAATGAAAACAATTATATGCTGTCGTGGTCAGGGTGAAAGAGAAAGTGTTACCTGCTCGGTCGTATCCGACTCTTGGCAAAGCCATGGACTACAGCCCGTCAGGCTCGTCTGTCCATGGGATTTCCCAGGCAAGAATACCAGAGTGGGTTGCTGTTTCCTTCTCCAGGGGATCTTCCTGACCCAGAGGTCGAACCCAGATCTCCTGCCTTGCAGGCAGATTCCTTACCCTCGGAGCCAAGGAAGCCCTGGTGAGCCATAATCAAATGACGTAATGAATGGGTGAAACACAGCATTACTAGTGTCCGGTCTCCCCTTAGCCCGTAAGAAATGACTTGGGACCCTTCTCAACTGACAGCCTCCAAATTCGAAGACACTGAGGCATGTCCAAGCTTCTGTAGCTTCCTTTGCTCCTGGACTTTAAGAGTGGAGGATCCCACTCTGGACTCCCGTGAGCTGTCAGCCCTGTTCTGGGTCTGAATGTCCCTGGAGTGATGACTCTGATGGAGGGATAAGAAATAGCACAAAGCAGTGTTTAGGGTATAGGCCAGACTTCCCCCTTAGAAGAGACACATTCTGTTCTAAGGCCACCCCGCAGTCTCAGAGCCCTGCAGTGTGAGATTTACGGTGACTGATCCAAGCAGATGGGGTGCAGTGTCAGGAGGGGTGGAGAGCCAGGGAGGAGGCTGGGGTTGCATTAGGTGCTTATAAAGGTGCTTCTTTATAAGGTAAAGAAGGTGCTTCCATTGCTCCAGGAAGCCAGGGCTATTTCTGTTTATCACAGTGCTTGGCACTTAGGAGGTACATGAATTGGTTAATGAAGGAATGAAGAAAGGAATTGTTGAATTTAAAAAAAAAATCCACTTCTGCAATGGAGCATGACTAGAAAGTATTAACACGTTTTGGTGAGTCACCACACTTCTGGCAGGGAGTTTCCATACACCGGACAACTCTTTGTGTCTCATCTCATATCCTCTTGAGTTCACTTGTCCCCAAGATCTAAGACCTTTGTCCCACTCCACCTGCCACCAGGGGGCAAGGAAAGCCCAGCCGGCCCATGCCACCCTGGCACCCTCAGTGTCTCTCACCATCCCTGGGGCCCTCCCTGTTCCCTTGGAGACATGACGCACTGTGGGAACTTCTTGGTGCCCACACGTGCCACTGTAACATGTAGAGGAGTCAACGCCCTGTGTGGGCGGGGGGAAGGAGGGCAGGGATGGTGGGAGGCCCAATCTGGAAGAATCTCTTCCGTGTAATGACAGACTCCTAGAATGTTTTTTCATCGCGTTACTTGGGTACACAAGAATTAACACATTCTTAGCACACATTTGCACTATGGATTAAAAAGGTAAACAGAAACAACTGAACTAGCTTTGCTGAATTATCTCCACTTCTACTTCAGCTCAGTCAGTTCAGTTTAGTCACTCAGTCGTGTCCGACTCTTCGTGAGTCAAGTGGGCCTTAGAAAGCATCACTACGAACAAAGCTAGTGGAGGTGATGGAATTCTAGTTGAGCTATTTCAAACCCTGAAAGATGATACTGTGAAAGTGCTGCACGCAATATGCCAGCAAGTTTGGAAAACTCAGCAGTGGCCACAGGACTGGAAAAGGTCAGTTTTCATTCCAATCCCAAAGAAAGGCAATGCAAAAGAATGCTCAAACTACCGCACAATTGCACTCATCTCACATGCTAGTAAAGTAATGCTCAAAATTCTCCAAGCCAGGCTTCAGCAATATGTGAACCATGAACTCCCTGATGTTCAAGCTGGTTTTAGAAAAGGCAGAGGAAACAGAGATCAAATTGCCAACATCTGCTGGATCATGGAAGAAGCAAGAGAGTTCCAGAAAAACATCTATTTCTGCTTCATTGTCTATGCCAAAGCCTTTGACTGTGTGGATCACAATAAACTGTGGAAAATTCTGAAAGAGATGGGAATACCAGACCACCTAACCTGCCTCTTGAGAAACCTACATGCAGGTCAGGAAGCAACAGTTAGAACTGGACATGGAACAACAGACTGGTTCCAAATAGGAAAAGGAGTACGTCAAGGCTGTATATCGTAAATGTCAGATGGGTTTTCTAAGCTACAAAAGCTGGGGGCAGCAGTGAATCCATATAGAAGGATTCAGAGCTCCCAGGAGTTTAGAGGGATGTTTAATCCTGCTTCCCTCTTAGAATTCACCACTCTCTTAGACGGTAAAGCATCTGCCTACAATGCAGGAGACCCGGGTTCAATTCCTGAGTTGGGAAGATCCCCTGGAGTAGGCAATGGCACCCCACTCCAGTACTCTTGCCTGGAAAATCCCATGGATGGAGGAGCCTGGTAGGCTGCAGTCCATGGGGTCGCCAAGAGTCAGACATGACTGAGCAACTTCACTTTCACTTTCACAAGGCTGGGGAGAGAGGGAGGGGCTAGTAGTTAGCCCAGTCTTCTTCCTGCCCTTTCTCCATGCTCCTCTCTGCCCTTCCCATGAGCATAGTGCAGCACGGCAATCATTCATGTGATGTAAGCACAATAGTTGTCAATTGTAAGTTAGTTCTACAAACATTCATTGAGCACCTACCTACAGATGCTTTGTTGTTGGGTAATATCATGGGGTAGATGGGGTTGTGATGGAGGAGGGGTAGATTCACGGATGCGTATGTGCCCTCTAGCTGCTTAAGGCCCCTGGAAAAGAGGGATGGATACGTTCTGGAGGGGCTCAGATGAGGCCTCCCTTAAAGGACCAGGTGGTCCTGGGAAGGTGAGTGTGAAAGGGAGACTCCAGATGGTGTCCAGAGAGCGTGGCGTTGGGGAACATGGTGAAGACAGGTCTGGGGTAGGATAAGGGGCCATCTGAGGGGTGAGGGGTGGAACAATCCAGTGGCAACTCAGGAATGGCCTTCTCATTCTGGATCTACAGGATTTTGTCTGCAACTGCCCTTGGGGGAGGGAAACGGATTAAAGCTTCTTGGACCCAGTGATCCCCACAAATACATAGCTTTGCTGCCCAATCACCCAGATAGAGGCTGTCGCCACTGCCTGCTCTTCCCCACACCGCAAGGCTGAATCGACAGCCAGCAGCCCTCACCGGATCCACAAATGAGTTCCATATTTTGCCCCTAACATCACTGTAACCTTACATAAAAATAGACGTCCCCCCTCCCCACAGGCCTAGCCTGAATTCTGACTCTTTCTCCCAATATTGGGGAAGAAGTGAGCTCTCACCGAGGGGGTGGAGAGAGAGGTGGAATTGGGAAAAGATGAAAAGGCCCTCTGTGCACCAAACCTGGAGCCCAGGAAGGCGACTGCCCCCTTGCTCAGTTATTTCATTAGTTTTTCTCTTCTTTTAAATTGAAGTATAGTTCATTTACAATGCTGTGTCAGTTTCAGGCGTATGGCAAAGCGATTCACTTATCATTCTAAGAGATGAAAAACTCAGGATTCCAGCTTTAGGAATTGTTGAAAGCAGGGAAGGACTTGCTCTTTTGGTTTGCCCTTTGTGATGAAGAAATCTTGGCTTGTAAGTGGGCCTGGAATGCAGAAGGCATCTGTCTTGATCTGAAAGACTTGAGAAAAAGTCCTAATCAAACCTGTACATTTTCCCCTTCCCTCTTCCCATTTTTACTTCTCCTCACTCCAAGTGCTTGGTTCAGTTCAGTCGCTCAGTCATGTCCGACTCTGCAACCCCATGAATCACAGCACGCCAGGCCTCCCTGTCCATCACCAACCTCCGGAGTTCACTCAGACTCACGTCCATCGAGTCAGTGATGCCATCCAGCCATCTCATCCTCTGTTGTCCCCTTCTCCTCCTGCCCCCAACCCCTCCCAGCATCAGAGTCTTTTCCAATGAGTACCTCCCAGCAAAGCCAAGGCAAATCAGTTCAAAAAGTATACAATATTCCAGTTCGAGTTAGAGCTTGATCTTTATCTATGAGTCTTTGAAACTGCATTTTGTTAAGCTTCTCTCCTTTCTCCATGGACTAATGCTTAATTCAAAGAAAAGACTTTCTAATAGTAGAATTTCTAGTATTTAACACCTTATGGGGGATGGAAGGGGCGAAGTCCTTACTGACTTTTCCTTTAATTTTGCCACATCAATAAGCACCTGCTTGTGAGGTGAGCTCTACACATATGTGTAAGTCAGGAGCCAGCAACCTGACCACGGGCTAGACTGGGCCCACTGCTTGTTTTTGTAAATCAAGTTTTATGGGACCATAGTCACAGCCATTCTCATTTGCTTAACATACTGTTTATGGCAGCTGTCAGCCCTACAGTTGTAGAGTTGAGAAGTTTGGACACAGGCTGTATGGCCCATGAAGCCTAGAAGTATTTAGTCTCTGGGCCTTTATAGAAAACATTTGCCAAACCCACTGTAACTTAATGCATATCTTAGATTTACTGTAAGTTGGAGACCTGGGTACTGTCCAGCCAGAACCTGCTTTTGACTCTATCAAAGGATATTGTCTCTGAAAGTATGAGGCATGCAAAGAGCCCTACGTTCAGGTTTTTCCAAAAATAATACTAATGCTACCACAAAACAAAGCCTTTTACTTAATTTATCTGATTGTAAGACTCACAATAACTCCTGGGATAGACATTGTTAACCCAATTTTAGAGATAGTCAGCTTGTGTCTTTAGAAAGTTAAATAAGGTGCCCTGTGTCTCCTGGCCTCCTAGGGTGGTGCTAGTGGTAAAGAACCCACATAGTGATGCAGGAGACATAAGAAACACTGGTTCAATCCCTGGGTCAGGAAGATCCCCCGAAGGAGAAAGTGGCAACCCACTCCAGTATTCTTGCCTGGTGAATCCCATGGACAGAGGAGCCTAGTGGGCTACAGTCCATATGGTTGCAAAGAGTCGGATGACTGAAGCAACTTAGCAGGCATGCACATGTTCGTAGCTGTTAAGTGGTAAAGCTGGGATTCTAACACTGGACTGGGTGTGAGCTCAACCACTTCCCTATACCTCAAATGATGGTAACTACTACCACATAGTAAGCATTTATTTAAGTACCAGGTACTTTGTAGTTTGACTTCCTCGCATTTTCTCATTTAGCCTTCAAACCAACTCCATCAGATGGGCATTTGCATCTCTATTTCATATACAAAGTCTCCATAGCGTTTATGAAGTGTCTGCACACTAACCACAAGGACAGTGACCAGCGACGATGCTTCCTAAACCCTGCAGCTCTCTGGAAAAGGCAGCTCTCTTTCCCTTCCCGGCAGTTGATTCTGCTCATCTCTGGGGCACTCATCTGCTCTGTGACCTCCTCCCGGGCTGGGAGAGCTCAGCCTTCCCCATCTCCCTCCCACGTCAGGGCAGCTGGACTGGTCTCGCCGAGTGGCAGGTGGCAGAGGGACTCCGGGCATCTAATCGGGAGGTGGGAGTGACAGCATGGACCAAACGTGGTTTGGCTGAAAAGACAAGAGAAGTGTGGTTTCTCAGCTGCCGGCGTGCTCTGGCTCAGCAAAGACAGCAACGCTGGGGTTTCCAGCTTTCCAGCTTCCCAATACGTTGGAGCCCCTGGGTCACAGAGCCACTCTGGGCAACCGCATTACCAACGCAGCATGCTCTTGCATGCTCTCTAGCCCTTCCCAGCCCTTCCTGACTGCCAGGACGATTATTACCATCTCTCCAATGACTCTGGTGTTCACTCATTATATCACCACGGCGCTCTGGGCCAGATGCACTGAGAATCTATTGTCTGGGTAGAAAATGCATGGTCATGGAGTAAGTTGATAAAATTGCTACCGGTCTACTTCTTCCCAAACAAGACACCCAGTTCTGCCAGAGAGGGTCAGCTAGAAGGACAGAGCTACCCTGAAGGCCTAGGGCTCCTGGAAGTTTGGACTGGGCACCAGTCTGGCTCTTCCATGGGCTTGAGTTCCTCCAGTTCCATATCCTCGGTTCTTTTTATGACCAGCAATAGGTTGTTTTGTCACTGCTGTCTCTGGCAGAAAAGATGAAAGGTGAGATTTAAGAAACTGAAATCAAAATTCATTTCCTTGGTTACTGATATTACATGGGAAACTTTGTAGGGAGTAAGGGGCAATGGGTTGGAACTCTATCGAACATGAATATAAATGCTGGTGGAATCACATTTTCAACTCTATCTGTCATTGTCACTCCTGAATCCCAGACTTGCAAAAGCAGTTGTCTATGAAATCTCCACCTGGACGTCCTTCAACCCAACTTTCAACCCAACAGTTTCAAAAGAGGGCCATTTCTTTTCCTGCGCTGGTTACAGGTTTTACCATCCACCCAGTCCTCCAAGTTAGCATCTTAGCTGTCACCTTGACACCCCTTCTTCCAGCCCATATATCCATTCCCATTCCCATTGCCCTGGCTTAGACCTTTGTCATCTTTCCTGGATGGTAAGAGCCTCCCAACACCCCCTCCGGTTTGTATTAATCTGGCGACTCCTTGCCAAGCCAGAACAAACGGAGATAGAGACATCAATCAAGAAAGTGAGTAAGCAGAGAGAAGGATGGGGCCAGTGCAGAGCTGAGAACAAAGAGTTGCCCTCCGACTTCCAGTGGAAGTTTGGGTACTGATGCACGTTTGAAGCAGAAGACGTGGATGTGTAAGACATTGCCCCTTTGTGGCTGGAAAGGAAGCCGAGAGCCGGCTATGCTATGCTTCCTTACAATCAGACTGATGTTTGCTACAAAATAATCATTGGTAAATTGTCCTCACCCTCAAACGAAGTAAACAAAACACAGGAAATAGGCTCTTGAGATTTGACTCGCTGTCAAATTTTTCAAAATATTGACTAAAAAGGCTATTTTCATTTGACATGTGTCTTACCTAGCGTTTCATGTTTGGGAAGATAAAGCAGGCTTAGTCTATGCAGCTCCCACAGAACATTTTGAAGCTAGGTAAACAAATAGTGACCTTGGGGATGTCCGCTGTCATCTTCCGCCACGATCCAGCCCTCCGATATCAGATGCATCGCTCACCTCCTCAGTTTATCACACTTGCCCTCCTCTAATACCATGAATCCACCAGCAAGTTTGGGGACACCCGCACAGTCCTCTTTTGCAGTTGTCCCCTGAATAAGCGCTGCTGATAGTAGCTGCCACTCTAGATTCTGTATTGAAATGTTGTGCAAAGCGGGCAGGAGAGGAGAGCCAAGGGAGCTGATGGTGCTCCCAGAGCACGTGGGGCTCCTTCGGCTCCTTTTTTTTTTTATTGGGGGGATAAAAGGCAGGCTCACACACAGCTCTGATTTGCCTCTACTCCTGTCCTACAGAAAACCCGGGGAGTAGGCAAAGATCTGAGAGACAACCCACTGCAAGGCCAGGGGCACAAGCCCGCTGGTTGTAGGTACCTGCTTTTGGCTGCTGTTCCCTTCCCTGGAGGGTAGATTCTTTACCACTGAGCCACCAGGGAAACCCAAGGCAGTGCTGACATATGACAATATTCCATATATTGCTAGTTGACTGAGGATTGCTATATTTTTCCCGTGGTAAAACTAAACCAAACCCAATCCCAGGTTCTTTGAAGTACACAGAATTTGGGAGCCTGTTCACAGTAGCCAGGATGGGAAAACAATCTAAATATCCAGTGACGGATGAATGGATTTTAAAAATGTGATTGACAAATACAATGAAATATTACTCAACCTTAAAAAAAAAAAAAGAAGGA
Organism: Ovis canadensis; assembly: GCF_042477335.2. Lineage (NCBI taxonomy): Eukaryota > Metazoa > Chordata > Mammalia > Artiodactyla > Bovidae > Ovis > Ovis canadensis. The sequence continues at coordinate 80,750,608 of NC_091256.1, forward strand.
AATCCCACCATATGTGATAACACGGATAAACCTGTCGGACATTATACTAAGTGAAATAAGTCAGTCACAGAGGAATAAACACTGCATGATTTCACTTATACATGAGGTATCAAAAATAGCCAAATTCATAAAAACAAAGAATAAAATGATGGTTGCCAGGGACTGAGGTAGGGGAAAATGGGGAGTCGCTAAAATCTTTCAGTTTTGTAAGATGCATGAATTCTAGAGCTCTGCTGCATAACACTATACCTGTAGATAACAATACTGTATTGTATGCCTAGAAATCTAGAAGGTAGATCTCATGTTGTGTTCTTATTATACACACACACGCACACATGCACACACACATACTTAGTGCCTTTAAATATTTCAAAAAAAAACAAAAAACAAAAACAAGAAACTAAATTAAACAAAACCAAAACCAATACAAGGCAAACGAAAATTTACCTTGGCCATATTTCTTTATGTTTTACACTTGTTTATTTGGCCTGTCGGATCTTAGTTGCGGCATGCAGGATCTTCACTGAGCCAGACGGGGTCTTTCTTTGCAGCGAACAGACTCTAGTTGTGGTTCAAGGGCTTAATTGTTCCACAGCAAGTGGGATCTTTGTTCCCTGACCAGGGATTGAACCTGCATTCCCTGCATTGCAAGGCAGATTCTTAACCGCCAGACCACCAGGGAAGTCCTGGCCTTAGTTCTTTTGCTAGTTGCTGTTTCATTTCTTTGCTTTCCTCTGCATCAAATCCATTCAAAGCAATTTCTTTCTTCCAGTTTTACTGAGATTTGATTGATATATAATACTGTGTTAATTTAAGGTATACAACATAATGATTTGATAAATGTATATATCATGAAATGATTATCACAAAAAGTGAACACCCATCACCTCACATACTTTTTTTCTTGTGATGAGAACTGTTAAGATTTATTCTTTTAGAAACTTTTGAACAGTTCAAACATGCAATTCAGTTAACTATAGTCAGCATGCCATACATTTTATCCACAAAACTTATTTATATTATAAACCGGAAGTCTGTACTTTCTTATTACCTTCAACCCATTTTTGCCATCCTTCACCCTCCACCTCTGGCAACCAGTAATCTGTTTTGAGTTTTGTTCTTAGGATTCCGCATGTTAGATCATATAACGTTTGTCTTCCTCTGCCTGACTTATTTCACTTAATGACATAATGCCCTTAAGATCCATTCATACTGTGAAAAGCGGCAGAATTTTCTTGGGTTTTATGACTGAACAATACTCCATTTTACATATATGCATGCTGCTGCTAAGTCGCTTCAGTCGTGTCTGACTCTGTGCAGCCCCATAGATGGCAGCCCACCAGGCTCCCCCGTCCCTGGGATTCTCCAGGCAAGAACACTGGAGTAGGTTGCCATTTCCTTCTCCAATGCATGAAAGTGAAAAGTGAAAGTGAAGTCGCTCAGTCGTGTCCGACCCTCAGCAATCCCATGGACTGCAGCCCACCAGGTTCCTCCGTCCATGGGATTTTCCAGGCAAGAGCACTGGAGTGGGGAGCCATCGCCTTCTCCATATATATGCATAAACGCGTGTATATGCCACAGCTTCTTTACCCACTTACCCACTGATGGACACTCAGGCTGCTTTCCTGTCTTGACTGTCACGAACAATGCCACAGTGAACGTGGGAACGCAGACATCGCTTTGAGATACTGATTTCATCTCCTTCAGGTACATACCCAGAAGGGAACCGCTAGACCACACGGTAGTTCTATTTTTAATTTCTTGAGGAATCTCCACACTGTTCTCCGCGGTGGCTATGCCCGTTTACGTTCCACCAACAGCACACAGGGATTTCCTGTCCTTCCCATTCTTGCCAACACTTATCTTTTGTCTCTTAAATGATAGCCATTCTAGCAGGTATGTGGTAAACCCTCACCATAGCAATGATTAGTGAGGCTGAGTCTCACGTACCTATTGGCCATTTGTATGGACTCTTTGGAAAATATTTATACATATTCAGCTCTTCTGATCATCTTAAAAATGGAATCATTTGATTTTTGCTGAATGATATATTAATCCCTGATTAGATACATGATTTGTGAATATTTTCTCATTCCTTTGGTTGCCTTTTCATCTTGTTGATGGTTTCCTTTGCTGTGTAGAAGGCTTTTAGCTGGATGTAGTCCCACTTGTTTCTTTTGGCTTTAGTTATCAAATCCAAAAGAAAAAAATAATCATTCCCAAGACAGATGTCAAGGAGCTTATCCATTTTATTCCAGGAGTTTTATCATTTCAGGTCTAACATTCCAGCCTTCAGTCTATTTTGAGTTGAATTTTGCGTGAGTTTTCTACACTGTTAGTAATTCCTCTCCTCTCCTTTTCTCTTAGAGTTGAGCCAGTTCGGTGTTTGCCTCTACTACTCCTCTGAAACAACTTTTGATCAGGTCTCTAGGGGCCTCATGTTGCTAGAAAGAACGATAACGTCTCAGTCCTCATCTTTCTTGACTTCCTCAGAGCACTTGAACCAGCTGATTTTGATGCATTTCCTTACCTGGCTCCAAGAACCCCACTCACTCCTATTCTCAGGCGGCTCTCTCAGCCTCCCTTGCTGGTCTTCTCCCCTTCTCAGACTCTTAATGTTTTTCTCCCAGGGCTCTGTTCCCAAGAGTGCCCCGACCTGTCCTTTTTGCATCTTTACTCACTCCCTTGGTGATCACACCCAGTCTCACGGCATTTAAATATCATATGTATGCAATCCACTTCCAAATTTATATTTAAAGCTCAGTGATTCCCCTCCAAAATGACTTTGGACCTGAACTCAACATTTCCTCTTGGATGTTTATAACGGACATCTCAAGACTCAACATGCCTAACACAAAACTCCTGATTTCTCCTTGCAGGACTGAAGACCCAAGCCCTAGGACACTACTAATCTATCAGGAAACCTCTTTGACTTCATCTCCGGGTTATATTTGGAGACGGACAACTTCTCACTGCCTCTGCCTCTGCCCGCCTCCTTCATCTCTCTCCTCTCCGCCTGTCTCCCTGCTCGCCACTCTTGCCTTCTCTTCCCAACACAGCAACCAGAGTTCTCCTTACCAAACCTAAATCAGATCTTGCCATTCCTCTATTCGAGATTCTCTTACAGCTCCCCTGTTCATCTCAGAATAAAAGCCAAAGGTATTACAGTGGTCAGTAACTCCCCACAGGGTTGAGAGCCCAGGACGTCCCCGACTATCCATTATTCACCCTCAGCCACCCACATACACCCTGATGTAGTCACACTGGCCTCCTTAGGGGGACTGTACTTCACAGTTCTTTCTGCCTGAAATCTCTAGCTCTGCGTGTCTATATGGCCAAAGTCCTCCCCTTCCTACAGTCTTTGCTTAAGTATCATCTCCTCGCCAAGGAGGTAATTCCTCACCCAGCTGTAGAGCACCCCCAAGTCTGTCCTCCCAACTTCCCAAGCTCTCCTGTGCCTGTTCCATAGCATTCATCACCTTAAAGCATATGATAATTTTCAATCTTCTGTTTATTGTTTATCATCCATCTTCCCCCGCTGGCATGGAAGATTCACAAAGACAGAGATCTGTGTCTGTTTTGTTCAGAGCCATCCTAAGCTCCCGACGTATGGTAGACACCCAAGAAAAATGTGCTGAATGAATTAACAATGCATTAGTGTACCACTCTAGAATCAAGCAGGCAGAATAATGTTCTACAGTGGGTCTTCATAGACCAAGAAACCTCGTAGGTACAGGGTCCCAGGAACAGGAGGGAACGAGGCGTGATCGTTTATCCACACGCCCTTCTCCTGGTGGTGGTGTAAATAGCGATTTAACCCGAGCATCCTTCAAAGCACTAAGCCTTCCCAGGAGAAAAGTGTTGACAAAGTACAGGAGGATGGGAGTTGCCAAGGGTGAGACTTTGATTGCAGAATTTCAGTTTACTGGGAGAGCATGTTGGGGTCCTTCCCTCATCATGGGACTGGATCCCTTTGTCCTTCTCTTCCATCCCGGCCTCACGGCTATACCCTGCGATCAATCCTTTTCCCCTGGGGGACAAGGCGGGGCTTGGCGCTAACAGGAGACCAGCCACACCACCCCAATCGATGCTGAGATCAATGCTGGTGTTTGAAATCCAAATCTGCGGCATTCACTTCATCCGGGGGCATTTTCCTCAGCCGAGTGGGGACTCCAGGAGCTACAGCCTTTTTCCCCTCTAAATTGAAAGTCATCTTTTTTTTTAGTCACAGTAGTGGGTTTCAGAACTGCAAACCGGAGAGGCGTTTTGATTCCACAAACAGCCCCCAGAGGAAACCATTTCAAGCCCCACATTTTTCTTCTTTAACCAAGGGACCCAATAGCATCATCTCAAAACTCTCCTTCCCCCAGGCCTCCCCCATCCCTTGCACAGAAACACACACACAGGGATTCAAAAAAAAAAAAACAACTCTACCTTTCATTGAACTAACTTAAATGGGAAATAAAATCAGTTCCTTCAGCCTATTTTTACTCCATCAGAATGAGGAGGGAAAAAAAATGTATTATAAAGAACGGTTCTAATGACCTTACCTGCTTAGAGCTACAAACACCAGAGGATCTTATTAGCTGCAAAGTCTCTTTTGTGTTCGCATCTGTCTAGGTAGGGACACTACTGCTGGCGTGTTTGTGTTTGGACGGGGCCGCCCAGCCTCCCGACGTCCTGCGGAGAGAGGCACCTTGAAGTGTCTCACAGCCACATCAGAGCCTGGGTCTGCTTATCTGGGTCAGCAGAGAGCCAGCTCCCCCCAGGCAGCCGAGCCCTTCTGGGGGAAATTGAGGATTTGCTAAGAAGTGTGTGTTTGTTCCTGTGCTTTTGTGACTAGCAGCTCTCCCCTTCCTGAGAAAGAGAAATCTATCTCTATCTGGAAAGGAACAGGGGTGTATGCTAGAAAGGCTGGGCCTTAAGGAGTCTATAAACATGCTTTGCACCTCATCCTTGCCTGCTTTCAAGAGCTATCTCACCTGATGGAAACTGGGGTTGTCCCAGAACATTCCTCACCTTTGGAGAACATAGAAGCCTGGGATATCAGGGCTGGAAGGGATATTAAAGGTTGACCGATTCATCCCCCTCTCCATTCCCATTTTACAGATGAATAGACTAAGGCACAAAAAGAAAAGGCCATAAGCAAACGGGGAGCAGAGTCTTCCCAGGTGGTGCTAGTGGTCAAGAATCTGCCTCCCAAAGCAGAAGACTTAAGAGACTTGGGTTCAATTCCTGGGTGGGGAAGATCCCTTGGATAAGGGCATGGCAACCCACTCCAGTATTCTTGCCTGGAGAATCCCCCTGGATAGAGGAGCCGGGAGAGCTACAGTCCACCGGGTTGCAAAGAGTCAGACAAGACTGGAGTGACTTAGCATGAATGTACACAAACGGGGAGCAGAGCTGGGCCTAACTGGAATGCAATTCATTTCAGAATTTCCACACAGGGGAAACTCGTGGGGGGCAATGTGTGGAGGCAACCAGAAGACATATTTTGAAGCTACTTTTGCAGGCAATAGACTGTTTGTTACATGTTGACTTGGAAGGCCTTGCTAGAGGCTGTAGAATTTATCCGACCTTCTCTCTTCAAGTGCCCTGTGGCCCTCTTTAGAATCCAGAAGTTCTGATTCTTCATCTAAAGGCACGTCTACCACCCCTCAATGCCTTTCCAGGGGGAGACATTGTCATCATGGATAATCATCAAAATGTCCCTCAGAGCCTCTGCTGGAGGCATGATCAGGGACCCCACTCCAGCAGAGGCTGGGTGGCACCTTGCTGAGGAGTGCGTCATTACCCACTGGACAGCTAGGCTACAAGAGAACGATCATCATTCAGATTCTTCTTGCTCAGAAATTCCAAACCCATTGACCTGGAGAGTCCTCACTTCTCTACTCACTCTGACTGGACCCACCCTGGCATTCTCTGTTCAAAACTGTCTGTCCAGCCTCCAGCTACCAGAGAGCTCGTGAGGCTAACTTTATCAGAGCCTCACCTCGTAGAGCTCACTTCATGAGCAAGAGGCCTGCCTGGGCCCTGGCAGCTTTGCCCAAACCTGGACTGGCTCACCTTGCACATATTTTTAACAAGATGAGCCATCAAGGGACTGACAATGGGTTCATGTGACCTGTCCATCTCCTGAGAAAAGAAGTCTTAAGTTCTTGCCTCAGTGCTGGGGGCTTAGGAATCACGAAAAGCAAATGAACACGTCATGGTTTCTTCCAACAGCCACGTTCTCCCCCCTTCCTCCTGCTCAAGAGAATGATGTACATTTGCAAACGGTCTGCATCTCCAGTGTTTCATAGGACACACATCCTGTGAAGTATTCTGAAAAAAGAAAGATTCAAAACCGAGTAAACTGCATGTCATTCTCCGCAAGCCCCTCATCACCCAAGCAGACCAATAAGACTTAACCTCTAACGAGCAACCAAATCACCTGTAGATCTTTTTCACACTACAAATTCTTGTTTTCCCCAGAATCAGGATTTCTTAGTTTCTGTAGAACTGTAGGGATGGGAGAGGAGTAGAATTTTTTTTTAAGTTTGTTTCATTTTCTTTATATTAACATGTGCATTTGGCTCAAGTAAAAAAAATCAATAATCCAGAAGAGTTTTTGAAGAAAAGAAGTCCCTTGCTCTCCTCTATACCCTCCCAGTCAATTCTCTAGGCTTTTACCCTCAAAGACAACCAACTCTATCTCCGTCTTCTAGTTACTTTGGCGATCACCACTGTGGGTCATATAACACCTGTCATTTTTATATTTCTTCATTTTTAATTTATTTCTTTGGCTGTGCCTGGTCTTAGTTGTAGCATGCGAGATCTTTGATCTTCATTGTGGTATGCAGGATTTTTTTAGTTACTACATGCAGAATTTTCAGTTGCGGCATATGGGATCTGGTTCCCTGACCAGAGACTGAACCCAACTACCCTCCCCACCCCACCCCCCCGCCCCCTACATTGTGAAGTCTTAGCCACTGGACCACCAGGAAAGTCCCTTGACTTATCAGCTGTAGATGTTGTGTTTAATGGAGGAGGGTTTGGCTCATTTATACGAACGAGTCCCCTTTGTTCCCCTGACCAAAACGAGCATCGGGTCCTTTTCTGTCACCCAGCTCAGGAACACAGAGCAGCATGATCAGAGCGCCACTTCCTGTCCACCCCCAGGACACGCTGTCTGCAGGCAGCGCTGGCGAGAAGAGGTGGGGAGGGGGGAGGGTACCATGCTTGTCGATAGATTCAAAAAGTTAAAAATCAATAGACAGTCTTCATGCCATGATTCTCACGTCTGTGCTGTTTTCTGTAGAGCCAGGAGCAGTTTGTTCTCCCGCGGATATACAACTAGTAAACAGGGGGCAGTGTCAGGACACGGACATTGTATTGGTTCACAAATAATTTTTTTTTCCCCCAGCATGTTAATGTTTGCAGCAATCAAGTACAAATTTTCTCACAATTAAAGAGAAGCCCTTGACATTACATGAAGATCTTAAGAAAATAAACATTCTAGAGTGGTGCCTTTCATCCATTCAGGAAGAGATGGGTTTAAGAAAGAGACTCAAAGACACAGAAAATAAATACATGGTTACCAAAGAGCAAAGCTGGAGATCCATACTGTTGTATATAAAATAGATAAGCAACAAGGACCAAAGTATGGCACAGGTGGCTATATTCAATATCCTGTAATAACCTACCGTGGAAAGAATCTGAAAAAGAATATCCATGCACACACACACACACACATATATATAACTGAATCACTTTGCTGTACTTGAAACTAAAACAACATTGTAAATAAACTATACCTCAATTTTTTTTAAAAAAAGAAGAGGTGGGTTTAATAGCTTCTATATTAAATAATAGAAGGAAGCTGCAATACAAATGTTGCTACCACAAAGATACAGCCCCTGTGTTTTAAACAATTATTAATGAAGAAGGCTGTTCCTAGATTGTACATTTTAATCTTGATGACTCTGGTTTCTGTCTTCAAGGACCAAGGAGAAGCAGAACCCCAGTGTTTATGGAGAAACTAACTGTGATTCTAGCTGCAAATGCCAGCAGGTAACTGTGCTAATAGTTTTCTTAGGATTATTACTGTTTTTGTTAGTGCTTTAGTTACAAAGTTGTACAAGTTTTGATTCATCAGTCAAACCATACTTTTCCAGCCAAACCATACTTTTCCAGTCAGCCCTGTTATTTTTATTGCACAATTTTGTAGATCATGAAATAGTTCAGGGATGCTATATGATGCTATCCCAGAAAAGCCTGATTGTGTTGGGTGTATATTCCCTTAGCTGCTTTGATATAATCACGGTGATACTCAAAAGAAAATATTCCTAGAGACAACTTTGAATGAATTTTTCCTTCCTTCCTACACTTCACCTCTATAATTTTCTCAAATTTCGAACTCTCCATCATCATCTCTAGTCTATTAATTAACATTATTTCTAAAAACTAACCTCCAGTTTCCTCATTTTGCTCCACCCTAGGCAGGTTGCTCCCTGGGACTGTTCATAGATATTGTCTTCAGATGCAATCTTTGTTGGGTTTCTTTCTTTTTTTTTCCAAGGCTCCACATTTTCCTCTTATTTGATTCAGCTGCTTCTCTTTACTGGCATATCTTCTTAAGAAACACCTTAAAAAAGACTGCAAGAGGCATATTTGTGAATCTTTGTATATCTGAAAAGCCTCCATCCGTAGCACTTCACCCAAGATTTGACTGGGGATAGAAATCTAGGTTCAAAATATTTGCCTCTGAATTTTAAAGACATTAATCTACTGTCTTCAGCATCCAGTGTTTCTAAAAAGATCTGTGATGCCAATATGATTCTTATTTCTGTTTTTTCTTTTTTCTGACAGATTTAAGGATCAGTGTTCTCACTGTTCTGAAATGCCACATATGTGTTTAGCTGAGACCCTTATTCATTATGCCTGGTGCTTGGTGTTTTCCCATTTGAGGAATCTAGGAAATCCTCTGGTGTTAATTCTTTGGTAAGTTCTCACTTTTATTTTTACTGTTTTCTATTTTGATAACTTTCTTAATCAGATATTCAATCTCTGAATTAACACTTGATATCATATATTTATCTTATTGTTTTCATTGTAAAATTTTTTTCTAAGACTGTTTTCTAGCTTTATCTCTGGAGCTTTCTATGTTTTTCTAATTTTAACGATCATACTTTTAAATTCCAAGAGTTCTCCGGTCACTGCTTTTATATTAATATATCCTCTTTTTCTCATAGATAGAAGCAATACGTTCTCCATTTTTTCTAAATGTCTTTACCTATTCTTCCATTTCGCTTTTGTTCCCTGAAGTACCTGCTGCCTTCAGGTGAGAGCAAGGCTCCCTCTGCCCTCCCCAACCTCTAGGACTCTTACAGGCTCATCACGTTTTTCACGGCACATCCTCAAGACGAAGGCTTCCTGAATGCTGCTTCAGCGGTTATCACTCCTACGTCCACCTTCTGTCTTCCAACAGGCCACTATGTGGGACTCTTGCCTGTTTCTCCCTTGCACTGGTTTTATCGATGTGGGTTTACACCTGCTTTTAATGAGATCTCCTCATGGAGAACATGCATCTGTGGTCAGTTCAACATCTTATGTAAGATGTTGGCACCTGGAGCTTCTAAAAGCTCCGAAGGAAACCATATGACCTCTGGACATTTATCTGAGAAAAATGAAAATTTTTATTCACATAAAAATAGGTACACAAATTTCATAGGAGATGTCCTTGCAATAACCAAAGGTCTGAAAACAAATCCAAATGTTCATCAACTGGTAACTAGATAAACAAATTGTGGTGTATCAGTACAATGCAAAATGACTTGGCAATAAAGAGGAATAAGCTATGGATACAGGCAACAACCTGGATGGATCTCCAGGTCATGATGCTAAAAGATAAAAATGCAATCCGGAAATGTTAAATGCTGTGTGATTCCATTTGTAACATTCTCTAGCTGACAAAACTGTGGAGATGTGGAAGAGATCTGTGGTTGCCAAAGATTAGGGTTGGGGCAACAGTGAAATTATTAAGGGGTGATATGAAAAAGCTTCTCTGTGGTGATGGAACAGTTCTATAACCTGACTGTGGTGTTGACTTGCTCAAATACACACATGTGAAAAAACTTCATAGAACTATGCACACAGAAGGGCTTCCCTGTGGCTCAACAGTAAAGAATCCACCTGGAACACAGCAGACTTGCAGGAGACATGGGTTCAATCCCTGAGTCGAGAAGATGCCCTGGAGAAGGAAATGGCAACCTGCTCCAGGATTCTTGCCTGGAAAATCCCATAGACAGAGGAGCCTGGCGAGTTACAGCCCAGGGGGTCACAAAAGAGTCAGGCACAACTTAGTGACTGAACAACAATGCACACAGAACTATAAACAGAGGAAGTGATTGTAAAAACTCATGAAATCCAAATAAACTATACATCTGAGTTGTTAATATCATTTTAACAGCACACAATGTTTATGTAAACTATTTCACTGGGGACTCTGAATGAACAGTATATAGAACTCTGTACTATTTGGTGTGGATTTATATCTGTTTTTTTCTTTAAAACCCATTGAATTAATGAGTCCTAAATAATTTCAAAGTACAAATTTATTTTTAAAAAAACAATTTCACAAGAAACAAAGCTCTGCAGCTGATGCCAATTGTGAGTCAGTAATGAGTTTTACTATATTGAACAAGGCTTTGAGAAGTCCTACAATAAATTCATCCCAGTGAACTCAGTTCAAACCAACATTTACCAAACTCACTTGGCCGAGGAACCTCTTTTATTATATGACGCTTCCTTGATTGTTCAGTTGGTAAAACATCTGCCTGCAATGCAGAAGACCCCAGTTTGATTCCTGGGTTGGAAAAATCCGCTGGAGAAGGGAAAGGCTACCCGCTCCAGTATTCTTGGACTTCCTGGTGGCTCAGCTGGTAAAGAATCTGCCTGCAATGTGAGAGACCTGGCTTTGATCCCTGGGTTGGGAAGATCCCCTGGAGAAGGGAAAGGCTACCGTCTCCAGTATTCTAGCCTGGAGAATTCCATGGACTGTATAGTCCAATGGGTCGCAAAGAGTCAGACTCAACTTTCACTTATCACTTATCATTTAGAAACAGACTCTGGAAAACTCAGAGAGAGATGCTAATAAAACAAATCTCTATATTGCTACAAACAGGTCCTTATTTGAAAGTTTACTATAAACCAGTGGAGAGTTCTCCAGTCCCTCCGGCTAACCTATAAAGTTGGGTGCCTGACATCTTTTGTATTCAAATATATATTTTTTGAACAAAACTTCCAGCGCTGTTCTGACCCATGTGACTGCCCTCAGGACCTGCATGCAGGCCTAGAACTTCAGGGCATGAGCCCGAATGCAAAGGTCTTCCACCAAGTGACCTTGACCACAGCTTCACACCTCTGGAGGAGTTCTGTCTCCCACCCTGATTAGAATACCCTCAGTTCAGTTTGGGGTTAATGAAACGGTGCTCAAAGCAAATCAAACTTGCATTCCAAGATATGAGACCTGTTCATCAGCCAACCTAGACCATGGTGTCGGATGGCAGAAATCTGCCTGGCTGGGCAGGTGAGAGGTAGATGATTGCCCTGGACCTTTTTCTTGCCTGTAGATGTTAAGTTGCTATTTGATTTGCTTGGCTGATGGGATGGAGGCTGGCTGCTGCAGGCACAGCTGTCTGATTACTCACCTGCACCCCTTCTAATGCAGTCTGAAACCACCACTCTGCGTGCCCACATTAACCTTGCCTTGAACTTTTCAGGAGTTACATAACCTTGCCCTCCCTCAGTGCCTTTGAACTCTGTTTTCAGTATGCCAATTTGCACTGGCTTGTGTTTTTGTTTTGTTTTGTTTTGTTTTGGCTGAAAGGACAGGAAAGTCCCTGTCATGGGCCTAAGGTACATATTCAGCCTTGAGGATTCACACTTACGTTGCTTTGAAATTACACTAAGGTAACGTTAAGGTAAATGTACCTGTTTCCAAGTAGCTGAAATCACCATTTTTGACTCCTTAGTAAACAGTCAGTTCAGATAAAACTGTCAAGCTGAGTATGTTCTAGCCCTAACCTAGGTCTTTGCCAATGCAACTAGAAACTCTGTATGGGATGGGATTTACACTTTTCATAAAGGGAAAAAAAAAAAAAAACCTAATAGCAACAGGAAAAAGTGAAAAAGTCCCTCAGTCATGTCCAACTCTTTGCAATCTCATGGACTGTAGCCCATGGAATTCTCTGGGCAATAATACTCGAGTGGATTGCCATTCCCTTCTCCAGGGGGTCTCCCCAACCCAGGGAATTGAACCCAGGTCTCCTGCATTGTAGGCAGATTCTTTACCAGCTAGGCCACCAGGGAAGCCCAGCAACAAGCAAACAATCCCCTAAAACTGCTTCACTGTCCAGCCCCAAGTCCAGAACCCTGCACACAGGTGATGGCCAAGAAATGCTCAGCTAACCTGCACAGTCTTGTGGAAGAAGTCTGGCTCCCAGTTCAAGAGGCTGGATCCTGGCTTGTTCCTACATAAGACGAGAATGTTAAGGCCTCAACATTCGGCCGTGGAAATGTTCACACAGCGTATTGCAGATTCTAATGTGTACAAGCAAACTGGGAGCTAGTGTGTTCAGTAGTAGCACAGTGGGAAGGGACTGGAAAGCCCACATAATCACCCTCACTTTGCCACCTGCTCCAGCTGACAGGGGCTCCAAGGGCTTCTTGGAGAACAGTTGGACCACATTTGGATGGTTCCAGTTTGGTTTCTCTTTTATCCCTAATACTGGGGGGAAAAAAAGAGAAACCAAAGAGGACCTGAGATCTGCTTAGAATGACCAGCTGTCCCAGTTTGCCTGAGATGGAGGGGTTGCCCAGAATGCAGGACTTTCAGTGCTCAACTAAACCAGTCTGGGGCAACCTGGGATGGCTGGTGACTCCACTTAAGATCCTTAGAGAATATGGCTTCAGATGGTGTGGGAGAGAATTCCAACAAGGTCAGAGTGATGAGAGAGGTGAGAAGAGACTCCAGGTGTGTGGCAGACAAACCCTTGGTGACCGCCCCCCCCAAACACACCAGTGACCTCACCTCCTGGAGCCCACGCTTTTGTGCGATCCCCTTCCTTTTAGTGTGGACAGGGCCCAGAGCTTCCAGCTAGTCAACAAGAACACACAAAGGTGGTGGTCACCACTCCGTGTTAGCAGCCTGGAGCTGGAACTCTTCTAGCAGGCTTGAGGAAGTAAGCAGGAAATTTGGAGAAGCCCATGTGGAAAGGACCTATGGGCCACCTCCAGCCCAGAACCAGCAAAAAGTAAGAGCTCTCGGCCACACGACTGCAGGGAGATGAACTCTGCCTGTAGCCTGACACACCTGTAGACAGACTCTTCTCCAGTGGAACCTCCAGTGAGAATACAGCTCGGCTGAAGCCTTACCTGCAGCCTCATGAGACCCTGACCAGAGGACCCAGTAAAGTTATGCTTATTCCCGACCAATAGAAACAGGGATAACATATATTGTTTAATGTGCTAAGTCACTTTAGTCTTGTCTGACTCATTGCAAACCCTATGGGCTGCAGCCCTATGCAACCCTATGGACTGCAGGCTTCTCTGTCCATGGGATTCTCCAGGCAAGCATAGTGGAGTGGGTTGCCATGCCCTCCTCCTCCTGCCCTGCCATGCCCACATCTCTTACGTCTCCTGCACTGGCAGGTGGGTTCTTTACCACTAGCATCACCTGCGAAGCCCCTTTGTCATAATTTGTTCTACAGCCACGGAAAACAAATGTGAGGTGTTTTTAAATGTTTTGCTATGTATGCCTGTGATAGCTCACAGAGGAAAGGGCTAACCTCCTCACTTCACCATATTGTGCTGCACTGCCCTCAACTCCTGAGAAGGTGGCCCACAGGGGGCCCTGATTCTTTGTGCCCGGGGTCTCCTGAGCCATGTTCTGTGTTCCACAGAGAAACCACACGGAATCTGGGAGGACCTCCTTGTTTCTAGACTAAGAGTGTCAAAATTAGATAACCAAGGTTTTAAAACAGGTCACTTCTGACTTAGAATCACCCTCATGTAGCAGCAATCTGCTCTCATTAGGATGTTACGGCGGCTTTTAACAAATTGTCAAGACGGGAGTGAAAAATCCCCCTTCGAAAGGATTCTCTTCCTTCCTTTCCATGTCCTTTTCTTCCTTCCCTCCCTCCCTAGCTTCTTCCCCATTCATTTGCACTCATTTCTCTTGTTCAGATAAGATGGTAAAAGGATTAGAACATGCGGCATTGTACCAAATTGGTCTAATGGAAATGAGGACCCTGCTCTGAGAAAAGTAGGGAGGACATAAAATAGGATAATTGACAGTTTTCACATTGCAAGCCAACCTCAGAGTTCCTTTGTTTGACTGGCCTGACCCCCATCTCAGTGTGATTATCTATTTTAGAACTGAGTGAGGGAAATAGAACCAGGGCAGCTCGGAAGTCTAATGCGCCCACCTGTGGAAGCAGCAGCACGTGGGTGTCTTCAGTAGCCCCCTCCTAGCACCTCAACACCCAATCCCTAAGACTGAGCCTCCCCAGGAAACTGCCTTGGTCCCAGAAAAGTAAATAGAATCAGGAGCTACCCCGGATACTCTGAGCGTAGGAGCAGGGCTGACAGCAACTCAGGGGTGTTTCCAGTTGGAGAGAATCTGGGAAGCATAACTCCCCCAGGATGGCAGGTAGACAAGGCTCTGCTTTCAGAGAACTCAGCTGACTTCATCAGTTACAGGGCAGCCAGTGCCACAGGCAGCAGGAATGAGATAGCTTCAAAACCATGGCGTGGGGGCCACCAATGCCAAAGTGCAGATCAGAGTAGCTCTAGAGCTCGAATATTACATGGGAAGACTGATGCTGAAGCTGAAGCTCCAATACTTTGGCCACCTGATGTGAAGAACCAACTCATCAGAAAAGACCCTGATGCTTGGAAAGATTGAAAGCAGGAGGAGAAGGGGGCGACAGAGGACAAGATGGTTGGATGGAATCACCAATTCAATGGACATAAGTTTGAGCAAGCTTTGGGAGATGGTGAAGGACAGGGAAGCCTGGCATGCTGCAGTCCATGGGGTCACAAAGAGTCAGATGGGGCTGAGCGACTGAACAACAGCAAGAACAACTTTAAAAGCCAACAGATTTACTTATGACTTAGGGGGAACATTTCAGTGTATTCATCAGTGGGCCTGGCCACTCATCTCTTTTCACAATATGCTACAGAGGAACGTTTTTCCATATATCCAGGCAAGGGGAGGCAGGGCAGGGGGTGTCTTCACACAGCTCCATGGAATATGTCATTCAGTAAGGGAGAAGGCACACAGACACACACACACTCACACAGTGAAAAATCTCATGAGTTAACATGCTCTGTATTCCACAGACTCTAGCAAATACAGGGGATTTGTATTGTATTTATTTTTGGCCTTGTAATATACTAACAAAAGCAAAGAAGAGAACATGGGCCATTTTTCTACATACTTCATTGCCAACCTCTTCTGTTATCTTTCTGATTACTTGGCCAAATTATTGACTTAGATGGTATCAGCGGAGACCAAGCCCATGTAATGTCTAAGAAAGCTATTTCATGCAGTTCAGCCATAGAACCTCCCTAAGGAAAGGCCATGGGCAGTGGCCATCTGGCTCACTCCTTTCATCTCCAACCTCCATGAAGATGGTGGAGCTAATTTCTGAAGACAACTGTAGGTCAGCAATGATCACTTTTGTTGCATGCTGAAGCCTGGGCTGTATATAAATAACTGATGGTCATTTTTCTCGTGTGTTCTTTTTTTTTTTCCATTAGGAAGATGGGTTTCTTCAAAGCATTTTGCTATTTTAAGCCCTCAAACATTTCCAGCGCTTGCACAGAGTAGCTCTGAGCCTTGACTTATTTACAGAGAGATGCTGAGCTGAGATAAGGCTACTTAATAATCCACCATTTCTGGCTAAACAGTTTCTTTCCATATCATCCTTGAAAGCTGGGAGTAAGCACTCTCAGATAGAGCCTTAGATGCTGCTGTGTTTTTATTCTCGAGAAGGTTACTTGCATCTTGAGTTTTACAGAATGGCTTCCATGGGTGGATTTTAACATTGGTCTGTATCTAAATAGTTGTCAAAGACTGTAAGGTGAAATCCACAAGAAGGGGTTGAAAGAAGGAAATTTTCAAATTCTCATCCTTACAATTATCATTCCCATATTATGGGAGAGGAAATAGAAGACTAACCTGCTCATAAGTAGCAGAGAATAGAGCATTTGAACACAGGTCGGCCTGATTCATCACAACCATCACTCTGCTTTCTGCACCACGCTATTGACCTACAGAGCTATTAGACCCTGATGAAAGAGCAAGCATTACTTTGCCAAAAGGTGCTACAAATACTTTAGCTCAAAAATCCATACACATGTCACATAAGTATTAAGCATTTACTATGTATCAGGCACTGGGCTAGGATTTGGGAATAAAAAGTTAACGCTTGCCTTGTTCTTAAGCTAGGAACAACAATCAATGATAATCAAACATTTATTAAAAAGGCAAAGAGGCTAACCCTTCCTGGTTTAGACTGATACACACACAAATTCATATATACATGCTGTGCAGGCTGAATCTTTGTGATACCTTTTCCTTTTCAAAACCATTCTTGGATTCACTACAATCTGAATAAAGTAAAATTAATAAATGAGGGGAAATATTGTCCACAATCTCTCCTATTAAGGCCAGTTCAGAGAATGATACCACCTTGATCTGGGAGAAGAAATATGGATACTTCTAAATAGATTTTTAAATGTATCTATTTGTTTATCTTTAGTCCTATTCATTATAGAAGAAAATAAAAGATAAAGAAAAAATTATATCACACCTTCCCACTTCTATAAGACAACCAGTATTGACATCTTGCTATCTATGGTCACAAAGTTTTTCAAGATGTGTATATAAACACAGGATTGTCCCCCAGATACTGTTTTGTAACTCACTTTTTTTCATTGTATATCATAGCTTGCTATGAAAGTATATATTATTATCATTTAAAATAAGTATGTACATACTCTAAGCTTCCCTGGTGGCTCAGAGGGTAAAGCATCTGCCCTCAATGCAGGAGACCCCGGTTCAACCCCTGGGTCAGGAAGATTCCTCTGGAGAAGGAAATGGCAACCTCCACTATTACTGTCTGGAGAATCTCGGAGGAGCCTGGCAGGCTACAGTCCGTGGGGTCGCAAAAGTTGGACATGGCTGAGCGACTTCACTTTCACTGTGTACATAGTCCACTGTTGACAACTTCATGATTTATTTAATTAGTTACTACTGTTGGACATTTCGGGTTTTTCCAATAAATGATGGTCTACTGGACATTCTTGTCCATTACATCTTCAGCAATAGTCTGATTATTCCCTTAGGCTATGTTTCCAGACATAGATGTACTGGGTTAAAAACTATATACATGTGCCAAGGATGCTTGCTCTCCAGAAAGACTGTAGTACCTCACATCTCATCAGTAGAAAAAGGAAGGGCCCATTTTCCACCCTCCCCAAAAGTATTGGAGAATGTAGGCGGCAGTGGGGTGAGAGAAATTTCTGTGACTACATATGAGGTTTAATCCCAGTGACTGATCCTGGAGGGAACAGGTCCCTGGCAGGCTTGGAGGCTTGGAGGTAGGAGCCTACATTTCATAAGCTGCTCCTGTCTCTCTTGGTTGGAGTTTTCTATGAATCATCTGATTTTCAGAGACAAACAGGCTTCCAAGACACTCTCCCTCCTCTGCTTCTTTGATGGCTACAAAAACATGATAAACAAGAGAATCTTGGCCAGTTTAAGTCTGAGGAAGCTATTTTTGCATTAGGACACAATAAACGATGCCACATTTGGAAGAACAGGTACAGTTCTTGATCCCTTATTACAAAGGACAGTCACAGCCATAAATGGGGATGTAACAGGAAAGGAAGCGGATGGAGGGACTGACCCCAGGAGACCAGTGGACTCAGATGAAAGTTAGAGGAACTTGCTCTGGTTTACCAAAGGGAAAGACTCAGGATTTCAAATCCTCAGACTTGAGACTGAGGATGGTAGAACAGATGGGGGTTGGTAGCCGGCTCACTAGAGTCATGCTGCCCTTCTCCGGGCTCCTTGGGGCCACAGCACTGTAGGTTCTGGGACCTCCTGCGCTTAACTACCCCTTTCCTATGATAGAAACTTAACCCCCATCTTTTAAACTTTCACCTGTCACTAAGCACTCCTGGGCATATTTGCTGATCTCTCCCCAGCTCCACACTGACCTTTGCCTTCTGTTTTCAAATGCGTTCCCTCTGCTCCGGGGCTTAGCCTGATCTGCTGGAGAAAACCGCCTCATTCCCCGGGAAATCAGGAAACCTGTAGTTCTCAGTCTAGTTCTGTCTGTGCTTGTCAGCCAGCCCTGTGATTTCACCACGTCTCTGCTTCTTAAGCCCAACTGAGATGTGACCTATATGGACAAGTGAGAGGGCAGAGGAGTGACTCAGCCAGAAGGGAGAGGCAGAAGCCCTAGTTACCATCACCCCTCTCCCCATCTCCACCTCCCAGCGTCTCTGCCCCTTCCTTTTTCCCAAGCATGGAGGTCACTCCAACAAAGCCAATAGGAGAAAGTGGCCCTGCCTGCAAATGAACACTAGCCCTTGCCTCTCTTAACCAGTGGGTCCTCTTGTGCTCCGATTTATAGATGAAGAAACAGAGGCACAGGGGACTTCCCTGGTGGTCTAGTGGTTAAGACTCTGCACTCCCAATGAAAGGGACCCAAGTTTGATCCCTGGTCAGGAAACTAGAGCCTGCATGCCACAATGAAGACCTGGCACAGCCAAATAAACGTGGTTTTTTTTTTTTTTCTTTTAAAAGAAGAAACAGAGGCACAGGAAATTGAAGGCAGGGTTGGCATGAAAATTAAATGAGTTATCACACGTCAGGCTTTTAGAACAGGGCCCAGCACAGGGCAAACACTCTCACGAGCTCTTATTTACTGTTTGTTATGACTCGTTTATCACCGTAAGCCCAGTGAGACGTGTGCTTAATGCAGCTGGGGCTGCAGTTGACACTTAGAAAGGGCACAATCTACGGTGACTGTTTTATAATCGGCCTAGCTTGGGACTCGGGGTTTGATACCAGCACTGCATTATGCTCACAAATTTGGAATCGCGAGGCTCCCCAAAGACTGGTGCCTCAGATCATTTCTTCCCAGAACTCCTGGCCTCTGCTAAAGACGTCTTTACGGGAATTAATCTCAGCCTTTCTCCCGATTTTCTCTCTCTTCGCTGTGCGTTAACACTCAGCTTTGCTCTTCAGCTCTCCACGTCCCCCTATTATCTCCTCAGCCACCCACAATGGCCTCCACGTTGCATCCAGCCACTGCCTTCTGGCTCCTTCTCCCAGGCGACTCTTCTCTCTTTGTCTCCGCGCTCCCAAGTCTGATACGTGCCTCACCGGAAGGTCGGGCGTACTTTTCAGCTACACGTTTTATCTCCTGCCATTGGAAAACAATGATTACTCACCTCTCCTTACTTTCTGTCACTAAAAACTTGTTCCTTTTCTTCCTACTACTTTTTTTTTCCCCCTTGAATATCACCAGTGCTGTGTTTTCACCTTTTCTCATCCTAAATACCAGCTTAATGATAGTTTTTGCAGAATATATAAAGGCATGGGGGATTGGAGAATCTCTTTTCATTTTCTTTCTCAGGTCTCTGTCATTTGGAAGCTGCTTAGGTATTTCTGGCCTGGCCCCCTCCTTTTCTTTTGTGAGCATCTCCTGACAAAGAATGTCTTGTCCACGATTTCTTCTAGCCTGTCGAAAACACTCACGTGGCTTCTCAGCAAATTTTTCCTTCATAGACCTTGACTTTCATGTACACCTGAAACATTTCTTATTTACCTGAAAATTCTTGGATGTCCTCTCATTGTCTTGCTTTGCTTTACTTCTCAATTACCCTCCTACCTGCAAATGAGAATCCGCATGGTCAAAGCCAGAGCCGAGATTGAAAGCTCTCTCTCCTCTCCATCACCTTTGATGACTTGCATGTTCTTGCCTTTCTCCCTGTCCCCTCATTTCAGAAGGCATTTTCCTAGTTAATATTTGCATGCAAAGTGCCCTGACCTGTGAGTTTAAAGCAGGACTCAAAATACCAGCTACAGTTAATTCTCAGTCACTGAGGTACACATTTTGTGGATGGTCTGTTCACCTCAGACAGGCCCCCTGTGATGCTTAACCAACTAGCTCACCTGCTCCTTTACATTTCCCAGTGCCCTTGCAGTTAGGCAGGATCTCATGACAGAGTCTGGCCAATCAGCTGTGGGGGGAGGTGGGATCCCATGACAGGATCTGGCCAATCAGCTGTGGGGGGAGGTGGGATCCCATGACAGGATCTGGCCAATCAGCTGTGGGTGGGAGTGAGAGGCCCCAATTCCAGGCCAACGCATAGAAGAGCCAGAGCAATTATCCAGGTATGTCCCTCCCCCACACCGACACCCCCCCTTCCCCGCCCACCGCCACCCAGTGACTGACGAGGCCTCGTGTGGAGATGGTGGAGCTATGAGACTGAAGCCACCTGGTGTATCCTGACCCTTCTGGAAGCAGGACAATGCTGGAGTTCAGGCCCTGGGCTTGTTGGTAGTATATCACAACCCTGCTTATTCTAATATTCTAGTATTTTGTGTTATAAGGCCAGGGTGCCCCTTATGGGTTAACTTCAATGTTCTGAAAACTTACATTAATTTTAATATTGTTCCACACAAAACAGGTAGAAAAATATTGGTTACCAAGACACACACATAACGTGTGCCAACTTCACAACCTATTAATAGATAAGCACACAGATCAAGACACAGATACAGATATAGATTGTGCCAAAGCACTGTGGAGGATAATATGATGGAAAAATTTTTTAATTTCTTAGATGCTTAAGCAGCTGCAATATTATTAATAATTACTAGGTAGAATGAGGGGAGAAAGAGCACACTCCACAAGTGAGACCTAGATGGATTCCAGAATTAGAGACGTGTTCAATGACTCAACACCAGCACCACCAAGAGAGAAAAATCTCATCCTTAAGGAACATAGTCATATGCTCCAAGGGTCCATACATCCTTATGGTGACACCTTATGTCACAGCCTTTTGAAAAATATGTTTAAAATAGCAGTTATAAGAGCTGCCTGGCAGTCCAGTGGTTAGGACTCTGCGCTTTCACTGCCATGGTCCAGGTTCAATCCCTGGTCAGGGAACTAAAATATTAAAGTCCCACGACTGTGCCCTGCGGCCAAAACAAAACAAACAAACAAAAACAACAATTATGAAATCCCAAAGGAAACTTTTAGGAAAACTATAGACGTATAATGTTTGTTGGTGGAGTAGAGTGGAGTTAGAAGATGTGGAACAGAGTCTGTAAACAATATTTCAGACCCCAAAAGCACATATTATAAAAGAGAAAAATGTATAAATCCAAGATTAAAGTTAATATTTTTGTATGTGTGTTCAGTCTCAGTCGTGTCCACTCTGTGTGACCCCATGGACTGCAGCCCGCCAGGCTCCTCTGTCCATGGGCTTCTCCAGGCAAGAACACTGGAGTGGGTTGCCATTCCTTCTCCAGGGGATCTTCCCGACCCAGGGATCCAACTTGCATTTCTTATGTCTCCTGCACTGGCAGGCGGGCTCTTTACGACTAGTGCCGCCTGGGAAGCCCCAAAGTTTTGTGTAATAAAGTGTATATAAAGTATAATAAAGTAAAAAGATGAGTCCCAAATTGGGAAGAGATATTTGCCAGTGTGTCATCAGCAAGAGATTCATAGTCAAAGTATCTTAACAACTCTTCAAAATGAAGATGGAAAAGTCACCCCTAAAAAAGGTAGAAAAGTAGGCAAATCGTGTGAACTGGCAACACACAGATGTAGCAGCCAAATGTTTAAAAACCATAGGAAGCACATTCGGCCTCTCTGATACGCAGTTATACACCAGTATTGGATTTTTAGCTAAACTCTCACCATCACACTTAACAAGAGGACATTGTCCCCAAAGCAAAGATTTACTTTCAGGCAAAAGGGAAAGGGGCTCTGGATTTCTGCGGATAGAGCATCACGCTCGGCAGCAAAAACATTGACCTTGACAGAACTCAGTATGCCTTTGGGAGAGCAAATATAAAGGACTTCTTTTTATCCACCTGGCCCACAGGCTGCCAAAGAGTCCCAAAACACCAGGAGGAATATGTGTTAAGACTCCTCGCAACCGCAAGAAGACTTCACTGTCATCGGGACAGCCAGTGACACTTCCTAGAAACTGGTGTGAAATATTTCACACTGCTGTCAAAGACCAACTTTCTGGGCTCATGGCCAGTGTTTTCCTCATCACCTCGGACAGACTGCGGTCGTTCATGCCTTGTGTCAAAGTAATGAGTTATAATTGTTAGGAAGATTTATGTTGAAAATGTTGCATGGTTTAAGGTTGGCACTTGCTTATTGGACTTGCTTATAAGATTTACTACTCTTTTGGTAAGGTGCTATGCTGGCAGCTTTAATTGAGGATAAAAGTGTTAAGAAGCCAACGAGAATCAACCTCCAACTCCAGCTCTCCCAGTGACTTACGTTTTCTTTGATAGCTCAGCATAGTGGCTAAGGGAGGCTAAAGTTCTGATGATGTATCAGATGGATATGGGGGCAAGTTCCAGAACCTCTCGAAGCCTCAGTTTCCTAGTCTGTAACTGTGAAAAAGAATAGTGCTCCTTGGGCTTTGGGGAGGACGACTAAGGCCAGGCACATGGCACAGTGCCTGGCACAGAGTCAGCCTGCAGTGGATGTCAGCACTCCTTAGTAACAGGATTAACAGACTGTCAGGATTTCGTCCATGGAGGAAATGCTCTGTCAACTTTTATGCTCCTGGCTCCCAGGCCGTGGGGTCAGTGCCTTGACTCTCTCTCCATCCGTGGCTCTCATCTGGGGAGAGCCAGTCACAGCCTTGTTTGCAGAGCCCCTGGTAACCATGGTGAGAAATATGATGAGGGTAGGGGTGGGGAAAAGCATGTCTGTCTTATGGAAAATTCAGAGTCAATAGTCACAAAGGAAAGAGGTTGATTCTCATCTTTCCCCTCCTCCACGAACCCACCCTTGTGGGAGATTTACACTTGGGCCTGCCTGGAGGTGGGGGATGGGTTAGATGACACTCCCTGAGTCCAGACTCTGCTCTCACTTCCTCCATCAGCTCAGTTCCATTCAGTTCAGTCGCTCAGTCACATCTGACTCTTTGCGACCTCATGAATCGCAGCACGCCAGGCCTCCCTGTCCATCACCAACTCCCAGAGCTTACTCAAACTCATGTCCATTGAGTCGGTGATGCCATTCAACCATCTTATCGTGTCATCCCCTTCTCCTCCCACCTTCAATCTTTCCAGCACCAAGGTCTTTTCAAATGAGTCAGCTCTTTGCATCAAGTGGCCAAAGGATTGGAGTTTCAGCTTCAGTATCAGTCCTTCCAATGAATATTCAAGACTGATTTCTTTTAGGCTTTTAGGATGGACTGATTGGATTTCCTTGCAGTTCAAGGGACTCTCAAGAGTCTTCTCCAACACCACAGTTCAAAAGAATCAATTATTTGGTGCTCAGCTTTCTATATAGTCCAACTCTCACATCCATACATGACTAATGGAAAAACCATAGCTTTGACTAGACAGACTTTTGTTGGCAAAGTAACGTCTTTGCTTTTTAATACGCTGTCTAGGTTGGCCATAACTTTTCTTCCAAGGAGCAAGCGTCTTTTAATTTTATGGCTGCAGTTACCATCTGCAGTGATTTTGGAACCCCCCCCCCAAAATAAAGTCTGTCACTGTTTCCACTGTTTCCCCAACTATTTGCCATGAAGTGATGGGCCCAGATGCCATGATCTTAGTTTTCTGAATGTTGAGTTTTAAACAACTTTCTCATGCTCCTCCTTCACTCCCACTTCCTCCATAGCCTATATGATTATTTGACATGCACATAGTTTTCCTTGTTTCCCTGCACTAGAATGTCTGCGAGTTCACTGTGATATCCCCAGCATCTGAGAGTGCAATATAGGTTCTCAATAACCTTGCTGAAGAAACTCAATAAAGTTCAATGGAATAAAATTCAATGTTGCCCAAAGTTTCTATCATGGGTTGAATTGTGTCCCCTCAAATTCCTATCTTAGAGTACTGCAGAATCTATATTTGGAGATACGACTCTTCAAAGAGGCAATTAAGGTAAAATGAGATTATATGAAGTGAAGTGAAGTGAAGTCGCTCAGTCATGTCCGACTCTTTGCAACCCCATGGACTGTAGCCTACTATGTTCCTCCGTCCATAGGATTTATCAAGCTAGAGTACTGGAGTGGGTTGCCATTTCCTTCTCCAGAGAATCTTCCTGACCCAGGGATTGAACCCAGGTCTCCTGCACTGTAGGCAGACGCTTTACCATCTGAGCCACCAGGGAAGTCAAGTATGGGTGGACCCTAATCCAATATGACTGGAGTCCTTACAAGAAGAGGAGATTAAAGCCTATATATGCACAGAGAGAAGACCATGTAGAGACACTGAAGGAAGATGGCCATCTGCAAGCCAAGAAGAGAGGCCTTAGAATGAAATCAATCCTCCTGACACCTTGACTTTAGACTTCCAGCCTCCAGAGCTGTGAGGAAGTAAATTTCTGTGGTTTGGGCTTCCCTGGTGGCTCAGATGGTAAAAAATCTGCAATGTGGGAGACTAGGGTTCAATCCCTGGGTTGGGAAGATCCCCGAAGAAGGAAATGGCAACCCAGTCCAATACTCTTGCGTGGAGAATCTCACAGACAGAGGAGCCTGATGGGCTACAGCCCCTGGGGTCTCAAAGAGTTGGACATGACTGAGCAACTAACACTTAACTTCACTTCAAATTTCTGTGGTTTAGCCACCCAATCTGGGGTACCCTGTTAGAGCAGCCCTAGCAAGCTAATTCAGTCCCTGATCAAGGTTTCTGCAACAGAACTGAAGTCTGGGTTTTGTTAGCTTGAAGCACTACGTCTTTTATAGTCCCTCATTCGAAAACAGAACCTCTTTAAAAGTTGAGCAAACCCCCTACAAGGTCCATAGGCTTGAGTTTTCAGGTGACCCAGCCCAGCTCTTCTCTTCTCTTCCTGGAAACATCTAGGAGTACAGCTGCAGCCCAAGCTTCACCCCCTGGGAAGTCCGGCTCTCCCAGCAGGACAGACACCTCCAACAGCTGCTTTGGCTTCTGAAGAACCTCACGTGGGATTGTTTATCCCACAGACAGTATCCCTTGTTTACTTGGGGTCTGGCTCCCCTGGAGAAGGGAGATGACAGGCATTTCCTGCACCTTCTCATTTCCCAGCCGAGAGATGACAGCAGTGATATTAACACTTTCTGTGTGCTGGGCCCTGGGCTGGGCACTCACTTCCCTGGGAAAACTTATAGTCCAACAGGAATAGTACTATTTACAGACCACAACACAAAGGCACAAGCCACACAACGTGGCATCTAGTAAGCCCCATCCTAAACAGTAGGTAAGGACTGTGCTATGCTGTGTTTAGTCGCTTGGTCGTGCCCAACTCTTTATGAGCCCATGGACTATAGCCTGCCAGGCTCCTCTGTCCATGGGGATTCTCCAGGTAAGAATACTAGAGGGGGTTGACATGCTCTCCTCCAGGGGATCTTCCCAACCCAGGTATTGAACCCAGGTCTCCCATGTTGCAGGTGGATTCCTTACTGCCTGAGCCACCAGCGAAGCCCAAGAATACTGGAGTAGGTAACCTATAGCTTTTCCAAGGGATCTTCCCGACCCAGGAATTGAACCAAGGTCTCCTGCATTGCTGGTGGATTCTTTACCAGCTGAGCTACCAGGGAAGCCCTAGGTAAAGAGATACCATAGTAATTCAGAGAAGAGAGGCGGCTCAGGGCTAGAAGTGTGGGGAGGAAAGACCAGGGGCCAAGCCTCCTGTTGTCATAGTATTGGGACTCCTTGTTGTCATGTAACATCAAACTATTGGGACTGATCTTCAGGTGGAGTCTTCCCTGGAGGACAGCAGAAGCCCATGTCCAGAGAAGGATTTGAACATAGATGTATCCATCATATGGATCTATCCATCAGAAGAGATCTGTGGCTCAATAGGGCCAGCCCCCACACTTGATGAGAAAAGCATCCTAGCCACAGGAGTCCCTTCATTTCTGACCACAGGCCTTTTGCCCAAACCCTCACATAGGCTCCTGGTGCATTTGGGGCGGTCACATGGAGCTGCTTCTCCCTGCCCTATTTTATGCAGACATCAATGCCACCACACTAGAGCGTATCCAGATCCTGACCCTGAGCATCTCAGACTGGTTAGTGTGTACAGGCTAACCCAGAAGATGCAGAGAGGGGAGAAAGTGTTCTCCTTAGAGGGTGAAATAGTGGAAGCTATTCAGTCCCTCACCCCAAGTCTCCTCAGCAAGATACCACCTTGAGCTTGCCTCGAGGAGCTCAAATCAAGTTTTCAGACTTACCCCCATACTTAGGACTAGGCTTCTCCATCAGTCCCTGTCATCTCCACCCTTCTCCCTCTCTTCTGCACAAGTCTAGCAGAGCAGGCAGGAATGGAGATAAAGTTTGCCTTTTTAATAGTGGATTCCCATTGTCCTACTAAGGTGGCTCAGAGGTTAAAGAGTCTGCCTGCAATGTAGGAGACCTGGGTTCGATCCCTGGGTCGGGAAGATCCCCTGGAGAAGGAAATGGCAACCCACTCCACTATTTTTGCCTGGAGAATCCCATGGACGGAGGAGCCTGGTGGGCTACAGTCCACGGGGTCTCAAAGAATCGGACACGACTGAGTGACTTCACTTTCACTTTCCCATTATCCACAGTTCCTTTGTTTTACTACCATGGATACTATGTTATTACTATTATTACAACTTATTTGCTCAGAAGCTTCCTTGAATTCTTTTTCTTGAAACTCCAGCTAAATTAACTTATTTGCCTGTATACTTTGGAGTTGCCTTGGAAGGTCACCCCGTACACTATGTATCTCTTTCCTAGTGATGGTGATGGAGGTTGAGAGAGGTCCTCTTGTCTTGGTAAGATTACACCATAATATCACATGGCATCAAAACAGGACATGTACTAGTGGTCTTAATTATTTCTTTAGCAAAAAGACTCGGAGACATAAGTAGGTGCAACTACAAACTGAAAATAATGGCCTTATAATTGTTCTTAGCCATTTCAGGTGAAATCTTTCTGAGGGTCACCTTCTCTCTGAACCCATCTCCCAAGTCTCTGCCCCTCTAAGGAGTTCTGCGAGATGATTCTTCTTTTTTTTTTTTTTCTTAATAAAGTGCCTGTTAATTAATTTTTTGGCCATACTGGGCGGCTTGTGCGTGTGTGCATGCATGCTAAGCCGCTTTAGTTGTGTCCAGCTCTTTGCAACTCCATGGACTGTAGCCCACCAGTGATTCTCCAAACAAGAATATTGGAGTGGATTACCATGCCCTCCTCCAGGAGATCTTCCAGACTCAGGGATCAAACCTACATCTCTTATGTTTCCTGCATTGGCAGGCTGGTTCTTTACCACTAGCACCACCTGGGAAGCCCCGTGTGACTTGCAGGATCTTATTAATAGTTCCCTGACCAGGAATCAAACTCATGCCTCCTGCATTGGAACCTCACAGTCTTAACCACTGGACCACCAGGCAAGTCCCTCTAACAGTTTATTCTTTATCACTGTGCTGGACAGCTGAGAACATGAATTTATTTGAGCCACTTCCTGCTTTCTAGCTGTAATCAAGCTGCAAGATACACGTTAAAATTCCAATCAAGAACCTTTGAAACTTTAAAAAAAAATC
This sequence comes from Ovis canadensis, assembly GCF_042477335.2. Lineage (NCBI taxonomy): Eukaryota > Metazoa > Chordata > Mammalia > Artiodactyla > Bovidae > Ovis > Ovis canadensis. Next base: position 80,778,427 of record NC_091256.1, read on the forward strand.
CCTTAAGCCAATTTTTTCAACGTCAAGAAAAATTTGTGATGAGCCTCCAGGCTATCTTCTGTTGAACACTTCAATTCTACTGATAGATGGAGTTACTAGATCTTAAACACTCCCCGACTTCTCTTAATTGACTGGATTTGGCTCAGTGCCTAGAATCAGCTCCTTGGTAGCCTCCGACCATGTAGATTGTTCAATATAGTGGAAAGAAGGTGGTAATTTCATGTGACTTTGAGCAATGCATTTCCCTCCTTAACGCCTGCTTTGCTCCAGCCTGAGCAACATGCTAGGAAATAAGATCCCCCGTGAATCTTGTTTGAACTGTTGAACATCAAACTCTCAACTCTCCTTTTACTAAAAATTAAGTTCATGCTTCTTCCTGCAGGATGGTGCTTTCAATCATTTGCATTTCTTGGCTTTTACAGATGTGTTAATGTTTAGATGCAAGGATTGAGAGAAGAGATGTGGGCGTGAGTCATGGTACTGTCTTTCAGTCACTAAGTCATGTCTGACTCTTTGTGACCTCATGGACTGTAGTGCGCCAGTCTCCTCTGTGTTGAACAAACTGAAAGATACAAAAGAAAGACGGGAACAGAAAAGCAGGGAGAACAAGAGGGAAAGAGACAGAGATAGAGACAGAGAGAACTGAACTGAGGTTGGCAGACCTAACTCCCAACTCTTCATATAAGAAATCCACCTGGATCTGAACTTAGCCCTGAGGGAGGGGATATGTGTGTAGTTGTGGCTGATTCATGTTGCTGTAGGGCAGAAGCCAACACAACATTGTAAAAAAATTTTTTTAAATTAAATAAATGAAATTCCTAAATAAACTTAGCTCTTTTCAATTTCTCACCAAAGGCTTTGGTACAACCACCATGGTTATTTCCCAGACTAGCTCTGTAACTCTCTGACCAAGGGTATTTGGTTGCAGATAATAGCTTTAGCAAATCTGGGATCTCAGTATGAAAATACTTTGGGCTTTCTCTGAAACTATCCTCCAGACAGTCGCTACACACATAGAAGTTCCAGCTGCTTAGTCTTCCCTGCTTATTTTGACCTTAAACACTATTGACATTTACTTGGGGTGCCTCCGTAATTCCAGGTCAATATTTTATGTTCCTGATTTGTACTCTTGACAGGGAATATCTATTTTTCAATCAAATATGTATTGAATATGCTAGGTACCCAGAAACAGAAGGAGGAGAGAGGATGGGCTCAAGAGGAAGGGAGAGCTAGTCCTGCCTTTGGGCTCCCATGGGAGTGGGGCAAACGTGGGCTTCCCCAGCCATCAGCACGACCAGAGCTCATCACTGGTACGTGGTCCTCTTCTAACTCCAGGTTGCCAGGAAGTCCTGTGTCCTTGCTACCCTGCTTCTACTTTGTTGCCACGTTGCCTATGAGCTGCTACAGGAGGTGATATCTCTGCACCCTCCCTAGGCTCAAAGATGGTCTTCACTATTTGGCTTCTCACATTATGTGTCTTGTGAGAAGACACATTGATTTGCTTTTCTTTTTTGCCACCGATCACTATATGTGTCAGGCTTTATCTCCCCAAATCTGATAAGATGAGACTTAGGGGGAGTCTTATCCCCACACTCCCCCTTCTCAGTCCCAGCAGCTTTTCCTCTGCATGGCTCTCCCGCTTCTCCGGCCCTGCAGTAGCAGCTCCCTCACCAGCTCAGAGATGGAAGCCACTGCTCTCCCCAGCTCTCAGGGGGATGGCCCACTGCGGCAGCTCGTGATATGCACTAAGCAGAGGGCAGGGCTGGGCCCTGGAGGGATATTCACAAGCTCCTCTGTGAAGTAAGACACACTGTACATCAGCCTCAGCGTGACCTGGGTTGGGCCGACCCCACGGAGGACACTTGGTCAGAGCTCGCTTTACAAAGATGCTGACCGCCTGCAGGTTTATCATTCATCTGCCATTGTGGTGCTACCTGGAAATTCTACAGGCCAGACCCACCCCTGACATGTGCACGCTGAGGTCTACAATGACTCTCTTTGGGGAAACGCCACTCTTGACCTCTCTCAATCTCACTGAGAACTGGTTCCCAATTTTTGATTCACCGAAGAGCTCACACCACTGGGTACTTCCACCTGCAGAGAAGCACATGGAAAAAACCAATAAACATGATAAACATGGACTGAAACCTTTCTTTCTAAATTCTAGTCTTTGGGTCATTAAAGTCCCCATAGTGCTGCTGAGTATCTCTGTGGTACCCGCAAGCATGGCCTGTACTAGAAAGATGTATGGATATGTGCGTCTTGCCCAATCACATAGCAGTCTTAGGTCACTGACAACCAATACTTGGCTTGGGGATTGCCACTTTCCATTTCTAAACCAGTGGCAGGTCTGTGCAATGGCTCACCCCTTCTTTGCTAACAAATCTAGATTCAGTCTTAGAATCTGTTTTAACATAGCCTTTCAGAGGCTTCCCTGATAGCTCAGTTGGTAAAGAATCTACCTGCAATGTAGGAGACCCCGGTTCAATTCATGGGTAGGGAAGGTCCCCTAGAGAAGGGATAGCCTACCAACTCCAGTATTCTTGGGCTTCCCTTGTAGCTCAGCTGGTAAAGAATCCGCCCACAATGTGGGAGACCTGGGTTTGATCCCTGGGTTAGGAAGATCCCCTGGAAAAGGGAAAGGCTACCCACTCCAGTATTCTGGCCTGGAGAATTCCATGGACTGCAAAGAGTCCACGGGTCGCAAAGAGCCAGACACAATTGAGCGGCTTTCACTTTCACTTTTCAGGTTATCATTGTCGATCGAAGTTGGTATCCAAAATAAAATGCATTTGCCTTATTTATTTCAGACCAGTGGTTTTCAAACTGCAAGTTACAACTCACTGATGAGTTTATTAATTTTAGCAGGCAACAACAAGCATGAGGGAGGGAGGGAGAGAATGACTGACTGGGGAGGGTGGGAGGAAAAGAAATGTAAAATAACAGACAGCATTAAATAGAAAACATCAAAGTCTATCACATGGGATAAGTGTAAATATTTGGGTTGGCTAGTCTCTGTTTGCCAACCCTCTCCCCACTCCCACTCCAAGTTTATTCATCATCCTGCTAGGGATCTAGGGTCTCATCCTCCCTGGACTCTATCACCATAGCTCCCTTGCCTCTGGTTTCTGGTTGGCCTTGGCCAGACAGGAGCACCCCCAAATGATCCTAGAGGGCAGTGCCTGCATCCTTCCACAACTGGAACCAGGTCATGTGGTCCCCTTGCCATACCCCAGAGCTTACTGGACATCAGTATCACTTACTTCATTCTTTTTTTATGTCTTTATGTCTAGGAGATGTTAAAAAAAGTTATATTTTAATAAAATTTTACTATCATTTCTAGAGACATTTGCTTCAGCATCAGATATGTATATGTGTGTGTATATACCTACTTCTACACACACACACACACACACACATGCAAAGTGTACCAGGACACAGGCAGCCTTTATTCCTTATTGTGTCATTGTCGGTCATGGTCCAAAAAAAGTTTGAAAGTCACTACCCTAGCTGGCTTCCCTGGTGGCTTAGTGGTAGAGACTCCTTCTGCCAATGCAGGAGACACAGGAGATGTGCGTTTGATCCCTGGGTCGGTAAGGTCCCCTGGAGAAGGAAATGGCAACCCGTTCCAGTATTCTTGCCTGGAAAATCGCATGGATGGAGGAGCCATGTAGGAGGGAGGGCTACAGTCCATGGGGTCACAGAAGAGTCAGTCATGACTTAGCAACTCAACAATAACAACAAGCCTAGATGGCAGGCTAAAGACTTATTTTTGGTTTTCCCTCCACTTAGTGCCTTGAGAGTACATTAATCAGTAGTCATTTCTGAGCTCGTTGGACTTGACTCCTGCAGTTCACCCTTGTTGATTCCCAGTTGGGTACTCCTTTCTTATTATCATTTCTCGTCACCTGTTCATTCAACAACATCAGACACCAGCCATGCCTTAAACCTCTGTTAACCCCTGAGCGCTACAAAGGCTCCTGCCCCTCTGACCTTGTTCTCCTCTACCTCTCAGGGAACAATTTGAGGGCGCGGCTTCCTCCAGCTTTTCCTTCTTCTCTCCACTGTCGTGCTGGTTGAAGTGTGGTCCAGGCACCAGCAGATCAGCATCACCTGCATATTATAGAAGTAGAATCTGAGGCCAGCCCAGAACTACAGGGCATTTTAACATGTTCTCCAGGTGATTTATAAACAAATATAAGTCAGAGAAGCACTTCTCCAAAGCCCAGCCTGTTCTGGATGAGGACTAGGTGCTCAAGAAATGGAGGTTGGTGACTGAGGAGCTCTTGAGCCTGGAGAAGATGGTACCCAGCTGATGGTGTGTGTGGAGGATGGGACCCAGGGAGCCCTGCTTCCCTGAAGCCTTGGGGACTAACAGGCTATCTGGGCCTTACTCTCTCCTATCAGGAAATAGAGGAAACAATCATTGCTCCCAGTGATATTTCTCTCATTCAGTCAGCCTATTATGGCAAAGTCCTTAAGGTGGGGGGCCACCAGGCTTCCCAAAGAGCGAGTGAAAAGAGCATCATGTAACTGGAAGGGAGTTAGACTAGGATGGGAGAGGCTGAAGCGACTCATCCATGGGGCTCAGTTTCCTCATCTGTAAAAGAAGGATAGTAATTTTTCTCCTGCCCACTTGTTGTAGACATCCAATAAAGTCCTAGGTGTGAAGAGGCAGGCGGGCACCAGCCTCATTATCTGAGCAACCTCAGCTTCTGGGTTGTGTGGAGCCAGAGCATTCTACCATTTTACCATGAGTACCTGTAGGAACAAAAGGTCTCGGAAGGCCTTTACAACATTTTAAAGTTTATCTCAAATAGAGAACCAGATAATTAAGCTCATTAGCAGGAAATAATTTGCTCAGCTTGTCGAAGGTCATGGCTCCAGTCTGCGTGTGCAGCACAGAAAGCAACGGAGAAAAAGATGAAGCTGGAACGAGCCGGACGATCCCTGACCTGTCTTCTGTTTCCATAGTCACTGCGGAGCCTGCAACGCTGGGAAGAACAGCAGTGGGAGCCTGCCGTGAGGACATCCTAGCGGATGAGTAGGATCTCTGGGATATCTGTCTGGATGATCACTAATGCTCTCAGGTAGAAGCTCAAACCCAGGCAGAATCTACTCTACAAACTCTGTTTTTGCAAATACAAAGACTGGCTCTGAGAAGTCATCACTCCCTAAAACATACTCATTCATCCAGTCAATATTTGTAGAGTACCTACTCCGTGCCACACGTCAGCAGTCAGAAAATTACAATGCAGAAGAAACCATATTCCTCAGTTTCTAGAAGCATATCCAGTTTCATCAGTTTCTCTCTTAAAGCTCTCAATGAATCTCATGACTTGGAAGATAATATCTAGGTAAAAAGATGAGTAGTTGCCAGGGGTTAGGAGAAAGGGAGGGATGAATAAGCAGAACAGAGAATTTTTAGAGAGTGAAACTATTCTGTGTCATATATAATGGTGGATACACGTCACTATAAGTTTGTCCAAACCCATGGGAGGTTCAATGTCAAAAGTGAGTCCTAGTGTAAACTATGGACTTTGGATGATAATGATACATCAGTGTAGATTCATCAGTTGTAACAAATGAAGCACTGTGCAGGGACTGGTGATAATAGGAGAGGGTATGCGTGTATGCAGGCAGGGTATTTACAGGATATCTCTCTACCTTCTTCTCAATTTTGCCCTGAACGTAAAATTGCTCTAAAACACAAAGTCTGTTAAATATTATTTTTTGAAGAATAAGGATACTCACTCTCACCAGTATTATTCAATATTGTACTGGAAGTCCTAGCCAGAGTAATTAGTCAAGAAAAAAAAGTCACCAAAATCAGAAAGAAGAAGTAAAATTATCTGCAGATAACATTATATTATATATAGAAAACCCTTAAGATTCCAGCAAAAACTGTTACGACTAATAATTCAATAAAGCTACAGGATACAAAATCAATATACTAAAGTCAACTGCATTTTTATACACTAACCACAAACTACCAAAAAGAGAAATTAAGAAAAATAATCCCTTTTATCAATTCAGTCAGTCAGTTCAGTCGCTCAGTCATGTCCAACTCTTTGTGACCCCATGGACTACAGTACGCCAGGCCTCCCTGTCCGTCATCAACTCTCAGAATTTGCTCAAACTCATGTCCATTGAGTCGGTGATGCCATCCAACCATGTCCTCTGTTGTCCCCTTCTCTGCCTGCCCTCAATCTTTCCCAGCATCAAGGTCTTTTCAAATGAATCAGCTCTTTGCATCAGGTGGCCAAAGGATTGGAATTTCAGCTTCAGCATCAGTCCTTCCAATGAACACCCAGGACTCATCTCCTTTAGAATGGACTAGTTACATCTCCTTGCAGTCCAAGGGGCTCTCAAGAGTCTTCTCCAACACCACAGTTCAAAAGCATCAATTCTTTGGCACTCAGCTTTCTATATATTCCAACTCTCACATCCATACACGACTACTGGAAAAACCATAGCTTTGACTAGACAGACCTTTGTTGGCAAAGTAATGTCTTTGCTTTTTAATATGCTGTCTAGGTTGGTCATAACTTTTCTTCCAAGGAGCAAGCGTCTTTTAATTTCATGGCTGCAGTCACCATCTGCAGTGATTTTCAGTTCAGTTCAGTTCAGTTCAGTCGCTCACTCGTGTCTGACTCTTTGCGACCTCATGAATCACAGCATGTCAGGCCTCTCTGTCCATCACCAACTCCCAGAGTTCACTCAGACTCACATCCATCGAGCCAGTGATGCCATCCAGCTATCTCATCCTCTGTCATCCCCTTCTCCTCCTGTCCCCAATCCCTCCCAGCATCAGAATCTTTTCCAATGAGTCAACTCTTCGCATGAGGAGGCCACAGTACTGGAGTTTCAGCTTCAGCATCAGTCCTTCCAAAGAAATCCCAGGGCTGATCTTCTTCAGAATGGACTGGTCTGATCTCCTTGCAGTCCAAGGGACTCTCAAGAGTCTTCTCCAATACCACAGTTCAAAAGCATCAATTCTTCAGGACTCAGCTTTCTTCACAGTCCAACTCTCACATCCATACATGACTACTGGAAAAACCATAGCCTTGACTAAACGGACCTTAATCGGCAAAGTAATGTCTGCTTTTGAATATGCTGTCTAGGTTAGTCATAACTTTCCTTCCAAGGAATAAGCGTCTTTTAATTTCATGGCTGCAATCACCATCTGCAGTGATTTTGGAGCCCCCAAAAATTAAGTCTGACACTGTTTCCACTGTTTCCCCATCTATTTCCCATGAACTGATGGGATCTTCGTTTTCTGAATGTTGAGTTTTAAGCCAAATTTTTCACTCTCCCCTTTCACTTTCATCAAGAGGCTCTTTGGTTCTTCTTCACTTTCTGCCGTAAGAGTAGCATCATCTGCAAATCTGAGGTTATTGATATTTCTCTTGGCAGTCTTGATTCCAGCTTGGGCTTTATCCAGTCCAGTGTTTCTCATGATGTACTCTGCATATAAGTTAAATAAGCAGGGTGACAATATACAGCCTTGATGTACTCCTTTCCCAATTTGGAACCAGTCTGTTGTTCCACGTCCAGTTCTAAATGTTGTTTCTTGACCAGCATACAGATTTCTCAGGAAGCAGGTCAGGTGTTCTGGTATTCCCATCTCTTTCAGAATTTTCCACAGTTTGTTGTGATCCACACAGTCAAAGGCTTTGGCATAGTCAATAAAGCAGAAATAGATGTTTTTCTGGAACTCTTTTGCTTTTTCGATGATCCAACGGATAATCCAAATTGATCTCTGGTTCCTCTGCCATTTCTAAATCCAGCCTGAATATATGGAAAGTCATGGTTCATGTACTGTTGAAGCCTGGCTTAGAGAATTTTCAGCATACTTTGCTAGCGTGTGAAATGAGTGTAATTGTGTGGTAGTCTGAACATTCTTTGGCATTGCCTTTCTTTGGGATTGGAATGAAAACTGACCTTTTCCAGTCCTGTGGCCACTTCTGAGTTTTCCAAATTTGCTGGCATATGGAGTGCATATCACATTTATAATTGCATCAAAAAGAATAAAATACTTAGGAATAAATTTAACCAAGGAAGTGAGTCACCTTTCTAGTTTCTTCTTTTGCCAACCCCACCCCTGCCAGCCCTCCCACATAAACTCAACACTTAAGAAAGTACTTTCCAACCCATCAGCTTAGGATGCTTCTTTAGGTCACCTTAACTTCACATAAACTCTTTTCTCTGTCTGGAATATCCCTTTACTCTCTTCTCTGCCTGGCCAACTCCTATTCATCCTTCAAAGCCCATCTCAGATAATATGTTTGTGTAGCCCTCCTGATGTCCTTGAGCAGTGATAATTAATTTCTCTACTCCACTTCTACAGCACATGATAGCATGTGGTTATATTACATGAATACAATTCATCCGGCTGTATACAGTAGCAGCCAGTACTGGGCTGAGTTTCCTGAGGCCTGGGCCATGTCTGTTTTATCTTGGTATCACTATCAGTTGGATCAAGGACAGAGCTGGAACCAGGATCTAAGCTTCTAAATCCAGTACTCTATTCATTTTGTCATTCTGCTAGAGTCTGCCTCACTTCTAGGCTTTATTAGTTGGATTCCTGGAGGCCTGTAACAAGTATAAGCAAAAGAGAATTTGGAATCAGGATATGTTTTCTTAAACTTTATTTTCAGCCTCTGATTTGGAGTCCATGAAATTTGGGTTGTGTCTTATTTCTGTTATAAGTAGCTCATCTTGGGAAAATGACTCAATCTTTCTAGCTTGCCAAAACTTAAAGTTTTCCCATAAGTTAAATAGATCTAAAGAAACTTCCCCAAGTCTTTTCCATAGGGATGTTATAAATATTAGCCAAACACTTAACAAGCATCTAATAAAGCCTTATTGTGTAAAACCCAGAGTGAAATTTTATCCAAGGGGGAAAAAGAGGAAAAGTCACTGTCCCTGCTCCTAAGTAATTTGCAATCTAATAGATAAGAAAAAAATGTATTCCCTACTGACAGGGACAAAATACAGAATGTGTTATGTGTTATGAGAGAAGTACAGTCATGAGCTATAGAAGCATGGAGAAAGGAATTATATATTAAATCGTGTCCAGCTCTTTGAGATCCCATGGACTGTAGCCCACCATGGGATTCTCCAGGCAAGAACACTGGAGTGGGCTGCCATTTCCTTCTCCAATAAATATACAAGTGCTGTTTAAATGTACCTTTATTATACACTAGAAACTGAGATTTTTGAAACTTCTAAATTATGTTAAAATATTTTATAATAAGAGTCTGTATAAGTACATGAGATACTTTATTAATAGGAGGCCTGGAGAATTCTGAAGGATATTGTATGCTTCCTTAAGAATGCCAAGGGGGAAGAGTATCCATAAAACTTAGTAGTTCCACAGTAACAAGCCTCTGGGCTGAGCATTCAGGAGACTAAATGTTATGAAGCAAGCCATCTTCAGGTGTTCTCTGATCTCCCTGAAGCATTAGGCAAAGAGGCCAGGAATCCTGGCCCACAGAGACCAGCTGTGGTCCTCAGCACCATCCATATCTGTTTGGGCCACAGTCATGGGCTCTAGAGTAAAACGTCTTCCCTAGGTGCAATCTATAGGATGCTAGGAATTATATAGAAAAAAAAGCCCAATTTTGGGAAACTTCTACCCACACAAATTAAATTCTTCTATATTGTAGAACTTCTTGGCTTCTTTAACATATTAAAGTCCATTAGAACTTTTAAAGAGGAAAATAAATGTAGCAGTATTTCCCCAATTTAATAGATTACGAAAGCTTACATTTTACAAAGCATTTCATGAAACTGTGTCACACAGATTATTTTGGAAAATGCTCAAGAAAAGAAGGAATCTGAAACTTACCAGTCACTTTATACATAAGTTTGCATATTTATCGTAGGCAGGTAAGCATTTGATAGGGAAGTTTGCAGACAATGTACCCTACCTACTTGTACCTTACTGATTCACTGGAGCAAAAAGATAAAGGGCTCACAGAGAGAATAAATGACTTATTTTAAAATCCCATTGTCTTCTCTGGCTTAATGATATTTCTCCTTCTTACAAATGCAAAAACTGATAAAAAGAAAATGATGGACTAATCTTTCTGATCAAACTGTATTGCTGGGATCCAGGCTGATTTAAAACAAATTAAAAAACACACACACACACACACAGTTCTCAGAGTATACTTCTTAGGGGGAGATATCTGGTTTTAAACTCCTCTGTGAATTTACAAAGAGCAAGGATCTGAAACAGGAATGTCAACTAGAATTCTTTGGGGCCCTGGTTCTTATCTTTTCTGTTGACTTCTCACTTACCTGGAAGAACTGAACAAAATGCAGGTGAGAATGTTCATTTGGATCCATTCATAAAGGATGTGTGAGACATTTGACCATGTCCCCATTCAGCTGACATATATAGAGAACTGTGACTCAACATGGTTCCAGAGGGAAAAAAAAGATGGTCTTTCCCACATAAGAAGATAAGTCGATATACAAGGGGACAGTCTCCTCGTGGTTTTAAGTTTCGATTTCTGCCTCTGATTCCTCCCCACATCAGAGACAGTCAGTTCCTCATAAAAATAACTTTTTAAAATTGTGCTTCTGATATTTTTTTAATACCTACATTCTCTTTTTCTCTTCCTTGCGCTGGATCTCCCTTGCTGCAGTGCAGACTTCTCCGGTTGTGGAATCTTAGTTCCTTGCATTGGAAGGTAGACTCTTAACCTCTAGACCGCCAGGGAAGGCCCCTTCTGACACTTTTATGACATTTATCGCCATTTTTGCAAACCACCACACATTCTGCTTCTTCCTTCCAGTTGTTCACACTGCTGACCACCTGCCCTGTCCTCCCTTTCTCAATCTTGCCTCACAATTTTGACCTGAATGAGAATCTCAGATCCCCAGTGACGGCTCTTTCTTCCCTTCCCATGAAATGAACAGTCTCCCTGGCCCTGCAGCTCCTCCCGCTCCCACCTTCCGCCCCTGCTGGCTGTGGGAGACCCCTTTCTGTGCCCCTTTGCCGACTCTCCCCTCCCTAATGGGGAGCCTCAGGCTGACGGCCCCGCCTTCCCACTCACACACAGCAGCAGTCAGTCAGTCCTGCGTGTGCCCGCAGGTTGGCAGAGAGCCTGTGAACGGGTGCTCTGTTGCCCTCTTCCACTCCTAGCTGCGGCACCTTTATCTCCAGGGTGAATGGTGGAATACAGGAAATAGTCTCCAAAGAAATCAAGCCAATCTGCCTAGAAGGGCCTGGAGTTCCCAGAGTGGAAGTTGACGCCCGAGAATAAGGCCCTCCTTGTTTTGGCACCCAGTTGGAGAATGGGTTCAAATTTCTGAGAGAAATGACTTGAACCTAGGTGTCCACAGCTCACAATACACCCCGAAGGGAAGCCCGCCCTATGTCTTGCCCTGCACACCTGCCCAGGCAGGTAGTCAGGATTCTCAGGACGGAGAAAGGCCAGAAATAGCATAAGAAACCCAGGCGAGCCATTTATGTTAATCAACTGAACATTTTCATTCTTAAAAATGAATCAACAACTAAGGATCAATAGGCACTGAGTGAAATAAGCAGCGGAAAAAGGAAGTGAAGATATCTACTGGTATGAAGATGTCTAAGTCAGCATTTTCTTCTTCCTCCTTGAAATCATCCAAAAGCACAAAGAAAAATTTTTAAATCTCAACAAATGACATTTTTAGTGAAAATAATAGCAACAATAATAACAACAGCTAACAATTATATAGCAGTTATTATGTTTCAGGTACTGTTTGTAAAACTTTGCACGCAATAACTCATTTAACTCCACTAAACCACAGATATAACTACTATACCCATTTTTTTTCTGATGAAGTTATTGAGGCACAGGATATTAAATAATCTGCAGAATGTCATGGAGATAACAAATTGAGAACTAAGAATAGAATTAAAAAGCAATTTGATTATAGAGTTCACAGCCTTAACCTCTGTACACTGTTACTACCTTCTACATCAGATAGATTATGCACATACTGAAGAATGGATCATGTATGGTCAAAGCAGTTTAAATCAAGCAGAAGGCAAAAAATGAAGGAAAGAAATACAGAGAATGAGGAGATGGCACAATAGTAGCATATTTTAGAAAGTACTGGCAAGAGTACACTTAGGGAAACCAAGGCATGTACTGAAATGCAAAATATATTTATAATTTGAAACAATTAGTATGGGTGCTAAGGTAAACCAGTCTGATGGTGGAAGTTCTGTATCTTCTTGGTTCAGAGATGCAGAGGAGGTAAGCTAGAAAAAATGCAAGTAAAGACACCACCACCTTCTGCCCTCCTTTATGGTAGAATACGGCACATCCAAGCCGTGATTTCAGCGAGGAATCTGTCTCTGCGGCATCAGGGAAGACTTCGGGTGGAGATAAACAGCGAGTCTTGGTGACTCACCTACACGCATCCCACCCGCCCCACCCACAGAGACCTAATGTTGGCTTTAGAAAAATGCAACTTATTAAAGGACAAAAATGGGAACTTAAAGAAGCACTGAAACAAAGATATCCAAAATAAGAGCAACAAAACTTGATAATAAATTAACAATATTAAAAAAAATTATTGCTATGAAACAGATGAAAGTTATAAATAAGCATTTCTCAGGAAATTAAATGTAATTAATTGAAGCAGTTGCCTGTATGAAGCATGATTACAAAGTAAAAGTGTGAAAACCCAGGGAGAAAAAGGAATAGGGCAACAGGAACACATAAAATAAGAGCTGGCTCATTCAAGAGAAAAATATTAAGTTGAACTATATGAAACTTTTGTGCATTACAAAATGGTCAAATCTTGGTTCTTGCATATGATTAACCTAATTGAAGGAAAAATGCAAAATAAAACCAAACCATCATAAAAATAAAAATTAAATTTGAAAAAGCACCAGAAATTATCTAGATTGTAAAAAAATAAGGAATAAAGCATATTAATAAGAAAAATAAATAAAATGGAAGTAAAAAGTCAATAAGAAATAAAGAGAGAAAAAGATATATGCAAGAGAGACACAAAGGAAATCCAACATAATTGCTGACCCAAAGAAGGAAACCAAAACCAAATAACAGACAAACATCTAAAGTTATCATGTGACTAAAACTCTTCTGAAATAAAGAAAAAAAGGGCAAAAATAATAGCCAGAGAAAAGTGACCAAGAGCACTCAAAACTGAGTCATTGCAGTAAAGTTGCAGACTTTAAGTAGTAAACTCCTTTAGTCAGTAAAATTAAAAGGTATGTCATTTTTAAGTGGGTTACAAGTAAGGATAACTCCACATTTCAATGCCAGATGAGACTGAAGACAGAGAGAAATAGAGGCAGGCATGAAAGTGGTGCCATGTTTATTTGCTTAATAACTGTGACTACTCACCATGAGATCTAGCCTAGTTTTCTCACTAACAAGGAATAAAGGATGCTCATTGAAATAAAACACAAAGTCAAATTGAAAAAAAAAAAGTAGTGCCCCAAAATAATAGAGCAACACTTACATGATATTCAGGAAAATAATGTGTGACTCAAAGGTTTGAGATCCAGCTAGACTAACTGTTTAGTTATAGGAAAGCAATTTTGAGCATGCAAGCATTCAAGGAGTATTATTTCAGTGAGCAGTTCTTGAGGAAGCTACTAGAAGTGAACTTTGGCCAAGCAAGTGATAACTATGGACAGTACAGAAAAATAGTATTCTTTGAGAATTAATTATATTTGCCTAT